>NW_027466886.1:47500-606550 GCF_046128005.1 Genypterus blacodes | reverse complement strand
TCTCCTTCTGGACATTATTCTCCAGTTCTTTTTGCGTCTCCTCCTTTTTCTCAAATCAACAACACAACAAACAAACAAAAAAATATACAAATATATGTGCTGGTTTGTTGAGAGTCTCTTTTTCGGCTAATATGTGTCTTGTACGTCACCATAATGCCCATTCCAAAACGTTAGTTGTGATGGGAACAGTGGGGAAACGAAAAAAAGCACATAGTTGGGAAACTCTCCCTTCAAAGGCAAGTATCAGACAGCACAAACCAACAGTGCTGCTATCCATCTTGACTGTGTACTAGTTCCTATACACTATGGCATACTCACGATTAAGCGCTCGCTGTTGTAAATAGAACATCTTCCCCCTCATTTAGAATCTCATACAGGATCAGGGCGGCACACACTATCTCCATTTTTTTTCTCTTTTTTTCCTCATTCAACACTTTAAACTTGCTGTAAAGAATCACCTCTTTAGTTAATAAGAAAGTGCAATTCAAAACAAAAATAATAATAAAAACAAAATAGAAGAAAATGATTTAGAATGTTTTGCTTTGGCCAGTTTCATTCAACACAACATTGATATTCAACCCAAAACGTCAGTGGCTAGCTACAGAGAAAGGTAAAAAGGTGCTCCAAATCCATACAATGTCTCATTGAGCGTGATATTACTGCAAGTCTAAAGATTGCACTTTTTTAAACTGTACACAACCTCTTTAAATATTCTATATAGCTTGACTGAGAATGATAGAAAACAAAAAACAAAACGCTTCTCCGAGTTCACATTGAAAGCAAAGATACCGATCGGATCAATAAACGCAGACATTTGGCCGTCATCATTGCTTACTCCTTCCTCTCTAGAAACAACAGAGACGTCGAACACGTACAGAGTAAAGTAATGATGAATGCACGGTTTGTTCCGCACAGAGCTCGCAACAACTCGTGACAAAGAAAGGATGGAACATGGCTATAGTTTAGGCACAAATACTTAAGAACGTCCATGAGAAAAAGTCAATGCTTCTGTTCACACACAGATAACGTCGAGGCAGACGGACAATGAACAAAAAACATAATCGCACAGTACATTTAACATCAACATTTTTGAAATAGTATCTTTTTAAGTATTTGTGACAGTGCATGCTTTCATGACATTGGTGGGTTTCGACTGTATTGATACAACTATTGACACAATCTGTAGCTTTTTGAAAACGGTGTCTCTGCTGGGCTTAGTCGCTCTGACCTGATGGGATACATTGACTTTGAATACAAACCACCGACCGCGACTGCCAGTGTAGAATACTGTGTCGCACCTCCGTTCAACAAAGTGTACATGCCTCAATATGCATGGCTCAAAAGGCTCGAACCGGGCGATTCGGGGTTCTTTGTGCAGGACGTCCTATTAGTTTGACCCCCCTGACCTCTGACTGGCTGTCATTGGTCCAAATATCTCGTTGTGTCACAACTGAGATTTCAACTTTTGCTTCGATTGATTCGTCTCTCTCTCTCTCTCTGGTGTTGGTGCAACACTTCTGATCCAAATTTGTCACATAAATGGAGTAAACTCTTGATTTATCAGACAATTGTAACATCGCTCCTGTTGACTCCTCTTCTAGCCATATAAAATTACTTCTTCAGTAGGAAATAGTCCAAATAAATGTAGCCAGACTGTTTGGCTCATAGTTTTGAGTGTTGTTATTGTAAATCTTTCCTGACAGGGTTCTGGGTTGGACTGCGTTCGCCTGCCTCATCATCAGTTTAGAGCACCTAAGCCCACATTATGGATTTACATGAGACAGAAAACCTTAATGCAAAACAGCAAATTATCTCACCTACCAACACCCCTTGGTGAAGATGTTCCCTGCACGCTTGAACATTAAACATAAAGCTATTACAAAACCTCATGCCAGGCTCCTCAACTATACAGTATTTGTGTTTACACAGCGCACAGTACAGCAGTACTACAGAGGCGGATGGGCAAGCTGTGGATAAATAAACAATTAATCAGACAGACCAACACATTTACTTTGAAGCCGACTGTGAAATGCGTATTTCAGCCGATGTTAATACTTGACGTGAAATCCAAATCTACACTAGGACTACAAATGGTACACACAGAATTATACTTGAATGTTCTCCCACCAGGCATTTCTCAGTATGGAGTAGTGCTAAGCTGTTGCATTAAGGTTTGTCCATCTCTTATGAAACATAAGCAGTTTGTCACTTTAACGTTTTCACATATAGATGATACCCAGGTTCCTGATAGAAGTAAGACGTCGTTATGATAGAGAATGCACCACACAGTATCTGTAAATACTAGATCTACAAAACTATTTACAGCACACATATAGGTAATCTTTATGTCACAGTCTATTGCATAATGGTGATAATCTTTAGTTTATAAATATTATAAATATACACAGAAATTTTTAAGCGACATTACGTAATTTCTCAGCCATCTGAAATTAGTAATAGAAAACAATAGCATCCATCCGTATCTTTCTCCACAATCCATTTTCCTCTAAAAGAAACAAAACAAAGCAGCATTTCTATTATCAGTTCCCTTTGGACCCATAACACTGTAGTGGATTGTATCTGAGCCTTGGTGGGGATATATCGGCTCTGGAGGATTTATGTCTGCCGTCGAGAGGAACATTAACACTTAGTTACTGTATTTGTGTTGATTTCGGAAATGAGGGTTCAGGAAATTGCTGTGAGATTGGTTGGAGGATTGTGTGCTTTTGTGTGTGTTCAGAGTTCCTTGCATCTCTTACAGTTATTGACTCCACAGTGCTGCCTAAAGCTGCTTACAGGAGGAGAAGATTGTTTTCCTCTTCATCAATGGTTTGAAAAGAAAATAGTCAGAATCCACAATGCATTCCAGTTACAAAAAAACAGAAAAGGACAAGGAAAAAAACAACAAAAAACAAATAAAAAAAAACACTTCATACATAGTATATAATTATTTATATTTCTCATAAAGGAAGACTCATGTTTATACTACAGCTGTTAAATTGCCATTGCCAAATATTCTAATGTGATTCACACTCGCACACACACTCTCACATCCATATGCACAGACAAACATGCACACACATTATATAAATATACCTATATGTATATACATATAGATATATATATATATATGAAATGTGTCTGTATAATCTGTATAATATACATTCTTAAGTTTAGGGAGACAGTGTGTCTAAAATATAATACAAGGGCTTGTATTTACAGGATTTCTATGAGGTTACTTTTTTGAAGAAAAGTGGAGAGAAACAAAAATACTGAAGTTCCTCATTTTTATATCTTTTGTTGTATCTCCATTTTTGAAAATGAGTTGAAACATATTGAAGTTTTAAAAATGAAAGCGAAAATATGGGATCATAAATTTGATGCAAAGCGCATTTTGTCTTGCTCAGTCTCTGTACTGCTCAGGACAGAATCTCTCCTAGATCCAGGGGATTCCCTGTGCTGGGTTGAAGATGATGATGATGCTGCCACTGCAGCTGCCGCCGCCGCCGCTGCGGCTGAACGCACTGGGGGCAAGGCTCCTGATGACATCTGGCGGAATAAATTGACCCGCTGGGGCACTGTGCTGCGGATGCCAATTTGCAGATTCATTCCCTGGATTGCTGCCGCTGGTGCAACTGGTGGCACGATGGAGGCCAGAGAGTCTCCTGAGGCTGGGTGCACTCGGGGCCCCAGGGATGTGTCGTGTGGCAGGGACGGCTGGGACGCAGACAAGTGTCGCAAATCTCTACTCAAGATGCCTGACTGGAGAGCCTGTGAGCTCTTGTGGAGATCTCCTCTCTGGGGTGAGGGGACCTGCTGCTGAGGTGACTGCTGCTGCTGCTGCTGCTGCTGTTGTTGCTGCTGCTGCTGCTGCTGCTGCGTTGCAGCGGCTGTGACAGCAGACACAGAAGGTTGAGCAATAGGCTGTTGAATGAGCGAGAGCTGCGAGGCCGTGCGTGATCCGTACTGGAAGCTCCGGCTGGCCAGAGGGGTCTGCACGGGCGGGCTGCACATAGCAGCAGTGAAGGAGCAGGGCGACATCAGTGCCCCTTGCTGCTGGAGGGGGGTCTGAGGGTTGGAACTTAAGTTGCTATGGGAAAGACTTGGGGCAGGGTAGATCCCCTGTGCAGCGGCAGCGGCGGCGGCGGCAGCAGCAGCTGGCAGGATGCGGGCAGCAGAGGCATTGGCAATAGCTGAAGCACTGTAGGTCAAAGGTACAGAGGACTGCTGGAGCTGGTTGTTGCCAAAGGCGCTGGAGAAAGGCGGCTGAGCTGGTGAGTTAATGATGGAGTTTCCAGACATCGGAGTTGAGTTCATCCCGGTGACTGACTGCTTGCGGTCCACCATCATCACCATCTCTCTGTCCTGGCGAATAATTTGCTTCAATATCTCGTTCTCCTGAGTGTTGAAAACGCCGGCGTTCAGATCCTTCTGGAACTTCTGCAGCAGCAGCGAGTTCTTCTTCCCTGTTGGGGTGCAGTCAGGAGAGGTGAACACATACAGCAGTGGCAAAGGTTGGTTGCACTAAACAACATTAAAAGAGCAGGAAACAGGACAGTAATACAACATAAAGATGCAGGTTGTGTACATTTTTGCTTCTGCATAAGTTAAGTTTGATCCCTGGACCCATCTGACTTTCAAAGGTCGGGACAAATGAGTTCTGAGATGACGTTGACAGTCGTACTTCGTTTCTCCATGCTACAAAAAATTAATCCAATTTTGCAAATCTTACAAGCTGCATCTTCAATGTCCACTAAAGTCTGTGATACTGAAAATGCTGTGAAGGACGTTAAAATGGCAGTGACTATGGGAAGGCTTGAGAGGACTGAAGGACACATAAGGAGAGACAAATTACTGAAAGTGTAATGTGATAGCGTAGACTGTGAGGGTGCTGATGTCGACAAAGAAAACCAGTAGAATACTGATGAGTTGTACCCAGTAAAAAAAACAAACAAAAACAAAACAAAAACACTAGACATCTCTTTTGGAACAGAGGACAAAGACGTTGTGCTAAGAGCCTAATTGAAAGTCACATTCTATTTCAATCACAATGACAACTGGACTAAAACACAGGACAAAAACATGGTTCATTTCTTAAAGTAAAAACAAATACACGTCAACGAAACAGACAATCTAATAGAACACTCTACCTTTAGTGATGCATGGCTGGTGGTGAACAATATTAGATATTGAATCAATTTCGGGAACAGCTGTAGCTGATTTGGAGATATATGTTGATTTGCCCAAACAGTGAGTAGCAACCTCCATTTGTTAATAAGAGCAGTAAATGCTTGACGTGAAGGGTATTTGGAGGTCAGGGGCGTATGATAATCAGGCAGATGGTTTCTTTAGACATTAGACGCTTTTACAGCTTTGGGAGCCAAACTGTGGTAATATATTAAGTGGTACGAAGGCCATGAGAGCTACCCGAAATGATGCTAGACTCATTGTCACACTGAATTACATGTTAAACATCTACTGTATGCGGCCTCTTTACTTTGAATGACCATTGTAGTTACTATTGACCTCTCCTTGTGGACTGACAGCTGTAAAGTGGGGCGTTTTTGCGGCTAAAGATGACAGAGTGCGGTTTCAGTTTGTCGAAGGCTCCAGACGGGGTCAATCAATCACTTCAGGATCGCCCTTGAAGAGCGAAATCTCGCCTAGTTTACCGTTAACACACGCTGGACTGCTTTCTCCTCTCAAGGCTGCCAAGGAGTCACGCGGTCGGCCATAAAAACAGAACTTTGCCGTGGCTGAAAATGGATTGGACGTGATGTTATTGTAGCATAAAAAGGGGGAACTAGAGTAAATGTCTGTGGCGAAAATTAATGTTGTGCAGTAGATCAAATTGAAGGCCGAACGCTTAAATTACAAAATGTAGAACACACACTGCCAATAAGAACAAAAATACAACAAACGCTCGCTGTTTGGTGATGCAACGCTCAGCATCTGTTGCTACAGGGCGGGGTAGAGCTAAAACTAGGGCTAGACTCCCACTGTGGGACTACCGTTAACTTACAAAGCTGCAGCCATGGCATTTTTAAAGATGACAGGGTTAAGTTCTGTAGATGGGAAGACAACAGATCGTTATTAGTTGACTAAAGCGAAACTAGGAAAGTGCGTATATTTGCTGCGTTTGAACACACCGCAAAGCTTGGAAAACTAATTTCTAAAACTGTAACAAACAATGATTGACAATGACAGGCAAGCGCCTGTGCTTATGTATCACACACTACTGTCTCCTCATTCCTTTCCTCTTTAATTTGACTGTTTGTGACAGCTTGTCCACTTTAATGTTCAATTCAGGTCGGGCTAAAGATGAACACACAAAGAATACATCCCACTATAAGGGTTATATATATGATCGTATGTTATTTAAAGGCTATTTCATCTACTATTATATATTTCATCCGTCGTTTTCTTTTACAAAGCCACTTCATCTTAACTGTAACAAGGGGGGATTATGTCAAAAGAAAAATGTAACCGTTCAGAACTGCTGTGCCAAATATGCTGCGTGTTGTGCAGCTATAAATATAAAATCATACTTTTACTTACAATAACTTACATTTATGACTACAAAATCAAACTTGGCCACACATACATTAAGAGACAATAAGAATATCTGCTAAATTTTCATCCCTTCATCTGTAAACATTACACGTGAGTATAAAAGTACTGATACTGATACTTGGACATAAAAACATGTGAACATCAGTAATGTCTTCTTAAGATATGGGTTCAATTTTGCAACAACGTGTAAATATTTGTAACAGATTGTTGTGGGGCAGTAAAAGAAGTGATCTGATATTTCCAAATTAAACAAAAAAGAATAAAAATTCTGAAAACAAACCAATAAAACAGTCAAACAAACAACGCAGACACATATACAAACATATTAATGTTAAAGGGTACATAAATGAAGAAGGTAAAGGTAAGACAGCAAAAGAAATACAACAAGTACAACACAAAGACCGGATACAATTGTGGCTCCTGTAACACAGGCCCACGCTTTGCAGAGAAGAAATTTATATTCCATCTTTGATTAGAGATGAATTATTCATTAATAATCTGTAAGAGACAACTGACAGACTGCTAAAGTTTAGTCAACAGGTCGAATAAGTCCATCCAGCTTGGAGATTATTTGATACAACACAACTAAAGAGCCCATCTCAGAGGAAAGAGCAGGTGTACTGAGGTGTGAAAATTAATTAAATTCATTGAAACAATTATTAAAGCAACTTCAAGATTGCCTCTGTTCTGGTTCTTGCAGAATTACAAAATACTATATCATATATCAAAATACAATTCATATTACAGTCATAAAACAAGTCGGTACCAAATTTGTCTATTGGTGAAAATATGAAAAAAATAAATAAATGAAATGGGATTTCTGCATGTAACAGAATTGTAAGTGGCATTGCATTAGTAAAGTCTTGGGGACTTACTAATCAGCAGATATGATTTCATTTGTGAATGCACGTTGAACAAAGATTACAAATTAAATGAGAAGATTTCAAACAAAATCACACCAATAGAGTGGAGTATGTTTTTAATAATTCACTTCTGTTTCTATGAGAATACAAATAAAAATGGCATGTAACACTCAACAGGATAACTCTCCTTTGTTTGTCTTAACTGACTTTTTATTTATCCATAAAAAGATCTGCAATGCTAGAGTGGCGAACTTGAGTTATATGTAACTGATGCAGGAATTAAGTAGTTAATGTAACCTTGAACAAGAGCTCAATCTCTTGGAGGATGAATTTGAGACCGGATCCATTTAGCAAAGCCTCTAGGTCAGTTTGTCCCTGTTCGAATATTGGAATTGGAATAAAGTGTTTACCTGATGCCTACTCGTCGGCCAGGGCACTCTTGAAAACGAGATGTGCTCGTCTCAAGACGGACTCCTGGTCAAATAATTTTTAGATAGATAAAAGATCATGTCAAATGTGCAACATGTTATTGATGTCAAAGCATGGTTACTCTTTTTTTTTCCTTTTAGAGCAAGACAAGCATGTAACCAAATGCAGATCATATATATATATAGAAACATTACAACCAGCACGGATCATGACAAAGTATTTTCCCTTGTATGAGACAAAACCCCCTTTATGAAAAATCGGAAAGAATGGATCAAATCCACATCACGCTGAGAGTGGGCAGCTTTCATGTTGGCACTAATTGACACTGCTGGTAAAAAGCCAATATAGCCACATGCTCTCTCAAAAAGGTCAAATATAGATTATGACAGTTTAGGTCAAACTACACATGATCTAAGGGCACTGAGTGAAACTGATATATACACTTAACTATGGGGCCAATGACGCTTATGGCTTTTAATATTCTGCTTTTCTATTTGCTCAACAGTGAGACGCACAGATGTTTTGATGGATTCTGATTGACTTAAAGTGGTCTTGTCCCAAAGATGTTGTTTATTGATTGTTGCTGTTGCTAACTTGCCAATGCTATTTCAATGTCAATTCGGTACTAGGGCTGCAAAGAAACTCAACACTAACACGCCTGTGTAAGGCCAAACAATACACACAAACACACCACAAAGAAAAACAGCAACAAATAGGCAAATAGATGCAGACTGAAGGACTAGCAAGTGATCGGACACAACTTTAGACAGACTATAATTATGCAAATTTAAATCAGATTCCTTTTGAATGGTCATGGGGATCACTGTTCAGCATGTAAATACAATTGTTCTTTGGCTGTAGAGTTCAATGTGCAAAGTCAGGGACACTAACCCTGCAACTACAAAAAACACATGCAGGTGTGTGAGAAACACACTGCAGTGACGTTTGTTTTATGTGTGTGTTCATCGTATCGCTACTGACATGGCACAAACAATAATTGACACTTTTTTTATTAGCATAGTTTTGGATATCGAACTGGGATCACTGCAGATTGATAATTCATCCACTGCAGTTAGGGACCGTCATGAAAGTACAGCCCTTGATGCAGATGACCTTAATGTTTTTCCATAAAAAAAAAAATCTTTTTAGGTTTAAATACTTTGTTGGCATGGACACTTTTACTGTGACAAGGGCCAACTCACCAACATACCACAAGAAATGCAATATGTTGTCACAATTTGATTATTATTTCTACAAATCGTGCAGCCCTAGAGTTAAAGTAGTATGAGGTGGCGCAACATTAGGGAATCCATGAAACAAAGCATGACGTCTAATCTATCATGGATTGACAACACCCAATTATGGCCCTGAGTGCACATGCCTGAAATATGTGTGTCTTTAAACTAGTGTAGCTTATCATATGTGTTTGCTATGAAGAGTCATTGGAAGGTGAAATATTGCAGACATGACAGAGAAGGAAACAGGAAACAATGAGGAAGAAGCTGTAAGTATCTACACAGGCTCCTGGCTAGCGACAGACTGGGCTGGATGTGGTAGGAGTTGGGACATTAGTGCCTCTCTGGTGTTGCCCTGCTCAGTTTCTTTTAATGGGTTTGTCTCTGGTTGATTTTGATATGGGGTGCTGCTCATACCCAGGAGTGCAGATGAGTGGAAAGAAGGGCAGACACACATGCATGTGGGGTTAGCTTCCATCCACTCGCTTGGATCCAGTCGGGGGGTCAATACCAAGCCAACGAGTGGGCGACCCGACTCCCTCCCGGACAGCGACATGCACTGCCTTCCAGTTAATCCAACCGCAAAACACTACTTTGGTTCTTTAGAAGGATTAATGTATGTAACAAAGAGTTTTCTTTAAGATTACAAAGAAAGAGGAGGAAGTAAACAAAGGACAGCATACGGGTCATGCAGCACAAGATGGCAGACACAGTGCTCTTATGAGGACAGGAGGCAAACAGACACTGAGAGAGACAAGACAACAAGGCACAATGACAGGCAAGAGATTCGATCATTCAGACAGGACAGGTGAGTCACACGCGTAGACAGGGACTTACCGATGCGGTCCAATCGGTCAATGGCGACAGTTTCAAAAGCTCTGCGCATCATGGGGTACTCTTCCAGCACCTCATTGAAATGGTCGACAGAGAGGGAGAAGAGTCGACAGTAGGTGTCCGCGCGGACGCTGGCTGTTCGTCTGCCTTTGGTCAACAGACAGATCTCTGCGTGACAGGAAGGAGAAGAAGGAGACGAGAGAGTGAGAGGGGAAAATGTCTGAAAAATGAAGAAATGGAAACATGGTGTCCAGATGATGATCACACACGCAGAGAGGAGATTAACATAAAGATGAACCTTGAGCAGAAAGGTACAGCAGAGGAAGCTAATGTGAATGTAAATAAAATGACAGGCCCATCAGCCGTGATGTCACTCGCATTACCCCGAGACGATCCATCAACCCGCAGAGACCTAATGCTCTCACAATATGATACTGTGGTCAGATTTACAAGAAACCCCGCCGACCATCACCACATGATTTCCCAAATGCATTGCAAAGGGAAAGAGGGATATTCCTTCATAACAAACTGTATTAAGTTGCTAAGTGTCAAACATTGCGGTGGATTTATTAAACGTGCAATTCCCAAGAGTCGGATTAGAAAAGCGGTTGCTGATTTGTACAGACAGAATAAAGAAATGTTGCAATGGGGAATAGATAATAAAAATTTACATTAAACAGTAAAATCAAGAAGAATCATCTACAGATGCAGGCATTTATCCATTCCTCCTGTAATCATTCATCCTTAGGCCCTTTGCATTCCACCTCAGTGGTCAGCCAACCCCTTAAAACTCCACCCGACTCCAACACGCTCCACTTCCATCCACTTTGACAGCCTGTCACAGTCGACCGCGCAACTTATATGTTTGTCAAATGTGAACCTGTGGTGGTGTGATCTTCCTTAGCTCCTCCGTGATCTGTCATGAAAATAGAGCCTCGGGCCAGCAGGATGTGCGAGCTGCAGTCTCAAGCTGTGGGTGTGAACAAGGTGTTATTGCTGTTATAATGTGAGCTTTCCCTCTACACGGTGGGTGTGTGTTAACAAAGAGGAAGAGAGGGAGGAGTTGTGGCTTGTACATTCGCCTTGAGCACCGAAACTGTGTCTGATCTGTTATGTTGTTACATTAAAACCTTGAGTGCTCTTGTTCTGCTTTGAGCATCAAAGGCTTCTAATTACTATTTTGTCATTACGCTTCATTTTTGGATACAAATGAGTGCATTTTCTATGTTAGGATGACTCATAGTGGGTTATTGTATTTATACCATTGCCCAGGCAACCATGACAACTGTCCAGGCGATCAGGTGTGTATGTGTATGTGTGTGTGTGTGTGTGTGTGTGTTTGCACCTCACATGACGACGTCTGACACATGTCCATCGATTTGTCAAAAAGCATCCCTTCTGAACCCGGGGGGGGATCCTGGCTAATTTGTCATCACGTCATGTGTCACATACAGACACCCCCCCCGGCCCCCCTAAAGAAGGGTTGAGTCCCATATGACTAAAACGCACAATCCCAACAGGGATTTAAATTTGCTGCCTGTCATTGTCCTGTACAGCATTACACTCTCTGAGTCCCTCGTCCTCAGAGTGACTCCGGTGTCGAGCGGTGGTGTACCAATATGTAATCCCACTCACCCAGGTCCGCTGTGATTACCGTGCTGCTTATTTAGCATGCAGGTGTGGCACTGAACCATGGTTGGAGGTGCTTTTTGACCCACTGTCCTCACAGAAGTCCCACTCATTAGTATGCTAATCGTTTCCCGTGGCTGGATTGGGTTTTTGTTCCTCTCCCTTCTCTCTGCTTCCTTCCTTAGTTTGTCTCAGTCACACTCTCTGCGCTCTCTATCTCTTTTGGCCTGGTTGTAAAAGCGGTGTGAATCATCATCAAGAAAGAGAAGAGTAAGGTGTTTGGCACAGCCAGCTGCTCCCAACTCAGGGCTCATCTACTACTGCCACACAAACGGGCAAAAATACCAGCTGGGCAGAAGGGACAGAGCAGGTGGCTGTGAAGCAGCAGATCAAAGCAAAGGCAGCGCTGCACCACTCAGAAAGACACCTTTCCCTTAATTAGACTACTTCTATTAATTAACCAAAAGCCAATCACAGTTTCGATTCGACCACAACCTCTTTCAAAGTAATTGGGAAAATCGAAGTGTATTGTTGTTTTAGCGCCACCATCAGGAGCACTGGCAGTTCATTTGTTGTATAGGTAGTGAGTGCACACGTCCACCAACTTTGGCTACAGTAGGCTGATTCAATCACGAGATACAGCACTTTTTGAGAAGAATGAGCCACGCCCACTCAAGATTGGCAGCCAGTTATATCAAAGCTTTTAGAAACATCAAAAAACATTAAAGGTTAGTCTGGCTTGGTCCAGACGTCTCACATGTATAATTTTGTAATGATTGACCCAAAACAATAGGAGGTCAAACTGTTTTGGAACAATTTCAAAATAGCAAATAAACTGACTGCAGAAAGACCTGAGGATTCCAGGGAGCAGGTTAAATGGATTCTTCCCTGGATCAGGTCCAACCTGCCCACTGAGTTTCATTGAAATCCCTCCACAATGTTTTGTGATATCCTGCCATCAAACACAACAGAGCTCAGATGATTAGGTGAGAACATTTACTCCATGTTCTCCCTGAATATGTTCTCTCTCATTACAGAGCTAGTGGCTCTCAATCTGGGTCCTTGATTTCCGCAGTGCTGGATATCTTCTAGGATTTGGAGCCAGAGTCTGATTTAGTGACGATTCACCTTCACTGATAAACTGCCCCTGAGATTTCATCAGTATTCCCCCGAATCATTTGGGCCTAAAATGCAGGTCAGTCGCTTATGTGCAGAATAAGAGAACATCAGACAGGAAGAAGAAATAAAAAATGGACCATATTTTATGACATAAGCATGAAAATATTTCAGAGGGAGATTGGAAAGCATAATCCGAAAATCCCCAACTAGTGCATCCATGAACTGTTTGAGTGTCAAGTCTCTGCACGCTCATGTGTATTATGACTTTAGTCCCCAGAGGTCAATTTCTATGGTCGCAATCTGTCCAAACTGCTGTTATCCTTTCACTGTTGCCTTGATAGTCTATTTCCATTTCATCTCCTACTTTATCCACAAAAAAAGCCTGAATAAGCCAAAAAAGCTTGATTTGATTTGTTTGTGACATGCTGCATGTTGCCTGTCACTGATTGTCTCCTCTAGTCTGCATTGTGCAACAAATCAAGAGCTGGGTAAAGTGCCGAGGCTAATTTTCCTTTTGAAACGCTTTGATTTATACACTTGAAATAGTTGCCATGGAGATCCATTTTTTCCAACTCTTTCCTTTTAAGGTTTTAGGCTTTGGTGTGACATCTTCACTATGATTCTTTACTTATTATTCACAAAATCCCACAAATTCAGTGACACCCCAACACTCTGAACATGAATTATATCTGTGTGTGTGTGTGTGTGTGTGTGTGTGTGTGTGTGTGTGTGTGTGTGTGTGCGCGTGCGTGTGTGTTTTGTGAAGAAAATGGAACACGGACAGAACGAGCCGCAGAAAAATAACGAGAGAGCCGCTCATTAAATTACACAGAAAGGAACATCTAGCTGCTGTGGTTAGTGCCAAGCATATGCAGAAGGAACACGCACACACAGGGAGAGAGAAGAGATTGTGTGTGTAGTGTATGTATGTGTAGTGTGCGTGCGTGTGTGTGTGTGTTGGGGTGGGTGAGCAACTTCTGTGTGTCCTGAGGGATGCCTGATCCACACTTTGGCCTGCTCTGGCAACCAGATGAGCAGTTATGTAACTGTGGAAGCTGACTAATGTCCAAAGCTGGTTAATGAGAATCTACATCTACAATAACTTCAAATAGCATCAACGGCATAATCTGAAGGTAGACTGGGGTATACTGTATGTGTGCATCAATGTGTGAGTGTGTGTATGTGTGTGTGTGAGAGGCGTTCCTGTATGACAGACAGGGTTGCTAAGGGGTGAGCTTGTTAAATTATGTTTCACACCCTGCCATTTGAAAACACCTATATGAAGGTGTGGAAGGAAACTGTGTGATACATCAGTGTATGCGAACATTTAAATAAGGAAACAATGACAGAAATTTGGCTGATAAACGTGTCAAAAAGGAGTGGACCATTCGTATATAAATACCACAAGTGTGAATGATTTCAGCAGTGATTTTGCGAATATGTGAAGACAGCTTGAAGGAAGGAAACATGCACGTGCAAATCCAGCCTTGATGTTTACCAGCATAAATTTTGACCATCTGCTGAGTCACATAACTGCAGATATGATTATCCAGGTGGAAAAAGAGACTGAGACCAATTTCAGAAGATAAACAATGTGAAATAGTTTACAAATCAGATTAATAAAGATACTTTGTGCTTTTGTTTTGCCTCACCTCCAAAGTAAGATCCATCGGTAAGTTTCATCTCTTTGCTGAACTTGGTAATGACGCTGGCCACACCGTGCTGAATGAAGTACATCTTCTTCCCCACTGTGCCCTCTCGGATAATGTAGTCGTTTGGCTGAAAGACTTCAAACTTCAACTTGCTCAGCATGCCGGTCACGAAGTTGGGGTCGGCGTTGGCAAACAAAGGCATGGTGGCCACGAGTTTGCGGCAGTTGAAGTTGACGATTTCCTGGAGGGAAAGGAGAAAGGATAGGATCGGTTAAACAAATGGGAGAATGTGAGGAATCGTTGCCGTTAGTGAAGCCAAACGTTGCCAGCCAAATGTTTTGTTTCGATGACAATCACAAATTGTCTTGCTCTGAAGGTAAGCACAGTTTTTATCTGGGAAAATGAATGAATTGGAGGTCTTTCGCTGATTTATCCCTAATATCGACTGCATCACTCCTGACAGGAGGACATTTTTGGTTCCTGCTGGCTTTGCCTTTCTGAGCGATGGCGACAGGTCATCACTCTGCTCTCATCTTGTCCTGTCAGACCATGCAGGCGATTGGGAGTTTGTTTTTCTGTTTACCCACACGACTCTGTCAGTGCAGCCAGGGCGCTTGGCATCTGTACTGATGTGTTGACCCCCTCCCACCCCCTCCCAGCCCCCCGCCCACTCCTCCCGTCCTCCAGTGACAACAAGACATTAACAGAGATATAACCGATCTCTCCATGCTTGGATGATGCAAAGTTCAGAATAAGATGCTGGTGTCAGCTTACGCCACAGGGCTCTGACCTCGACCATGCACCAGAACTAATGAATGAGTTGGTAAACAGTTTCCATGTCGGGCCAGGATTTCTCGTGAGGAGACAATCTTTGGTTTTTACCTATTTAAAGATGTGTCACACGGTGCAGAAAACAGGATGGATGGAATGGAGTTATGGATTTCATTTTGAGGATGAGGATCTGTAATTCTATATATCATATCATCCTGTACCACAATTCATAAATAGATGTCACACCTTACATAGAGCATCCCCCTATATATGCAGCAGCATGTAGATCAACACATACATTAACAGTAAAATCCCTGATTATATAAATTCACACTCATATGCCACAGAAGAAGATGAATTTATCCACAGAGATTTTCTGTGTGAGCCATCTGACCTAACCCCCAGCCCAAAGGTGCTTCATCCCGTCAGGCTGTCTGTTGTGCTGAACAAAGGAATGACTCAGGTCTGCTCCAAAGCTGCATTAATTGCTTCGTGATGGCTGGAGGGCAGAGCACAGGGCAGTGGAGGCTTCACAGAATCGGACCAGAGAACTTGACCAGAGAGGCCAAAGTCAGCCAAGCCTGTGGCAAACTCTGTGGTACTATGAGTCAAATCAAATCTATCTACTCTACAAAGTGAAAAATTGCCAGGATGACAAATAATCACTTGGCTGAACTCATGTCTACAATAATTTGTGACTATAATATAAACCAGACATTTATTTTAGTTTAATTAAAAAGTGAGTTGGCGTAATTTAGAGAGGTGACATTGGCACTGGAAAGTTGTGCAACAAATAAATGTGTTAACGCATGCTACTATGCCACTAATTGTCGCCATAATTCTCCGGCACACTGCGCATATTCTCCACGCTTATGCGACTTAAGTCTGTTATGAATAATGGATATAACGTTATGTCCCCCCCCCCCCGTGTGTGTGAGGTCTATTTACGCACTGTCTCTGTGGATTAACTGTTAAAAAAAGACCCAAAGGTTGTGAGGTGGATTATACTAAAACTCAAAACCCATCTCATTTAAAATGACCGAGCCAGAGTCTGTGTGTGTGAGGTGAACCGGAAACTCTAAATTGCTTGTAGGAGTGAATGCGAGTGTGAATGAGGTGGTCTGAGTGTGTGCGTGTGTGTGTGTTAACCCTAGACTATAAACCTGTGCACTCAAGCCTCCCACATGGATGGCTGGCAGGATGGTGGACTTCCAGCAGTTGGAGGCTACAAACACACAGCACCTGTGGCCCTTTGCCTACACTGACATAAGCTTTGGACAAAATTCTGAGACAAATCTGGGTGAAGCTGGGATGCGAGCGCGTTTAAGCAGCTTGTTTTGCTTTGGCACGACTCGCTTTGCTGTCCTCGTCCATCTCACGGGGCCTTGGCGGTCTCACTGTCTCTGAGCAGACTTTCACTTTTCATCTGTGCAGCACTCTGAGCCTATACGATATATGGCGCCTTTAAATCCCACCACAAACTCCCCTGCACCTTTGATGGTGTGCAATAACTCTCCACGCCTCAGTGTGCAAAGCTGCAAGGTGATTTAATGAGGCTACACCAGCAAAAGTCATCATTCCTGCCTTATTCTTCGTCTCTCCCATTGACCTGCACATAATTACCCTCATATTCTATGCATTCAGGCAGGAATGGAAAGTACTTAAAACTAGTCATTGACTGGAAATCAACATCATTCTTCTTTGACAATCCTGGTGTTTTATGGCTGTGCAACACAAATGTCTTTGTGTTTTTAAAAATAGTAAACCAAGGCATCTGCTCAACAAATGAGTTTGTTCATCAAATCTGGAAGTGAGATGTGAGTGTAATTCTCTCTGAGTCAGGAGTATAATGAATATCCCCTAACCAAGAGAATCCATTTTTGCTTTAAATCTCCTTGACATTTTAAGATCCGCTCACAGGCATTGTTAAAATTTCACTGTCAAGCATCGTGCCTTTGAAGAAGCAAATTGGAAATTCTTCCAGGACAAAAATCCTTTATGTTCCAAAGGTAAAAGCACTGTGTGACACCGACCTGTCAAGAACTTTCAGGCTTGCAAGAGTGAATTTTTGTCTAAAATAGGATATCGACCAATTAAAGAATCTTAGCAAACGCTGGAAAGTGAGGCGAGCCCTGCAGGAGCGTCTGAAAGAAGAACTAAAGCATTAACTCAGCAGAGGTTCAAGGAGAAGTGAGTCAACTTACCTCTTTAAGCGGATCGTTGAGTTCACTCAGGATATTGTCCTCGTCAAAGATTTTGCCTTGGTACCGATGCTCATAGTAGTCATGGATTTTCTGACGCATGTCTGCTGGAAGCTTGTGGAAGGACATGTACTGCTCCACTTGTTTGTACTGGCAGGACAGAGAAGAAGGACGAATATCAGATGTGAACAGAGTCGATGCATTAATACAATTATGCAAAACATCAATTCATCTCATGCAAACATCAATGCCATGATGAGAGGAGAGGCCTTGAGCTAGAGGGGCTCGTTAAGAGAGCAAACCTCTGCCAAGACAGACAGTTACAACTCTGAATGATGAACTTTAAGAGGTTATTGATATTTGGTTCCAAAGTTATTGACAGAGCTTCATTATTGTTGTTATAGCGCCACCATCAGGTCCACTGATGTTCGATGACTGATGCACATGTTTGGGTACGGTAGACTGATTCATGTTTGCAGGAAGAGCCACGCCCATACAAATTCAAGCCAGTGAGAAATATGAAAACAAACAAAGATAAACATTTTGTCCAAACATTTTGATCCTCATGACAAATGCAGTAACAATTGGCCCCCAAATTGTAGGAGGAGATAAAAAAATAGTTTTGGTTAAAGTATCCAAATTGACAGAAATAGTGTAAGGTGTAAAGGGGGCGTGGCCTATGTGGATGGACGCAAACAGACCAAAGGAATCCAGGAATTTTGACCTCCTGGGTGGAGATAATAGACAACAAACCTCACAGACTTGGCCTTCATGGAGTTTTTATACAGTGTGTGTCTCCATATTGAGGACAAACTGTGCACTCATATAGTCACAGTGCCATGTCCTGGTTCTGTGTGTGTATGCATTGGGGGGAGGACGGAAGGAAGAAAGAGAGAGAGAGAGAGAGCGAGAGGCAGGTGGTGAGGGGAAAGTAGGAACAAGTACAGACCGGGGGCGATGTCAGACCAAGGTAGCAGTCGTGATGATCTCACCCTGCAGGAAGCTAACGGGCAACAGAGCCACGATGTGATGGGAGGAGGGAAGGTCTCAGTGAAACCCTACAGTGATGAGGACAAAACCGCCCGTGTTCCAGATGGCTCCGTTTGCATGAGTAATCAACTGGTAATTATTTTCCTGATTTCTCTTGAACATTCTGTGCAGATTTTTTCCCCTGCACTTGATCTGAACATATTGCTAATTAGAATGCATAACCTCACAAAATGAACAGCAAACTACAAATAAAATCAGCAAAAACTGTTGCGCTGACTGACTTGTTGTCAAACCGGTCTGGTTAACTCAACATATAGAACCAATCAGCAGGAAATTTAACAAAGGGAAGCAACAACGGTGAACTGCTGACGTGAAAACATTTGTAAGCTCATCAACACCTATTTACTGTTGTGTTTGCCGTGTGCTGTGTTCACATCCCTCTGTAATAATGGCCGCTCACAGCGTGGCACGTCATGGGTACGCCCGCTGCTTTCAGGTAAACATGATGTTCTACAGTGATATGATAATTTGTTTGTATTTTTGGAAGATTTTCAAAAAAGCATAATATGTTTCAATTGGATCAACTCCCAAATGGGTTGATGGGAACTAGAGGCAAATACTACCAGGGTAATATGAGGGCCATCACTGTAATCGCTTTTAGTCAGCATCATTGGGAAGAAGGGAGGGAAGAGAGAGAGAGAGAGAGAGAGAGAGAGAGAGAGAGAGAGAGACAGAGACAGAGACAGAGAGAGAGACAGAGAGAGAGAGAGAGAGAGAGAGAGAAAGAATCAGGAAGCCAGATTGTCTGTGATTCTGCATTATATTATTACTGCACAGACGTCACCGGACAGAGAACTCTTACTTTCCATTTGTGCAATATGCCAGCAACAAGGACATGAGTCGTGTCCCATTTGGAGTAATTAACTGAATTTTATATGTGTTGAAATTAGGTTCTAGTTCATCTCAGGGCTAATATTGACAAGGAGGGAGAGAGAGAGAGAGAGACAGAGAGAGAAAGAGAGAGAAGATGTGTTAGCTCATCCATTTTAATCAGTCACTGTTTACTCGCAAACCCAAACACAACCTGATAATGAACAGAATCTTCAGAGCTGAGGATAAACTCCCCCGTGTTGGCGTCGGTCATCAAGGTAGAGCAGGCTGAGTTCCAAAAGGTTATTAAAGCCCAGTGGCACGTTACAAGGCCACCAGACCAAATGTGTCAGTGGCAGAGAAGACATTTGTGTGGCGATATGTGTGCGTGTGTGTCATTGATTCCTCTTCCAGCTGTGGGGTGGTGATAAGGGGCAAGGGTTTTGTTTGCTGTGGTGGGAACTGATTTATTCTGTGCACACAGCAGGAATCTGCAGTGGGGTTTGTCTGTCTGGAGGCCATTTTAGCTGGGGGGGTGGGGGGGGGGGGGCAAGGTGGGACCTGGATTGAAGGCACAGGGTGGCACAGACTCCGGACACCTGGCAGCGCTCCACGTTACACCTTACATCGTCTCATATCTATTGGGTGTGCAGGGAGCAAGAGGGAGTACCCACATTTCTAGTTCCCATTTCACACTATAGTCACTTTCCCCCCCTAAAAAGTGGATCATGTCTGCAGCTCTGCACTCCTCGCTTCACCCCTGATTGCATTTTCTGCCAGGAAATTCTGACATCCAGGAGCACAGCGGTTCTCAATCCCTGCACCCGGGGTGACTGGCGGCACGGCACATTTCCAATCTGCTCTCCCCTCTGCTCTGCCCGCACCTGTTTACCTAAATTGGGTGAGCTCACTTGATTGAGCGTCGCCCCCCCCCAGCAGACGGTATGTTTGTGTTGGATTTCCTGTGTTTCCACATTTCCATTTAATGGAGAGCACGAAACACGATGCAGGTGATTTGCTGAGGAAATAGCTTAGTGGAAGGAGTGTGTGCTTTGCATTTACAAGCTCCTGAAATTCAGCCATTATGTTTTCTAAAAAATATATCCAATTCATCCTGGAAATCC
This sequence comes from Genypterus blacodes, assembly GCF_046128005.1. Classification (NCBI taxonomy): domain Eukaryota; kingdom Metazoa; phylum Chordata; class Actinopteri; order Ophidiiformes; family Ophidiidae; genus Genypterus; species Genypterus blacodes. Next base: position 586,260 of record NW_027466886.1, on the reverse strand, counting down.
TGGATAAGTCGTGGATTGGATGTGATGGAAGGTTTTCCGGATTTAACTGCGGGAAGTGTATAAACCCTGATATCGTCCCCGGCATCTACACTGACTTCTGCAACAACGAAGCAGAATTGTGATTAAGCCAAACTGGCTGTGTAAGTAGCTTTTAACCTGCTCACTCAAATTAAGGTATGTTCGGTAAAAAACTTCCGCAGTCGGAAAGGCGAGCTTGGAATTACTTTGTCAAGGTCTAAATTTCGCTCGCAGTGCACAAATGGATTTTTAATGGAGCACAAAAGGAAGTCGACATCTATCTGCGTCAGCCAAGACGGGGGGAACAAATGAAGGCTTTTTATCGTTTTTGTCTTTTTTAAATGCACCATCGTCTGGGAAAAACGCTGGGCTCTATGTTGGCTGAAAAGTTAATCACATTTAATCGCCGCCCCTGATTCGCATCACACTTACAAGCTGTCTCAGAACCGAAGCGACCCTGTGTTTTTCACTGACAGCCCTATGAGTAGAATTTATGTAACTGATTTGGGGAACAGTCACGGCACTATTTCATGGCTGACAAGGAGTTACATAAGGATTTATCTGGACTCTGTTCTTGTAATATACTGGCTGTATCTAGAGGGGAGAACCTTTTCTTGGCTGACACCTGAATGGCACACAGCTGTTTACATCCTGGCAGATCTTCATCACCACGGCATCGTCGCAGCAGGCATACAGTCACACGGGACAGTACATCCTTCACGCCCTCGTTAACTTCTATCCATACCCGCTGTTTGTCCTCCTTGCTCTTCCGTCCCTCTCCTCCCTTTCCTCCCACATTAGCCAGTAGCTCCGCCCTCATCCTCTCGCTTCTGTCTCCTCTCGAATCCATCTTCTGTCCTTTGCTAACTTTGTACCTCACGCCCACATCCGTCCCCTCGTCCCCCATCCATCCCCCCCCCCCGGCTCTCCGTGCATGTTCCCCTGTGGCAGTGATAGATGAAACATCTAGGAGGCTGAGCACCCTGAACTCGTCCCCGCCGCTCCCCCGCCCCGCTCCACTGATATGCACAGCCATGCAGCTAATGCAGTCGTGGCTGGATCCGGCTACACACTGGGGGGCTCCGATTGACGCGAACGTGGCATTCAAGTTGTCAGATCGACGCCCAGAGGGATTTTGAAAGGATAAACCGGGGATGTTGATGAAGCAGATTTTGCAGTGCAGCAGATGTACATCACATACTGTCACTGATTCAAGCAGAGTGTCACATCAGATCTGTTTACTATCTGTGTGTGTGTGTTTAGGATCAAACATCCTATTATCCGGCCATTATCATCACATCTGTCTTCTCAATCTTGTAAATCAATCTTTCTTCAAATTTTTACATAGATTCTTTATGAGTGGTTGTGCACTTATTATGCAAAGGGCCACAAGAATTAGTGATTGCATTTTTTACTGCGATGTGAAACGGCTCTGCAGCACTGCGCCAAATACACAAGGGCTGGTTTCTCTACTTTGCAGTGACCATGGGGGAGACGGACAAGGTCAGGCCATCGCATTAGATTGAGGCGATAACAGCTAATGCTCCTATATGCACTGTGTGAAGGAATACACTGGCATATCTGAGCGTAACCGAGAGTCGTCAAAGCAAAGGTGACTCCACTGATAATAATTCTGACTCATACCTCCCACGGGATAATTGCTGAGTACCCGTGTGTGTGTGTGTGTGTGTGTGTGCGTGTGTGTGTGTGTGTGAGAGAGAGGGACACATAGAGGCATAAAGAGGGACCGACAGGAAGAGAGAGGGAGAGAGAGAGAGAGAGAGAGGGACTACAACTACACACAAAGGGGGGCGAGCGAGAGGAAAGAAGACAGAGACAGCAGGAGAGACACGGAGAGGGAGACGCACACATACAGAGACAGAGAGAGAGAGAGAGAGAGAGAGAGAGAAAGAGAGAGAGAGAGAGAGAGAGAAAGAGAGAGAGAAGGAGAGAGAAAGAGAGAGTGAGGTTAATGGTTTAATTGTGACTCCATGATTTTAGTGCAGTGATATTCTGCGATATAAGGACTGGAAAACTTTGGGAGTTAAACTCAGCTTCTTGCGTGTGAATGCATCTGTCCTTGTGTTGTGGGGATTGCTTATAGGCCCCTCAGCGGGAGCACAGATGGTGGCTCGGGTGAAAGGATAATCACTCTCCACACTAAAAAAGATGGAATACCGACTCAAAATGAAGGAGGAGAATTGACCTGCTCATGCTGAGGGCCTTAAGCAATCTATGAGTGGGGGAAAATCCTGGATCAACCGACTCCACAGGTCTAATTTAGATCCAATAAGCAGGTATAATTAGAATTACTTACCTTAAAAGTGAAATAAAATGATTCAGATTCTTACCTTCTCTTGGTACTGTCTGCGGGACGAGTCCAGTGATTGGATCAGAGCGGTGGCGTGGCCCACGAACATGGCGTAGCACGTGGCACCCACGATCATGCTCAGCATGGTGATCCACAGGTCAGACATGCTGACGGGCGCCCGGGCGCCATAGCCGATGCACAGCATGTGGCTCATGGCTTTGAAGAGGGCGTACGAGTACTGCTTACCCCAGGAAACGTTCTGCGAGGAGGGATGAGGGAGGAGACGTAGAGTGGAGAGAGGGGAGGGGGGGATGGAGGAGTTACTGCGAAGCAAAGCAGGAGGAGGAGGAGGAGGAGGAGGAGGAGAAGAAGCTTCTCCGGCAGGCAAAATGGAAATGCAGGCTTTCCTTTGATGGATCACTGAACCTTTGCCCAACATTCTGCCTCAGAGCCTCCCGACTCACTGAACCCTCCACTCTCTCTCTCTCTCTCTCTCTCTCTCCTTTGTTTCCTCCTGAACGTCTTCAGCATTTTGTTCCCACCTCTCTGCTCTCCCCCTGCCTGGTCCTGCCCGTTCTATTCATTTACCCTTCAATCAAGCATGGGAGGAAACGATAGGATTCCGGCGTCATCCGAGCATCCGTGGCATGTTGCGTAACCGGAGAGCACATTATGATGCAACATATTCCGTGTTGTGTTTGAGTCCGTCTGTCTTTAAGTCACGCCGGCAGAATACAATTACAGATTCTTGCCTCTTACACAGCTGCAGAATCTAATAACATGGCCGGCTTCACCTCACCTTTGGCTGCGTTCGGACGTGAGGTGACTAACCAGTTGGCCCTTTGTCAACGCTCATTGTGAGATTGGCTTTACGCTCCAGCTCCGGCATTCAAATACTCTTTAATCCAGCACATGTGGCAATGGGAGCATGTGCCTGTTGGCCCCACCTGGGACTTGTAGCATCTCTATCTGCAGTGAATAACCCAACAGACCCCGGCGGCCCACATCAGCCACTTCCAATTTAGAGACGAGTGGGACAGCTCTCTCCTCCTCAGATGGCGTCCTCCTCTTTGACCAAAACAAATATCTGCCTCACTTCTAAACAGAAACGTTGTTGTTCACTGTGTTTCCTAGTTTCCATGTATTTAAACTCCCACATCCGTCCCCTCGTGTCCACATGCTGGCGTCTCCTTTGCGTCACACCGCACTCTGTTCTGCTCGACTCCACATGGTTCATCATCTGGGACTTGGTAAATGAGCAATATCCCAGCTAATCATCCTCACTGGCTGACGCACCTACTGAAATGAATCCTCATCTCTATGCTGATTAGTTGTTTTTTTTCCACTGATGAGAAAATTAGAGGTAATAACACTTCCCAGCTTTAATGGTAAATAACAGAACCCAGTATGCTTGCTTTAGCTGCTTTAAAATTAGATTTTGCTCAAATCGCGATAGGGAGCTAAATATTCAAGTGCCTTGGAGATAGCTACGCCTCTTTCCACAACGTTCACTGCAGTGGAAGTAATTGAAAATACTGTACCAGGATAGGAAGAAGTGGTATTGAGTGCTGTGGCACGCAACGCAAACCCACACACTGAATAATCTGCTGTATTTACACACACAGAAAGCAAACGCACCCGACCGTGTAACTGCGTCAAATGTCAACGCACAAGGTCACGGGCTTTAGGTGTCTGTGCACATGTGTGTGTTTGCCATGTGCGGCTGAGATGGTGGCCCGCTGTTTATTGGGCAACACTGCAGAATGTTTGTGCTCACAGCCTGTGTAATGTATGTACATATGATGATCATAGATATGCTGTGTGTTTCACCATGGAAAAAAGGGAAAAAAGCTGGAGTGAATCCAAATGGAAGCAGTTGGTTAAATAAATGAGGCTCTATAGTAACAGCATCATATAGGCGAGGCTACATACATCACAGTGCATCTCTCATGTACTGAGAGTGAGCACCCTCTAATATCCGACACTATTGCCTCTAGATTCTTTCCACTGGATGAAAACTGTACATAAAACATTAAAACTAAACCCTCATGAAAGGATTTAGGATTTCAGAACGCTCCATCGATGCAACTCTGCCGACTCAACTCAGATATTTGGCCCTTTGTGCTTGCGTTTGCACTTTTCCGTGCTAACGTTAGCACCAGAACTGCACCGTGATACACAAATCTGCATTAACAAAACGGGTAGCTGCAGATTTTTACAAATAACTGGTGCGATCCCTCAAAACAAAGTGGAATTGCTGACGAAAATGGACTCAAGACCACATTTTTACTACCACCACATTTTAACAACAGCACCAAACAGTAATGTCAATCTCAACAATCTATTCCCTCGTACCATATCAGCCAAAAACACTCTTCATGGTGTTTCTCTGTAGCCACTTAAGAAAAGGTTAATAACATTACATATTCACATTCAATGACATTTTGTATTGTGCAAAATAAAATCACCCGACTGAGGTAAATTTGGTGCAATCAAAGTATTTGTGGCAGGCAACAGTATTTGTGATTCATCACCATCCTCGCAATCTATTTACTGTGTTTCCTTCGCACGCTTGGCGGATGAAACCCTTCTATAACTCTGAGGCTAACAGGAAGTAATGCACAGCTGCAAAAGACAGAATTCGAATTTCCGTGGCTGCTCCTATTTCCCTGCAGCGTGTTGCAGTGAAAGCACACGTTCCTTTTCACTATATGTGCTTTAACAACTGGACAAACTGATGAAATACAAGCACAGACGAGAAACACCTGTATGAAGTTGAGTTTCATTATCTGTTACACAAACTGCAATCTGTTCACACGCTTTGAACACAGAAGGCACGGCAGTCTTTGAACACATCCGTGAGGAAGTGAAGGGATCTGGAGGCTTTACTTTGAGTGTCTGCTGCCTACCTGGATGGAGCTTCTGGCTTTGATTGTGTTGAAATTTGGCAACACTGGCAGTAGCTGTCGTATTAGTGATCCTATCTCACCACCACAACATGTTTCCTTTTGTATCACATGCATTCTTATCTGAACGTTATACGCTAGTCTGTTTTCATCATTCCAACCCTTTGATTATCGCATTATCGCACAGGATCAACCGCTCTGATAATGGATCCTTCTTTAATTTGGCCTGCGTGAGGTTTTTACACAGGCTGGCACCAGTTGAGATCAAAAATTATTTAACACATGCAAAAACTTCTTATCTATCCTGGAAGTTCTACTTTATTAGACATAACAAATACTTTCCCAGAGGCCCTACAGTCCGGTACGAAGCCGAACCCATTTGTTAAAGTAAACCAATGCCACAAATGTAAAATGAGACCAATTGATCTTTGCCACACCAATTTGGCAATGATGTGACAAAAAGACAAGTACAAGTACGAGTGTCCTATACTGTAACGTTAAAGAACGTGAAAATTCCCATATCTGCTCTTCAATCCAAACTGATCAACTGCTCCTCGAGTCCCGCCAATCAAAGAAATGTCAGTGAATCGATCGTCGATCTGTGCTTTGTTTTGAAAACATAATCACCTCGGTGGAGTGTTAGTTTTCTATTTCACACACACACGGACAGGATCTCTGCCATCGCACACAGACAACAAGATTGTGTCTCATCATGAAGCAAACAGTCTATTTCACCAACAAAACACATTTTTCTTTTTCTTCTGGCGTAAATTGTTTTCAAATCTGTTGCCGAATGTCAGGTCCTTTTGTTGACCATTCCGAGAAACTCTACGGTCAGAATAAACTCCACTCGACAACAGGCAATCAAAACAGCAGATTATCGCAAGCAACCCAAAGTAAATGTCACAAGAGAATCATGAAAAACAGGCGAGGAGACAGTGTGGCGTGTTGCTGGGGTGAAAGCAGCGGCTGCTCTTAGTGAGAGCGGTGCCATGTGAGAGAGCAAAAGAGGTTTGATTAATTTATAAACTCTATACTGAGCTGGGGCTATTGGACGTGACTCATTCAGGGCTTTGGGAAGAAATAGATAGGGAAGTAGTCAGAGGTCCAAGGACAAAAGATTCCAGGAGGGGTGACTGATGCTGTACCGTGCGCTATGCCCCTGTGTGTGTGTGTGTGTGTGTGTGTGTGTGTGTGTGCGCGTGCTCTATGCTCTATCCATTCCCTGACACATTAATCCTCAGCAGGCTATTCCTCAACTCATCAAAATCCGTATGAGCCCAGGCAAAAACCCAAATGGGCCCCGACACGGAAACGCATGCGTTCCCTAATTCTACATACATTATCCTTTTGCATGTAAACAAAGCGGCGGCCCATCAGCCTCTCACCCCAGCCGACACAGTGACAGCAGCATTATCTTGCCTGGTGATTAAGTAAATGCAGCTTCCAAAGAGTAAGAAGCTGCTCTCAGGCCATTAGTCAAAAAGATAACACTCCCACAGGCCGCACTGCACCACTCAGCAGTATCTTCAGTCCTCGTTGGCCCCACACTTCCCCTCACAGCTGGAGAAACAAAGAAGGGAGCCGGCGTAGCCGCCGAGAGGAAAGTACGACGCAAGCTGAATCTTCCCGGGATTAAAGGCCTCACTTAAGCCCGAGCACCCGAACTGAAAAGGGAATGCTAATGTTTACCTGACAGTCACACCAATGAATGGTATACAGGCATGCAGGCAAAACTCTTCAGATCTGACTTTGTTGAACGCTAATGTGATATGTCGGCGTTTAAAAAAAATTGATTGAGCGAAGAGCCGAAGAGAAAGAGAGACGCCACTGGAGCTCATTCTGCCGCGTCACAATCAGAAAACGGTGAAGTGACGGCTTCCTGTGACTGGACCTGACACCAACGGTTCCACTTGATCTCTGTCTGAGTCTGATTGCAGTCAAAATGCTGCACTTCACACTTGAATGCAACACAATAATGGACGAAAGCTTCATGAATATATGGAAATCCAATCCAGATTTTCTGGAACCATTCAAGTGCTGCACTTAAACAGACTACTTTCTGCTCCAACTGACCAGAACCGAGAGGAATATTTTTTTAAAACACTCTTTACCCTCAGCAGAAACTTAAAATGTTGCTTAAAATGACTGTGTACTGTGTGATGTCTTAATTTTGTCTTCGCTTGATTATAAATCTTTTTAAATCTGAGAACATTGAGACCTGATTGACAACTGAGGTAGTGCTCCCCCCTGTGGTGACTGGTGGTATTTTGGGGGGCTCAGAGGTTTTCCCCAAATCAGACTGAACCAGTAGGAGGCGCTACAGAGACATTATAGATTTCACAGAGGAGTCAATTTAGGTGAGCATCGGGACATAATGAGGATTTCATCAAATTCTTAAAAAAAAAATGACTTGTAAAGAAAGTTGTATCTGTGCCACAGTGTAGAAGAAAATGTAATCATTACACAAGTTTTTACTCTCCAACATCAATTATATTTTAGAACAATTCAGCTTGAAATACTTGAGGACATTTGGTGTCTTGCACATATTTACCACATTTGAGAATAATTTGTGATTTTAGCAGTAATTATTTTACTTGAAAGTGTAGTATTGTTCCCTTAGACTTGGGTACAGACAAGGTGAGTGTCCATATATAGATTTGCCATCCTGCAGGCAAGCCGCTGCAGTCACAACATGTCACTAGAAACTAGATATCCGTAAGGAGCCGTGAACTGTCTTCGTAATGTTGTTTCGACATGATGAACACAAAGTATGTGACACCTGAATTTGTATTCAACAATCACAAAAGGTGCATAACACGGGTCCTAGCTGCCGTATAAGCTTTCAGCACACACTGGAACTTTCTGTGTGAAGCCTTTTTGCCGTCTCATGCATTCTACGCCGATCCTCTTACATCGCAAACGATCCTCCCGCACCAGGTGGGGGGGTGCAGCAAATTAGCCTTTGCATGACTCACAATTGGTATTGATTTGCATAACAGATGAGGGGAATGTGATCTGTGCACGAGGAGCAGCAGCACACAGCACAAATACGAGGCATTGTTCATAATTAGGCAGAAGGATCACAATTAAATACATATACAGTGCAAATCAGCACAGGAAAGATTTGTGATCTGTGTTGCTGTGGATATTAATGGAGGTGGCAGCTTAGTTTCTGAACACAACCGTCAGCAAGTATGAGTTATGATGCTTCTTTGGCAATGGTATCACTGCAATATCATTTATGTGCGATCGTAGATGCATAATGTCTCTTTGGATGAATAACACAGCTAGTTGGGATTGATCTCACTTGGGGGAACAAGGCCCACTCTGTCTCTGAGTAAAGATGAGAGTGGGAAGCTGAGCGGTGATGCTGAGATGAGCTGACACTTGCACCTCCAGTATGATGCCTCTGAGCAGTCAGTGTGCATGTGTAGTGGAGAGATGAGAGATGAGAAGGCAGACATCCTGGGGCGAGCATTTACAATCAGCATTCCCCCACAAGGCCTCTACACACTTCTGAACGATCGCATCCCTCTGAGAGGATCGAGCACAGTCCATTTGACCCCAACTCGGAGGGAGAGGAGGATAAAAATAGAAAAAAACAGAGATGAGAGAGGGGAAGGTTTTGACAGAGAGGGGGGCTGCACCGTGCGTGCAAGAGCTCAGACTAAGCAATCACCATGCCTCACCATGTTCAGTATGAAGGCCGACTTATCCCCGCAGTCTAAATGTACACGGATGTAACACGAAAAGGCTCAGGAAAATGGTGACAAACAAATACAAAACAACAAAATGGCCAACAAGGAAAGAGATAAACTCCACCTAACAGTTCTCAGGAATCTGGAATCTGTGTGTTATTGTCCACCTAATGTTATAGAAACTGATTGCTCTGTTTGAGAACACTGCAGTCTGCACAATGTATGCAAAGCACCAAACACACACCAGCAAAGTGCCGCTGAGAGACTGTATGCACTCACACATTGACTTCTGCCTGGGTGTGAAATGACATCATCACCTCACCGTCAAACCAGAGAATCACTCACCAGAGCTTGTGTTTGCTAATGAATCAGTGTCAACTCAGCTACATATTCGTGGTTGTTTGAGGATTAACTTTGTCATGTCAATCAAACTATGTTATTTGTGAGTTTTGACTGTTTTGTAATTTGCATTTCACACCCAATGGCCTCTCCACTGGGCATGACCCACTTCAAGGATGAATACTTACTGCCTTTGTTGATGCTTATGAGGAAGATCCCAATAAATCAAGTAAGGTGAGGCAAAATGATAGCTTGGTATTTAATCAGCCTCCTATTGAATTCAGACTCAAGTCACTACAATGGACACACTAACAAGTCTAACCCAGAGAAAATAAACATTGCTGTGTTCAATGATGTCGCTGATTACATCTTTACATGTGCCAAACGTCAAAATAACAAACAAAATAGAAGAGCAGGTAATACTTACAACCATACCATTTAGGGACACCCAGCAGTCAGGGGGGAAGTCTTGCAGGAGAGGCACCAGATACTGGAGGCAGCCATCCCAGTGACACAGAAGCAGCATCATCCCTATCAAATTAAATATTCTTACCACAGCACTAGCCAGGTCATAGGTCATATGGAAAATCTGCCAAGGAGAAAGACAGATAGAGAGGGAGGGAGAGAGAGAGAGAGAGAGGGTTATAGCTGTGTGAGCATGTACACAATCTGAAGAGGAGCACACAGTACCAAGTTAATACAAATGCACAGTAGTAAAGGTTTATATGTTTCATAATATGCTTGAAACAATATCAATATGAAGATGATGTTACAGAGACATTAAAGGATTACAAGAAAAAGAAATAAAATATGCAGAAATGGTTCCATTTGAAGTGGAGGAGGTGGAGCGCTTGTTTGTCCACCAGAGAGCTGTGAGAGTGTTGCTGCCAGCTTGTCTGTCTGCATTTCCACACTCACAGATGTTGAGCTGTTCCAAAATCCAACATGGCTTCGGTCCAAAACAAACTGACCAGCAGAGGAAAAAGACGCACATATTGTGTAGGCAATGCCTAATGGTCGCTTTGCCCCCCTTCCCTTCCCTTCCCTTCCCTTCTCAGCCTCGGAGTGAGAGGTGTTCCAGGAAATCCGGAATGATTGAGCACGGAACCTTTAGAGCAGCCAGCCAGTAAGTGTGTTTTAAATGCCAGGAGCGAGCGTTACCGCTGGTGGGGCTTTTTAATCGGAGCAGGAAGTTTTCCATGAGAAAAGCCATCAGAGGGGCAAGTAAGCGTAACTGCAATGAGAAGCCGTTTCATTTCCATTGGATCTGAGCAGGAGCTGAGTTTGCTGTGAATCACTGTCTTGCCTGGTTGGCTTAGATGCTAATTCCCATTAGTATGAGGAAACCTATTAATTCTTTCCAGGTTGGGTTTTCCATAATCTTCCATAAGCTGAAGAGGGAAAAAGATTAAATACGGAAAAAGATGGTCTGTGATTATCCGCGTAATAAACCTTTTCCATCTGCTGAATTTGTTGAAATGAAAGATCGAGGGTTTTTCAGGTAATTATTTTCTATTTTTAAAGGTGATGGCATCCTCTCCCCTATTAATTCTATTTATATGTGAGTTCAGTGAGAATTGGCCCTTATGGTATGGAATATCACACAGTCACAACCAATTGGGTATTTAATGGACTGAAAATGTGAAAATGTGAAGATGAAAAATAGCGACCTTTAGGTTCCAGGATCTTTCCCCATTTAGCTGCAAGTAAAAAGAAGCTTTATGTCTGAGAATTAGAGAGCAAAGCAAATAAATCAGATGGCATGAAAACTGCTTTGAGCATAGTTTAAAACGATTCCTTTCCATATACAGAACACACGCACATTACTCTGTACACGCTTAAGTTTCATGTGTGCATCCAAGTACCTCACTGTCTCTCCGTGTGAAGCGGTCCAGTGGGAAAGTGAAGTAAGATTTAATAAGACTTTGGGAAGAGTAAATGCATGTGACAGTTGAAGAGAAAAGGGATGAAAGTGTCAGTGTGGATGTACACTACATTAAAGTATAATCCACACAAATATGTGACTTGAAAAGAAATGAGTTGAGCAGCTCTTTTTTTGTTGTATTCTCCATTTTCCAGCCACGTTTGGCTCTGTGTCTAAATTTAGTCTCTGTTCTATCGCACACATGGAGCAATGAAATGTTTAAAGCTGATCTCTGTGCTCTCGTGCAGGGGAATCAATCCAGAGAAGAGAGAGGGAGAGAGAGAGAGAGAGAGAGAGAGGCACGGCTAGGATTTACTGTGAAGTGCTGTGCTGATATGCATTCCACCATAATTCTAACGAGTTTTTCCAGCTTACAGAAAACCTGCCTAATGATCTCCAGGCTGAGCTCCAGGTGTTTGCGAAGCTCTTTGAATCCACAGCGCTCCACCCCGGACCTATTGTGGTGGTCCTGTAACCTCTGTGCACAAAGGACAGTGGCCACACGTACAACAGAGGAGAGAACAAGCGGCTGGGCTGATGCTCAGATCCCTCTATGGTTCAGCTCGTCCACAGGGAGATACAGTGCACTGCCCTCACAGGCTAAAATTAGCCTCCAGCGTACAGGACGGCTGCCTCCATGTGCCCAGTATCGCTCCTGCCGCCTACATCTTTATTCTTAATTTAGCAGAAGGCTCGCACTCCAAACCTTCTCGGTTCACGTTTGCAACAAAAAGTTGGAAGTAATATGAAAAATACCGGCGACGCAAAGAAAGACAGGGAGGGAGGAACTACAACAAAGGACGAGGTAATGAGTTCCTGAAGGCCTGAAGGTCCCTCCTTCCACCAATACACAACCAGCTACAAACGCACTGAGAGGCGCTACGTCCGTCCGTCATACTGCTGTAATTTAATAAATATCACCAAAAATAGTCAAATCTAAATGTCTACAAGCAATCTATGCCTGTATTTTATGTCATTTCCATTATAAAGCTATGGCGCCTGTACATTAGCATTAGGCTGAGGCTTTGGGACTGAGATGACCTTGACCTTTGACCTTTACATCAAAAGTTGTTGACTGGACTTCAGATGTGTGAAGTTTGCGCATTATAACGTCACCGGTTGACCTTGCCGGGGACCCTGTGACCTTTAGCTCACTTATTGATCCATGCAGACATTAAATCCATAACTGGGATGGGGTTTGTTATCAGAGTAAAAGTTCAGGGCAGATCAGTCGTCAGGTCACAGGGAAATGCAGCATAATCTTCTTCATAATGTTAAGATATTTAGATTTATGACTTACTTACTAACAAAATACAGTAGCTATTTAAATACAACTTACAGGTTTTAGAGGTGAAAATGTCATCAGTCAGCAACCTCTAGTGTCTGCGATCATGATTTAAAGTATAAAGCATGAAAGAGTGCATGGACAGTATACGTGTGTGTGTGCTACACAATGATGTGGTAGAAAAATGGATTATACTAAAAGCCGAGTATTGGCCTATTTTCCTCGTCAGTGTTTTCCTCGACGTGGGAGCAAAATCAACCCTGATCTAAAAATAATCATGTCACGGATTTAAGACTTTATTTACTGTGTCGAGTAAAAGAGACGTCATTAGATTACATTACTGGGAAAAGTAAACGCAGAGGCGATTCCTCCTGGGACTTCTGACCACGACAGGGAAGCAAACCAGAAAATCGAGCAGCTGTGAAAGTCGCACCATCTAAATGCTTACGGAGCAATTTAATGAGCTAATCTGCTTATCACAACCTCGCCCAATTTAACACTCCTCATCTGCCATTTAAGTAAGTGATTGGGTGCCATTTCAAGAGGATTTGGGATTTTCTGAGTTGGGTCACTGCACGATGAAGCCAAACACAGTAACACTAACAGGCTCTCGCTGTGTGCCGCCATGGCCAACCAGCTCCGTTTTGCGGTCCAATTTCTCCATTAGAGCCGCATGAGTCACTGGAATTTACATAATCACCCCAACTATATTTAGTCGATTTGTTAACTTATTGATTTAAAGCTGTGACGGCGGGCAGCATTGGTCACTACAAGTTAAAAAACATCATTAGTGTGTGTGTGTGTGTGTGTGTGTGTGTCTGTGTGTGTGTGTGTGTGTGTGTGTGTGGGTGAGTGTGTTTGGGGTTGCTTAGGGGCTGGTTACAATCACAGCCAGTCACATTATCTCCTCTCATCCCCTTCAACGACAGCGCTCTCCCACCCCACAGTTCACTAATGGAGTGCAGTGTTTGCACGCAGGATCCAGGATGTGCAGACTTACAGCAGCTGAAATATGAATATGTGGCAGTAAAAATATGCTGCCATGGTCTTTAAATTGAAACCCTGGATTACGATGTAACTTGGGACTAGGGCAAACTGGAATACCAATGAGCTAGCCTGTAATCATATTTTATAAGGTTTAAAGGGTTAATAAAACACTACAGCACTCACGATTCTGCTCTGCTCTACCACATCAGTTGGTGTTTGCAACCACAGGTTTGCCACTATGCAAAACACAGAGAGTGCATAAGTGTGTGGGCAGGCCTGCAGATCGGTAATACTGAATGGGAAGAGGATAGACTTACTGTAAAATATCTCTCAGTGATGAAGGGGCCCCATAAAAGATATCGAACTAGAGTCCATCATAACTACGCCCTGAACCTTTAATCAGACTACAGAAACACAGCACCAGGAAGTCATTATGGACATCACACAACACTGCCACTGTTATGAAACACAATGACGCAGGTGATCCTGTGTCTAATGAAAGGTTTAATATCTACATATCCAGCCTCTAAGCTCTCATAAACAGCATGACAGGGGCCAGTAAGTGGAGCCACAGAGCCAAAAGCTCCACCGATAGTCTAAATAGGCATTGGCACAATCTACTATAGGCTTAGAACCGAAAGGGCTGGGCTTAAATATGACCAAGGGGCGGATAGGTCAGCGTAATCCTCTAATGCTGTAAAGACGAGCATGCCAAGATGTGATGTGATAGAGGCACAAGGTCACTTCATGGCTTTGACGGGCCAGCACGACACTCATTTAACATCCACTCAACAGGGGCGGGTCAGAGTGAAACAAGATTTATATGTAACATAAACACCCCCTAAAGATACTAAATGACATTGTTGTGCAGTAGACAGAAGCAATACTGCAAAAGAATCAACACATACCAGTAAATGTGATGTTTGTAATGTCAGAGTTCAATGTATGAGGCGTGTATGCAGAGACAAAGACTGAACTCGTCTTCAAGCTGTGGGCATTTACAAAACGTATGCATCTCTAAACTGGACGGGGCAGTGAGTGACCTCTGTCCGAGGTTAGCCAGGATTAGTGAGGGACTAATTTGAGGGGATTAAGTCCACCACTGGCTGTAATGTTCAACCATGACAAAACTGCTTGCAAGAAAATCTGTATATGTCCTGCTTAACATCTTATTGCGATGTATTTCCATTTGAGTCACTTTTACTTCTTTGTTTCCTCAGCAGACAACTGGGGCTGGAGTTGGATTTGAGAATTGTCATAGTAATTCACTAGCAATTTCCATAATAGAAAGACTAACCAATCCCTGCATGCATTAGTTGTTTTGACAGATGGAATAGGGAATACGTTTCCATGGTTGTTCCCTCCTTCCAAGAAAAGGCAGCTTGGTGGAAGTAATTAGAAATCACATGACTGCAGTGCATTGTGTTGCAATTATGTTGATATTGGTATAGTTCAGCAATAAATACATATAAATAGAGCTGACATTATTTATGAGCTTCGGGCAAAACACTGTTTATTCCACGAAGAGGCCAATCAGTCTGTAAATCAGTCTGTTACAGGGGGGAAAGAGGGGAGAGGAGGTAACATAACGGGAGGAGAGAAGAGGAAAATGTAAATGTTTCTATAAGAGACTGAGCTGGAAAGGAGGAGGGGTGAGGAAGAATTCATCAGATGTGTCCTACGTGAAATCAATTCCCTGTAAAAAGCCTTGCCTAGCATAAACGGCCCTGGTGAGGACGTTTTCGGTAATCAGGCCGCCCAGTGATTTGTAGCCGGAGACTTAATTAAAAGCCAGGTGGAGATCGATGGGACCTTTTTAAAACGAGGGAGAAAACAAGGAGTCATCCATTTATATGACAAAGAACTTCTACCTAGTGTTCACTGCAGAGCGTCAGAATAGACACCAACCTGTGTTTCAGTTGTTGTTTTTCCTCCTGATTCAGATTTAGCCGTTGACAAAACAAGACTTCTTTTTGGAAAGCGCTGACTCATCCTGCACACTTTAGTTGCTACTACTACGTCCACTACCAAATTGACTATTTTTGTTAAGCACATGTGAATCAGAGGCCAGAGTCACCATATAAAATAGAACCACAACAACAGATCAGAATAGATTTCTCATCAAAGCCATCATTTGGGTTGAAAATCAAGCACAATAATGAGGAACTGAGGAAGAGTACCAAAGCATTTCTGATCTGGAAAACATACAATGGCATGTTAATCTTCAACATGTGAACCCAAAGATGCGTGAGGCAAAGCTTGGTATGTTTCCGATCATGTTCACGCCACAAATGAGCCGCCTCGGGGGAGGGGAAGGGGGGGTTGTTGTTTGTGAATGTTTCCGAGTGAGTCACAACAAGAGACTATCAAACCAATACATGTGGACTCAGTGATGTGGCCCTTTTCCTTCTTTTCATGTCTCAACAAATTCATTTACAAGTATAATAAATTCCTCGTCAATCTCTAAACCGCTGATAGGAAGTAGGGTTCTTTGCCCTCGTCTCTTCCATCCATCCTCCCGTGATTCCACCATCCTGCTGCTCCTCAAGTATGTTTTCATTGTCTGTGTGTCGGTCAGCAGGATTGTCTTGCTCTTCCTCACAGTGCCAGGAGCCCACAGCTCTCTTGCCCGCTGTCTCACTCGCTCTGCGTCTATTTTGGTCGCGTAAGCGCGATAACCTCGACGCTTCGGCTCTGCCTTAATCTGTGCTCCAACATACAGAGCAGCGTCGGCAGAAGAAATGTCCAAGGGGGGCAAGTGGCTCCACAGAAGACCCAGAGCGACACATTTATGCTGTCTGCACGGATTTACTTTGTGGATTGTATGAAACTGTTGGTTATGGTCATAGTGTTCAAACACAGGCCATGTGTATGAATTAAAGAGTTTGACAGTATAAGATGTCTTCATGCCGGAAAAGTCAAGAGCTATTTCAAACTGCATGTAGAAGCTATTATGGAAAATGTGTTAATTTATGTAGATAATTAATGCAGAATTCTTTCATGGCTTCTTCATTTCAGGTCTATTCTATATGAGGCAGGGCTCAGTGCATTTTGGAGTTTAACGAATGCATCTGAGCAAAAAGTAAATGTATTTATGGATGAGGAGGAGGAGGCTGAATGGGATGTTCTATTGATTTGTGCATGTAACCCGAGCAATCAGAGAACAAAACAACAACATCAGAGCTGCTCCAAGAAAACTTGTACACGTGGCTGGCGTCTTCAAAGTGCTATGCATAGTTCAGGCACCGGCGCTTCGCATTGCCAGCACAGTTAATAAGAAATGTCATCAAAAATACAGGAGTTGTTTAAAACGCTTATTTTTTCGCTCAAAATCAACAGCTCTGTTTTCCCATGTGGCCATTTTGGTTCAGAGTGTCTGGTTACGTAGGCGTGAACCTCAGCTCCAACGTTTGGCAACATCACCCCGAGGAGTTAAATGAGCGTCTCCGGCATGTGAGGGAGGGCAGGGATGAGGAGGAGGAGGAGGAGGGAAGAGACGAAGAGCGGGGAGATAAGAAACGATACTCGGGGCCCTGCAGCCTGCCACCATGAGTCATAGACACACCTCAACTCCGATAAAGAAAAACAGTCAGACAAGCGTGTTAACAATTTCAGTCAGAGGCTTTGTCGGCTTCAAACAGCATGAAATAACTTTGTTTCAAGTTTGATGCAGTAAGGATGGATATGATGCAGTACGAATGCTGGATTAGAGGGAAGTGTGGAAGCGCTTCAGCCCGGGTTTGTGTGCTAAGAAGGCAGTCGGGACAGATTAGAGGCCCATGTGAGAGCGGGGGGGGGGACAAATCATCCAAATTTCCCACCATAATCCTCCGTTTTCCGACTTAAACTTCATTACTTTCGACTCCTAAATGTGGAAACAGCAACTTTGCATGAAGAATCAATACAGGAGGAGGAAATGATGGCATGATTACGTCGTCTCACCATGTTAAATGAGCCACTGTCAATAGCTACGTAACATTTATAATACTTAAACACGCTGCCAGTGCTTTAATGGACACACAAGCGGCAGCCTCGACGGATTGGGTGGAGGGTGAAACGGGCGCAAATCCATCCAGCACAACAGAAAGTCTTGGGGAAGAGGAGAGAGGAGGAAGGCTTTATGCTTCGCTAGGTGCTAATTAATTAATTTGTGAAAGGCATCATAACAAGGAAGTCTGCTATGAGTGACGCTGCTCCCCTTGGTGCCATATGAAACATAAGACCCTGTGTAAGTAAGTGTGTGTGTGTGTGTGTGTGTAAGTGATCGCTGTTCTAAAGCAACCAGGAATCACCGGGGCATCTGTTTCTCTCTGTGTGACCCCTTCACCCCTTCACCTCATTCCATACGCCCACTCATACACACACACACACTTACTCACACACTTACTCACACACGGAGCACCAGCAAGAGACGGGCGAACGAAAATAACCGAGATTAGCCTAATCTCTGCACTTATCAGGTTAGTCCCCTCCCTCTTCTTTATCTGTGGTCCTGTCTGCTTACTGTACTGTGCACCAGCATGCAGAGAGGAGAGTTACTTCACAGGGGAGATCCCACTTACACACTCTTACACACATACCAGAAACACAGAAATAGAACGTACAAGTTATCGATTTTGAGATGTCTATACCCCGGATCAAATAATGACAAGAGTTTGGAAATGCAACATAAATCTGGTAATAAAAATGGTCATTTGTTAAGGAAAGACCTTGTTGCAATTTATATTAAAGGAGACATGTTATGATTTTGTTGTTTATTCACTCATTTTAGACAGAAATTGTCCCAATTTGAGGTTCTGGCCTTTTGAAATATTTCTAGTAGAACAAACTCAAAGGCTCTGACAGGCCTGAAAGCTTTGTCTTGATTAACCCTTTACCTCGCTGACATCTTTACGAGGCTAAGAAGTCAATCAGAATCAGAACAGCCCTAAAAAAACCTCCAAATAGCATGTTTTCACTCAGTGTGGACACCAGTGCTGCAGCAAAGAAAGCTAGAAATGGATCCATGTTGTTTTTTTCAGACACATTAAAGCACTGCCAAGATTTTCAAATAAGATCCGATAATCTGTATAATGTGTCTAATTTTAATTTAAGAGGAAATTATTTCACCCGTTTTATTTACATTTTATCAAGAGTCAGTCTGTATCTGTATTCTGTCTCACTGTCGGTCCGTCTCTTTTTGTTTGTCTCTGTTTTCTCTGACGCAGGTCTGTTCACATCTTACACCAGTGGACGAACCGAGACAGACAGGCTGCCAGTGAGACGGCGAGAGAGGCGAATGCAGAGGTGTGTTCCCCCTGACTCTGTGTGTGTGACGGCTCAGGTTACCGTCGACAATATGATGAATGACACTACATGTAAACACGCTGTGAGTAGGTGAGCGGATGACTTACAGGAATCAAAGCTTTTAGTTATGATCAAACAGCTGTTCGTCTCACTTTCTTTATCAATCATGCCTTCTTGCTTCCCTCTTTCCCTTCCTCCATTTTGTCTGTCTTTGTCCCCCTCCGTCCTCCCTCCTGTCTTTCCTTCGGCCCTAGTCATTTTCTTTGCCTCTGTATCTTTGCTCCTATCCCATCAGCTAAAATCAAACACGCTTCCACCGCTGTTCACCACAGGGGGAACAAGCTGTGATTTAACACTATACTCATATACTTAACAATTTTTCGGTACCTCACTGACATATAGTGGCTACCTACGGCTCTGTAATTGGAGCGTATAATCACACTCTGTCTTAACCACTTCAACATCATAAATCCGAACACTTAACTCTGAACCTGATCCAGATGGTCAGGCAATTTCCATTATCTACTGCAGGTAGAAAGGCCAACAAGCAGCAGAAGTGAGTAGCTTGGCAAAGGACAAAAGGGTTAAATTGTCCTACTCAAAGTGTAGGTACAGAGCGACACAGTTTGAGCCAAAGTACAGGTAGAAATTGATATTCAAATCAGTATCAATGACACATATGCACTCACTGAACCAGAAACCACAAGAAATACTGGGAAATGACGCAGAATAAGGCCTTTAGTGGAGTGCGTCAACATATCCTGGCCGTTGAAATGAATAAATAAACCATCCCTCCTCCTTCAAACAGGTCAAATCTGTGAGAGACTGTCACACTGTCAGACATGCGACAGAGGTCTTAAGCCCCGCCGCCAGGAAACTCTGCATAGGATGTTTGGCTCGGAGCCCTTCAGCACTTCAACGGCACACCGGATGCGTCGGAAAACCTTTCAACCAAACGGGATGAAGCTCAAGGAAAACTTGACGGCGCTGGAGCGGCATTATTAAAAATGCAGGAGTGACGGATATGATGCGGTGAATTTAACATTTTGTAGCCAGGAGCTTCATACATATGGAGCAGGAGGAGGTGGGAAAGTGCAAAACACACCACAGCAGTACTTGGTCTGATTTTCTGACTACTCAACTCAGCACCCCGGTATTAAATAATCAACATGTTGCATAATTTCCCTTGTATTATGTTGATTTTGTGCTGGCGGCCCGTTTATGCCGCTTTGATTGATTGGTGAAATCAATGGGAGTCATTTAAACAATCCACCGCGGGACACCACGGGATAATCTAATGTAGCAAACTGAAAACATAAAAGCCCGACCGCACATGGAGGGGGGAGGGAGGGGGGGCGGGGGAGCAAGAGCCAGACGGAGCACCTGGTCCAGCAGACATGTGGAGCAGGTGGAGGATGATTGATGTTGAGCCCGGGCGACCCAGACTTCACTCACAACATACCTGGATACGCAGGGAAACCGGTGTGTCACCAGTGGCCTTTTGTTGATCTGTTTCTATGAACCGGGTCGGTGCCGCCCTGTTTTGTTGCTATCAAACACAGCCTCTTTCCCATTTTCACACCAAACTGGCCTTGGCAACAGACTTATATCATCTCCC
This sequence comes from Genypterus blacodes, assembly GCF_046128005.1. Taxonomy (NCBI): domain Eukaryota; kingdom Metazoa; phylum Chordata; class Actinopteri; order Ophidiiformes; family Ophidiidae; genus Genypterus; species Genypterus blacodes. Next base: position 565,885 of record NW_027466886.1, on the reverse strand, counting down.
ATTATTGGCACAAGAGAAGAAATGGTGCGGATTACTATTCGCCCTCCAAACAAGACTCTGGAAACACACCTGCTGTTACTCCAGGTTACACACTAGAACACGTCTTAAAAAGAGTTGAGAATGAAAATTGGAATTTTTTCTGTGCGTGTGCTTTGCAAAATCGCCCCCCACTGACTTCCTCTCTTTCACGAAAAATCAAACCTCAGCAGCTGTGCAGCTCTGGCTACATGCGTGTGTTCCTCTCATCCAGCTCTGATATGAAATACGGTTCGGCTCTCACCTGCTGCAAAAAATTGAAACATGCTCAGTCTCAAATATTTATGAGGCCACCGTGTCCCACTCTCCCTCTGCAGCTTCATCACACACAGCTCGGAATGAAGAATGAGTTAGATCTTTATCCACAATGAGTGGATGTCTGTGTGTGTGTGTTTTTGTAGGCAATGTCACAGTGTATAAGATTTAAAAGGGATGAGCATGAGGGCTGATGTGTCGATAACAATTATAATATATTTTCTGCTGCATTTTAAAGTTGGAAGATGAGTTTTTAATACTTCAAAGCCGCAACTGAGTGAAGACAGGAAGCCTTTTTTAAGGATATAAAGCCTGAATAAATAATACATGTCTGTTTTGCTTCTATGCTGGGATGACGCACGGACCCACAATCACACACACTCTCACACACACACACACACATCACATAAACCATTTGTAAACACTCATCAGCCGACGGCTCCACAGCAGCTTTCACGGAGCAAAATCCCGCAGCTGGTCGCATTTCTGCTGTGTGAGTGTGTGTGTGAGTGTGTGTGTGAGAGAGTGTGTGTCCTGCAACTAAATGACATTTGAGAGAACATGAAAACCAGGCCAGAGTCGTTTTAATTATACTCCTATAAATGTCATTTGCGGTTCTCTTGTTTGTAGACTTGATTTGCCTTTTTATGGGCTTGGTGACAACATGGCGCTGGCTGTGTAAATTGCATCGGGGTGCAGCTCTGCTTACACAGGCGGCCTGATCCCCGCGTCCTCCATTGCAAACAGGTAGAAAGGCAATTCATCAGCAAAACATGAAATCTATCACAGGAACACACACGCACGCACACACACACACGCGCACACAGAAGAAACTACTGATGCTGCTGTGTGTTCAACAAACAAGCGGACGTGTGACACAGGCTGCCGTCTCTGCTCATTTTCCTCCCTTTCCTCCTTCGCCACACATGAATCAGCACTGCACGACTCAGGACTCAGCACCCATTATATGTGTGTGTGTGCGTGTGTGTGGGAGTGCACCTATCTGTGTGTGTGTGTGTGTGTGTGTGTGTGTGTGTGTGTGTGTGTGTGTGTGTGTGGAGGGGGAGGGGGGGGTTTATAAATCCAAGCCTGTTAATCCCCTTTGGCAGCAAATCATCTCTTGCCGAGGTGGCAAATTACACAGCGACTTCATCACGGCCCGTTTTTTTCCCCGCCCTCGCCACGCCGCCACCGTTACTCGCCGTCTGTTAAATATTTTTGACAGTGTCGTATTTGTATTTTCTCTCGCCGGCCTCGAAGCTTCATTGGAATGGAACGTCTCCAGTGCACTGAGGAATAAAAACAAAATGAGTTACTGCCGCCTGCGATCTGGTTACTAATCCAAACGCCTTCCAGGACATAAAGGTGTGCAGACGTACTGTCACACTATAGTACGGCTTGTTTCAGACAAGACTAAATGTCGACTGGTGCAATGTAGTTAAAGTCTTCTCTTGTACCCTCGCACGGCAAACTGGACACCCAGGTCAGCTGGCTCACATTTTCCCCTTTCAGATCACTTTACCCACTGAGCTGTGAATCGACCGCACACTGATCCCTAATGACACCGAGTAACGGGTAAAGCGGTTACTGGCATCAACTCCATCAGATACTCCTCAAGACATACACAGCTCTTTCCTCAGCCAGGTAACTTTTTCTTTAATAGTGCCTAATGAGCCATTTTCAGAAACCTTTTAAGTGATTTAACGAGCCTTTTTAACGTGATAGTTGACTCTTGGTTAAAGCGGTTGCAGTTCCCCTCGCAGGCACCGGTTGCAGCCTCGCGGCACAGTTGTACGATTGTGGAAGCGAACCTGAGGCGCGAGAGCTGGAGTAGGTGGCAGCAGGACCTCATGTTCCAATGAAAAATAATATAGTTTGTTTTTTTCCTTACACCAGAGATGAGATGAAACAAATGAGATGATTTAGGAGGATAACTAAGGTAAGGAGGCCGCTTCATTATCAGAGAGTGAGAGCGGTGATGTTGCCACCTGTTGTGCTGCTGTAATGGTTTGTTTGTGGGAGGGCATTGTTGCGAAACTCACTGTCAGGACACACAGCATGGTATCATCATGTCCTAGCGTAAGGAAGGATACATCAAAATATAAGACATGTTGCAAATACGTATTTTGGCCCGAAACGCAGAGAAAAGACGAGAAATTCCTGCCTGTACCTCGATTGTTGTTACTGATTTGTTGCTTGAGCTCCTATATTGACTTAGATTGGATGAACAGCTTTGGCCTGACAGTCTTTTCTGCATACTAGGTTGGTAATGAACCTTGCTGTAATGTGATTCACAGTGCAGAAATGGTACCATATAATGAAATATGACAATATTACTGGGAAGAAATAAGGTTCTTTGTCTAGAGCCAATATGGCAGCAGCTTCCATTCTGCAGCTGAGACGTCCCTCGCTGTGCTATATGTGGTCTGAATGCTTAATACAGCCCAGACAGTGAATTGCATTAGTATTGGAAAATAAAAAGGTGCAAATATTGATAAGAGTTTTCCAGTCTGCAGCTCGTTACCGTGGTCACATGAAGCATAACAGGAGATAAAATAAACCTCAAATATACACAGAAGCATATTTAGTGGACTGATAATCAGTTTTCTGCACAATATTTTTGCCAGAGCATCTGAAAGGGTAGAGCCAGCCCAGGGGGAGGGAGGGGGAGAGGGGGAGGGGGGGCTGGTTTACTGCCACAAGCCCAACCTGAGCCCCTGTGGCCGGGCTGGGATTTGGCAGAGGGCCTTGTGGCTGTGATGATGGCAGATGAGGCTCGGGGACTCGTGGGGATTCTCTGCAGCGGTTTAAACATATGACATCCTGCTCTTTACCTCTGTGTTTTCATTATACACATGACAAGACAAATCCAAACTCAGCTCTGGAGGAGGTGTAATTATCTGATAAGAGAGCGCATGTGCACAGGTAGCGCCAAGAATGGGAGGAAAACAGCCTGCCGTAGCTGTAAGGTCATTGGGATAATTAGCTGTTTATGCGAGAGGGCATGGAATAATAACAAGAAACTGAAATAATGAGAACAGAGGCCGAAGGTTTCAAACTTGCCGGCGAAACTGAGGATGAGGAGGCCAAAAAACATCCCCGAGCTGTTACGTTACACCCATGAATTTGAAATGTTCCTCCTCTTGAATATGATTACTGTGCCACTGTGGGCCGCTACAGGTGAGCAGGGGAGGGAGGGGGGGAGCAAAGCTACTGGGGATTCTTTCCACTGTCGAGTAAGAAAATGAACCACATCGGCAAACTGCTGCTCCCCAACCACTCGGGCCAACGACTGAATGAATGGACCACGGAAAAGGTTGCGACACAAACGGTTTGGTGAGGAAATGAAGCAGCTGCTGATGGCTCCGGCGAGTTTTAGGTGACTACACACAGACGCAGATGACGACCGATACAGTTATCAATTTGCAATTCAAACACGTCGATAAAAAGCTCTATAAATTTTCAACACAAGCTTACAAGTGTCAATAAAAAGGGACAATAATGTGTCTGGAAATATAATAGAAGGGTGTGTAGCAGCAACACTCTGAACTTGAATACCTCAAGGACAATAGCATAGTGGAGGATATATGTTTTCATTTCCCGGTGTGCACACTCGCTTCCATTTATACGGATAACAGTTCCCCCATCCAGGGCTCCTAACTGCTTGGCACAGCATCCATATTGTGCTTATGTTGCAATTTACCTAAACACTCTGCATCGCAAAAGCTGTAATGTGTGAATAAACAAATAAATACATCACAAACACACACACACACACACACTACAACTGGGTACAAAGTTGCTCTGCTTATCTACACAACTGAACCAAATATTAGGGAATTGCATTAAGGCGGTGACCTTAAACTGTAAATAATAATATTAAAGGATTACGCTAAAGCTACGGCATCAAACTAGCACTGCTGAGGCGCATCGTCCTCTTTATTTCTTATTTTATGATAAAAAACAGTCTTTGTTAGAGGTGCTTTAGACAAACACTGACATTCTGTGTTTTTATGCAAATGAGTATCGCAGAGGGAGATGTCGGTGACTAAGTGTTAAAATAAAAAATAAAAACTGCTCTTCACACAGCATGTAGGAACATATGTAGCTTCCTGTTATGTCACAAAGAGGGAGGCAGTGTAGAGAAAATCAATTTCTCCTAAAGGTGAGTGACAGTTTTCCTCTCACTTTGTCAGAACTGGAGATGCATTAAGGACGCCTCCCGTAGAGGGTAATGACTCCTTAGTCCGGTCTGGCCTCTGCAATCTGTGCTGCGTCGTCCTTATCTCCCAGATGGAGGGACGGCATGGTGACAAAGAGAAGGCGGTGGGGGACAGATGAAGGAGTGACGGGCGTGCGGGCCTGCGAGATGACTTACTGTGGAAAATGACTGATTCAATTACCAACTGAGTGCAACTGAGTGTGCAGGATCCGCTAGGAGAGTTTGAGATGCCGGAAACGCAAGTGGGGAGAGGAAGGAATGACTGAGTGCCATGCTGTAAACGCCGTTGTAGCAACCGTGACTTATGACGGATCCTCCACCTCTCTTCCAGTCGCCCTGCTCGCGGCCACGACGCCTGTTTATGCATCCGTATAACCTGGTGGACGCCATTTCCTCTTCCCACCGCGTGCAGCTGTGCAAACGAGACAGCGAAATAATATAGTATACCCCGTCTCGTGTGAAATTTATAATCAACTGCCCACGGCCGTGATCCATCTGGGGAAATAGCAGGTCAGGCGGCTCGGGTGATTGCCAAACAGCTTGAAAATACACAGACAGAGGGATAACTTGTTAATTGGTGCATCAACGTTAACGTGAAGCAGTTGTCAGGTTTGTCAGCGCCACGGTTGATTTCTATAGCGGGTTGTTAATGGATGTCGTCTATACTGTGTGTTTACCGACACAAAACGTTTATGTTACTATTTTATGGCTTTACACACAACACAGTATTTATTCTGAACAACCGCAGTGTGTGTGTGTGTGCTGTGTGTGTGCTGTGTGTGTGCGGCCCGGCTCAGGCGCCAAACCCTGACAACAACAAGGCAATTTGCTTCAAGCGGTGTAACAAACAGCATGAGAATCAGCGGCCATCGCAATAGGGGAGAGGAGCAAGCCGAGGGACGGACTCGGGAGCGGCGGCGAGGATGTTCCGGAGGAGGAGAGAGGGATGGAAAACGGAGTGATAACCACACATGTGTGTGTAGGCTTAATCACCGCATTGTTACTTATTTGCGGCCCTGTGTTTTCCCACCTCCTGCTCGTCTACAAGCATTTAATCATGGTAAAGAAATCAGCTGAGATGTTGTTTCTTTTGCAGCAAGCATCAGCAATCAAACGCACACAGCAGGCACGCAGCAGTTTGCTCCTGGTCTGTGCCTCGGGATTATCACTTCACACAAAGCCCGAGGGGCCGTTATTCCCAAAGTGTTATAAGGTGGTTTGACTGGGTAAACTGGAAAAGCTGGAAAAGGAAGGACCTGGTTAGTCTGATGATGATAAAATCAAAACCTAAGATAACATTCATGTGGAAATTGATTTTGGCTCCATTGTCTGGGTTGCACTGTTACCCTCTGCTTGACAAAAATCGATAATTACTTTTGGCTTTGAATCCCTGTATGCCTAACACAGCGCCAACACAGGTGTTTATTTTGAAACCCGGATAGCGAGTACTTTTGATTTCTATGTTTGATTTAATTTCACACATCAGCGAGTCCAGAATGGCACTATCTCCTGCCACCCATAGATAAGCCCTGTGATCATTGGTGATTGACAGGCCTATTAGTTTCATACATGCGCAATTACATCAGCGCATTAACCTTTCAAGGTTGGAACCCTGCTGCTGGGAAAGTCACTGGATGGAGCCACGAGCCACAACCCAGCAAAAGACTCACAAACCCATACACAGGGTGACTATATTCTCTACTTGCTCTGTAAATCAATCTGTGCTTTTCTGTTTTCTCAGTTTCCCCTCTAATGACGCACACACACGCACACACACACACACACACACACTGAGATATACACACCTCCTCCCACTGATGTATGTATCTGATGAGTCGGGAAAGTCTTAAGAGACGCAGCAGACTGAGGATCTTGGTGAAGCGGACGATACGCAGGGCGCGGGCAGTTTTATAAACCTCCGAGTCAAAGCCTTTCTCCACTATTAAAAAGATATAATCCACTGGAATGGAGGAGAGGAAGTCCACCACGAACCAGCTCTTTAGGTAATTCATCTTGATGACCTTGGGGTCGAGGATGATCTCGGAGCTCTCCTCATTGACGATACCCGTCCTGAAGTTCATGACCAGGTCCACCAGGAAGATGGTGTCCGAGGCCACGTTGAAGACCAGCCAGGTGGTGGTGGTCTGCTCTGAGAAGAAGGTTATTCCCACAGGAATGATGATTAGATTCCCCATCATCATGATGAGCATTATCAAGTCCCAGTAGAACCTGCAAAACAACACACACAAATCAATTTCCAACTAGAGGCCACTAGAGTAGTCCTCCAATTAGGTTCCTCGATGATGAAATTTAACAGGTTATTGACTGGACCCCCCCGCACAGACAAGCTAACAAACTTTGATTGAATTGTTGTTATAGTGGCGTATGTTTCTTTGCATGATGATCATCGTCATGTCCACCAAGTTTAGTTGCAATAAACTAATCAATTTGTGAGATACAGACCTTTTTGAAGAATGAGCCACGCCCACTCAAAGCTGGCAGCCGATTATAGCAAAACAGTAAGAAATGTCACAAAGCAAAAGATAAAAATTTTGTTTGGCCTTGCCCAGACAGACACATTCTGAGACAATCGGCCCAAACAAGTTGAAAGCTAAAAGCAGATGGAGATGGTGCAAAATGTAGTTAATAGACTAAAAATATCATTCTGATCCTACGGATTTGCCACATTTCTGGGGTTTAAACATTTATATATATATATATCTGTGTGTCGTCTATCACAAGCCTCAGCAGATCCTGCAAACACAGGTGTCATCTCAGCAGGTCGTATATCGGCTGCGCGGGTGTGAATGTCCACAGATGTTGCTCCGTGCTGTCTGGAGGTTGGGGCCAGATCAGATCTATTGGGTGGAATAACATGTCTGGCTCATCCGTAGTTCCTTCTCACCCTTACCGTTACACTAACCTCAACCCAACCCCGACTTACACACAGTGTCACTTCACCCAGGTGCAACCCCGCCTGTGCTCCAGGTAGCCAGGAGGGTTTCTGCTCTGATCCTAGACCCCCCAACCGTGCATGGATCACTTTTAGAAATTAGTCTAAATTCGTATTTCTTAAAACATAAGTAGGTCCGATATTAGCCATCTTCCCAAATGTTCCCCCCTTCAGAACCCTTCTTGACATTTCTCTCAGTCTAGACTGAAAACAAATCCTTGCATTTGCCATCAGAGCCCTCACACACTTGGATAAGACTGGCAGAGAAACCAAGGCAATGAAAAAACAGTGTCTCGTTTCAAAGGCACACTTTGGTGGACTTGCTTTCAACTAATTGTTTTTGCCCTCTGGGTGGCAGTTTGGTCTTTACCGTCAGTGCTGCTCATCAGTACCGAAACCCTCTGGTGCACAGTGAGGAATGTGATCAAATCTGGCACGGGTACACACGCTACCCAGAGGCTGAATACCAAGCATTCCGGTGTCCCCTGATCATTCATCTAGGACCAGCATCAGGTCTGTGCTTTTGGTGTATGACAAATACCTTGAAAACAAAGATTTATATGGAATTTACTACTCTGGAGTCTCAAACTGTCATCTCGCCTCACATTTGAAGTCACAATATCAACAGCTAACCTCCCAAACATTCACTAATTGTCTTGATATTGAACCCTAACTTTGAATCTTCGTGTCTTGGGTGACCTCCTGAACCTTTATCGCCTAACAACCACTCTCAATGTCCACTTCTGCACAAAAGGTCATACATTTAGCTTTGCTCCAGCGGTGAGGAGACTGTGGCACACACACCACAAGAACATACTGGAAGGTCTGTACTCTACATTCCGACTGCTTGGTGCTACTGAGGAGATAGTGGCAGTGTGATGCTATGGAAAATTACATCTCCTCCATTAATTCTGCTACCGCTGAGGAGATGATTGGATGGTGGATATATAGAATAATGTACTGTCTTGCTAAGAGGTATACAGTATGTTTGCATCAGGACCTTCACTTTCATACAGTTAGATGTTAGATGCTCTGATTTAACCCCAATTAAAACAGTCTGTGGCTTCTCGGCCTAAAGTCAGATCAAGCAGATCCAAGCTGTATAATAAAATCATCTGTGTGTGAGGAGGTCTAGCTCCTGTGTGTAATTGTACCTGCGAGAGTCCCCGCGCTCGTTACATGAGCGATAATCCTGGATGTGCTTCGTCCAACTGTAAAACATCATCATCATAAGCAGTGGAGGATTAATGTATCTAGATCCATCACTTGGTAGGCAGAATGGGAGCGTATCTATCTATTATCCACCCGACATTAACTTCCCTCACAGTGCACACACCCAAACCTTTGTCTGTGGCAGCTGGTAATTGGGAATCCCTGTCAGGAGTGCACTGCAGAATAGACCGGCACACAGGAAACACACCAAAGGAGTTAGCAGAGTTTCAGATTTCTTTCCACTGAACTGACTTCTTAAACAATTCAAAACACCTTAAAACAGCTCAAATGTTAAATATAAGTGATGACAGCTTGTGTCACATTTGGGATTTGGTGTGTGTCTATCTAGCTGTGTTCATGTCCCTGACCTCTGCTGTGAGATGAAAGGCAGGAGAGGAGTGACTCATCATCACGTCACTCTTTTCAAGACGTGTCCCAGGGCTGCTTACCTCATAAATGTAAACAGATGCTTTCAGAAATCCTATCTCATGCTAAAACCTCACCACTGACGCCACCTCTGCTGCCTGACTGCCGGCTTCTCCCCTCCATTGCTCTCTGTCCACTGCAGTCGTCAAAGATGGAAATGGACTGGCCGGCTGCCTGGCAGGCTGCCTGTCTGCCTGGCAGACTAGCCAGCCAGTAATGGATCTGTTTGAATAAATTAAGCTCGGGCCTTGGCTTTATAAATATCCATAGATCATATATCAGATAATTGTCTTCAGTTCTACTAAACAGCGGTCATCTAGGTGGTTCAGAATAGCCACCCCAGGTATTTTTACAACACCAGGTATTGAACCAAGGAGTGGACTCTTCATATGTACAGCATTGATTCAGCATCCTGAGTGGCACATCAAAGCACAGAGCATAATGCACTTTGTATAATACCATGCCAGTCCTCTTGGTTCTTAATGGGATAGCAACATACTGTGGAATCTGATGCATGACTTGACATAGTTTTGGTTGTGAGTCCCTAAGAGAATAGGGGGGCACTGTAAATAAGTAAATGTCTTTTTGTGGGAAAAAATATCACAAACCTTTGAGCATGTCACGAAACATGGCAACCTGGAGCAGTGCAGTGACCTGCTTCAGAGTCTGAGAATGCAGTGAGTCATAGCTCAGATCCGCCTCTTTAAGTGCCTCCAGTCCCAAAATCAGCAGGGCACCGGCTTCCATGATACAATGTATTAAGCTGCATCCATCCCCAGTAAGTTCAGCTTCAGCAAGGCATCACGTTCAGGTTCAGGTTCCAAAAGCTGCATGATACATCTTATGCCCTCCCTGGTCCTTTACATATAGAGTTTGTTTGTTCTCTCTGTACCTATGTGCATGTGATTCACAGATGTGTTCCATTCATGCCTCTACCATCGCCCTTCATCCAGGCACTAGGCACTGTTGACATGGAGCCGGTCCCCAGGCACTGCAGTGTGGCTGCCCACTGCTCCTGTTATTTAGGACAGGTTAAATGCAGAAAGCAAATGTCCCTACAGGGCTTAATGTAGTGCAACTTAAACACACAAGTGCTCTATAGTAGGTCTGTATCTATCACTGTCATTTCCCAGACCCAGATTTCCCAGCCAGCTCTTGGATTCTTTGCCAGCACCCAAAGCAGATACATTTGTCAGATGTTTGAGTACTGTATGACCCAGAAACAATGTCTGTGTAGCTGCAAAATAAGCAAAAATAATTCATATCCTTCCTGTCAAACCAAACAACCAACATCTGTCAAGTGTTAACACCTCCCTTCTCCAACAGTCACCTATTTATGACCAGGCTGGTTAGCTTATACAGAGCCTCTCTCTCTGCTCTCCAATGCCGCCAGCTCCTATACAATCAGAGGAAATACCACCTTAGAGTCTGGCTGCACCTCAAGTCCGCTTGTTTCATCCCTTTAGATTCCCCCTACAACAAGTGTTTATCATAATCAATGCCAGACCACTGCTGCAAAGCATCTGAGGGAACCTCCAAGGAAGCTTACTCAACAAGAGCCAATCAAATCTGTAATGTAACAGTTCTATTCTGCAAAGGTCACATACTAACTTAAGCACAATGGGAAGAAAGTCCAAATTGCCTCCTCATAGATACACTTCAGTCAAATACAACATATGGATAATCTCTTTCCTTTATCCCAGTTACTGCCCGGCGATCAGCCTCATTGTTATTCCTGTTCATTGTGCCGCACATCGCAGCATCCCACACCGCCGCTCCCTGTGCACCCCTCTCTTAAAGGGCAACGCGTCTTTTTTTGCGAGCTGGCCAAACACAACTTCTGCAAATACCCCTCACCGGCTTTAATCCATCCTCAAACATCCTCTTTTCCGTCTCCCCCTTCATCTGTTTACCTTCTACCCTGGGTTCGATGCGGGGGAATACTGATCCTGCGTGATGTTTTCAACCCACAAAGGAATGTGTCATTTCATACATATTTATACTAAATAACAAAACAATGTCTCTTATTATTAAAATGTCCTGCACAGGGAATTGTAGTAATCGATATGCCTAATGAGGAAGGAACATTGTATTTGAACTCTGATCACGTTATTCTGTAACAGCCAAGGCACTCCCATGTTATTCTTTAAAACGGACTATGAAAGAAAACCCCACTGAGAGTCTTTTATACTAAGACAAAAGCCTCTTCTCAGCACACCCAGAGGTGTATGAGGCCATGCATGAGGCCTCTCTGAAAATCTATGAATAATGAATATTACTAACCTGCCATTAATCTTTAAGCAGCCACTGTGTACAAAGAATAAGTTGGATATCGAGTTTCAAACGCTTCCACGAAGCAACATAAAGCCCGTCTGAATAATGGTGTCATTCACGGACGGTGGTTACGTAAGGCTTTTTCATTAAAAGATAGGATGCTTTTCTTCTTCTTAAGGGTCAAAGATGGACGTCCCGCGACATAAATACAAGTAATGGACACAATGTTATAATTACATCACCATAAACATTCCACGTGATAGGATCTCTCGCCGGACCAAAACGTTGTGCCCTTCAGAGCACAACGATTTAACTTTCAAGCTGCGATGCAAGGGAGACCTGCCAAGCGAATATCGTTGTTGAAATCCATCACTCGTGTATTAACATTGTTTCGCGAGCTTGAAGGCACAAGGGTATAACCTCCCAGTACAACGTTCTAGCCAGGAGGCAGCGTCCGCGTCGGAGCAGCGGGGGTGTTTGCAATACGCTTGCCAAAGAACAAGGGCTTCCTCTCAAAATCCACCTTTCAGAAAATGTCACGAAGCAAGAACCTTAGACAGCTGTTACCGGGCAAAGTCGGAGAAATATGATAACATATAATAATGTGCCCCATAATGTGAAGATGTATATTAACAACCACTCTATATCAACATGTATTACACTGAAAACATTATTACATTATTACTCATTCACCATCTTCTCCCTGTTCACCCTGTCACAACATAGCCCAGCAAATTAGAGCACACACACACATGCTTAACAAGATTGCTAATGAATGAATACATTAATTTAATAACTGTTGCCCCAGTCGTGACCTTTGGCCATCTTTTACTATCTTCTCATATAAATGCCTAATGCCATTGTACATGTGTGTGGGTGCATTGGTGGACTTGTATGTGCAGAGAAACCAGCAGGGCTCATACAAACAAAAGGCCCTGTGGGGATTTACACAGTTTAAGAGAAGGAGCTGTCTGGATTGCATTGTTGCCGTGACACCATCATTCATCAACACATGCGAGGTGAAGCAGGGCGATCACGGAGGCTGCTGGTGGATGCAGGTTTAAAGCTTTGTCATATTCAGACACCAGATCGTCCCGAGCAGCTGAGCGGAGGGAAGCAGAATGCAGCACACACCGGGGCCTGCTAACACTTTCAGGACCACGGACAGCGTCTTGAGAGGGGAACAACGTGCCCCGGCATGTTCCCATCCAGCGCCAGCGGAAAATTGGGGTGATTGCCACCATCACGCTGTGCCAAGGGACGCTGGTGCACAGACACAGCCAGATGAGAGGCTTAATTGGAGGAGTGATGAACTGTAAACATGCAGCTTGTGGAGAACAACTGCTGCCTGTATCTTCTTTAGTTCGCCTTTGAACATCAAGTGTTTCAAAAGCTGAAATATAGACGCGTAAAGGCGAATAAGCTGCTCAGGCTACGTTATTTTAGATTCATTTACAAAGTTCTGTTATTACATCTGTCACCGGGTAGAGTTTCCGTAAAAGCTCTGCAGGTTTAGCTTGCAGGATCGCATCCTATAAGCTTTTTGGGACAATGCCCAATAGGCAGGCCGAGTAAATAAATAAGTAGGCTAATAATTATGTCATTACGGCATTAAGTGGACGCAACTGTAGCATGATCCTCCTTTCACAAACACATTCCATCACATTTGCTCAGCAGCACAGCGGCTTTGCATTACTCATACATTAGTCATATCACAGCTCCGTATAGATCCAGCGAGGAGCAAATTAGCTCTCATATTGATCATATATTGGCAGCATGCGCTGTGCGTTTGATCGTTTTGATTCGTGATTTTTACCGCATTCTGTGTGTGTAGGTACCCCCCACCCCACCCCCTCCTCATATCTATACGCCGCCTACAAACTGAACTGTTTACAAAGCGTGATGCTGCAATGCCATTGTCACGTTGTGTTCAGGTACTGACCCCCCCTTACAGAAACTGGAATCTGTCGCAATGAAGACCCGGGACACACATGACACACACACACACACACACACACACGCTGTCCAACTGTCACGGCGAAACATGCTGTGTGCGTGTGTGTGCGTGAAACCATGACATTCACCATCCTATTTCCAAGGGCATTTGGCTGATGCACCTTTGACGCGCTCGTGTGTGTGCGTGTGTGTGTATAAAATCATACAAATACCGCAATGGAAAGTCGCACCCGTGATAAAGCCCGTTTTAGTAGTGACAGGTAGACTATCATACATGCGATTTTGAAAGGGGGGGCGGGTGTGTGTAATGTGTGTGTGTGGATGTGTGCGTGTGTGTGTGTGTGTGTGTGTGTGTGTGGAAGTGTTATGCGCTGGCTTGCAGACCTTAAGGTGACACGGGGGGGGGTTTAAGGAGAGGGGAGGGGGGGTGAGAGGGGTTTGGGTGTGGGGGGGGGGTGCAGGTGTCTTTCTTCCGTCCCTTACCTAAAATCGCTATACGGATGAATGATCCAGTATCCGGCCGTTTGCACCCGCTCCTGCTCTTTCTCCACGGCTTTCTGACTGCCGAACATGCGCAAGGAGAACTTATTGACTCCCGGCTGCATCATGGCCCCAAATTGCCTCTGCATAAACCCGTGTTGCCTGGACGCCCCGTCCAGATCGTCAAAGCCGACCATGGCTTCCTCCCGGTCCCCCTTGCAGCCCACCGAGTTGCCGTGGTCTTTCGTGTTCTGGCTGCCCGCGTTGTTCTTCTGTATCGAGTCTTGCCTCTGAAAAACATTATTCCCGTCCGCCTTCTCCTCTTTGGCGCTGGAGAACGAATTGGATTTGTCTTCCATGTTGTTGTTATTTTTAAATTATTCCCCCCCGTTAATTACAAAAAAAAAAAAACGTTCCGTGCTCCTAGTCCCGAGGTTTTGGGCTGGAACTCGAACAGGACCCCCCGCCGTGAGCTCTCCCGGTTCTCTCTCTTTTTTGGTGTCCTTCAAAACTGTTCGGCTTCCTCCGCCTTCAACGCTGGTGCTGCAAACTGAGACTAGGCTGCCCGACAGCCCCGGTGGATCAGGTTTCTTCGGTTACCGCCATCTACCGACCGCCCCGGTTCGGTGCCGCGCAACGAAGCCTCTCTCTGCCTGCTCTCACTCCGCACGGCACTGCGGTTTAACTGGCACATGCTCCTGCACCTTATTTACATAATGTGGCTCATGATAGCCCCCTCCACCTACTCTCTCATCCTCCTCCTCCTCCTCCTCTTCATCATCACTTTCCCACATGACAGGAAGAAGACAATATCACACACAGGATGGGGGAGACGTCCTGATCTAACGTGACGGCACATGTAGTTAATGAAGATCTATTTTGCTCCAAATCGGTAGACATGTTGTGTGTTGTTCGTGTGTTTCTGGCGACAGGTTCGTTCCCCACTGAGGCGCGATCACAGGAAGGCAACACGGTGAAACAGATTGTAAGTGCTGGTGTGATCAGCCGGTTTACGCCATTGGATCTTATGAAGGAAGGAGTTGAACATGTTGTGGATGTTGCACCTTTCAAGGTGTTGTGGTCCCGTGTTTGGAGATGTAATGCCTGGGGAGCATTGGTGGATGAATGATGTGGTTCAATTAATTACTTAAAGTTTGGATGACAGGATCATACAAAGATAATAAAAAAAAGTGTCTTTGATTGTGTGAATGGTTATGCTGTATTAAGATCACATAGATAAAATAATACAAACGTTGGAAATACAATCATCATCCCACAGATACAGATTTAAAGTTGCACATTAGATTCTCTCTGATACTTTTCCCCATTTGCTTTTAATGCAGAATTTAAATCTGCAATGTAATTAACTATAATCATTGGACAAATGAAGAAAAAAAAACTTCCCACCGAAAATGGAGTGAGCAAAAATATGCTTAAGTAAAGAAAACCTTTGTGAAGGGAGGTGATGAAGATTTGACGGAGGAAAAAAAATAGTTGGTACATCTGAGACTAGGATGGTGGAAGGAATGTTGAGAGAAGCAGAAAGCTGCTCATCTATAGGGATCCCCAGATTAGTTTGGTTCTGTCGCCACAACGGCATCACTGCAGGACTCGCAGTGACACACAAACCCATCTGCTGATGGGAAATCAACCGTACATACTGCACAGAAATCATTGCCAAGCTCCCTGCAGATTCCAAGGAATCCTTCAAAACAAGGATCCTCATGCTGCACTGCCTTCATGCCAGACTCATATACAGTAAATGTGCCACGTTTCATAAAATAATGTATACGTAAGCATTTCTTGTCTATTTACTTACCTTGCGTTTGTGTGTGTTTATTTATTTCCACTTCACCCTCAAGAATGACCAACCTGGAGGTGATATGGCAAGTCGCTGACTAATCAGTGCACCTTGCTACACGTCTTCATTACTAAACTGAAGGTGTCAGTGAGAAACTTGCTGTCAAACACAATTAAGAAGCAAAAAAGAATGAAGTTAACACATTGCATGAAGGAAATAAAAACGGATGATGTAGAACAATTTGGAGCCGGGTGAGGCTTCACTGTCTGTACACCAGTGAGGGAAACCAAGCAGCCCTCCAATAGATCAGGATTAGCAACGCAATCACTCAGTGAGGACGGATTCAAACTGGATTCTTTCTTGTTGCCGCTGTGAATCAATAACACTACAGAGGAATGCGATACATTATCATCGGTGCTTGGGTACCGTAGATGTGCTGCAAATACCTGGTGTGCAATACAAAGCTCTGCACAAAGCCTCAATCAATTTACTATTATTTACCCCTATCCTAAGATTCCTTTAATGGAGACAGCAAGAATTAAAAACAGAAAAACCAATGAATTCAAACAAATGAATAGTAGATTTGAACGAAACGAGTCGGTCTGTGCCTCAGTCTGCAATGTGGCACCACAGCTGTGCGCACATCAGTACAGAGCATATTAGCTCTGATATTTAGCATCTTTGCTCATGGATTATTATGTAATGATCCAAATGTTATCATGATTGAAACAGACATCCTTTTAATTTTGCGTGTGTGCGTGTGAGTGTGTGTTTTCTCTCTCCTGTTGGGTCGGATTAGTTAGCATGCCAACTGTTTCCCCCCTGCTTGTGTAACTTTTGCTTTACAGTTAATCGTGCGCCAAGGGCAAAACAAATGTTGCATAAGATTTATGGCTTAAAATAATACTGTTATTGACCAACGCACAAATCCCAGATCGTGCAATTGTGTGACAGGGAATAGATACGACAAGATAAAACAAGAGAGGCGATCATTACAGCACATACCTCCACCAAGGCCAAACAAGCTCAGACTTAGAGGAAGAAAGGCCCATTGTTTTAGATTCATTGTTTTTTTGCAGAAGAACCACTTTTTAGAATATAACGGGATCAAATCACACTTATTGATAATTTATCCTGGGATTTCTTTCCTTCTTTCAGATTGAGATTGGTATATTGTTATTGATTATTATATGATATTGAAAATTGCCCTATTTCACATTATTATGGGATCATGATTAAAATTAAAAAAAATACCATTAAATTGAATTAAATGATTTACTAAATATGCCCCTGGACCTGGACCATCTCCCCTTCCAGGCCATTAGTTGAGGTGATGAGCTAGTCCAGCATGTGCAGAGGAGGTGGATGAGTGATAGTAATGATGTTCACTTAATGAAAAGGTGAAGGGTGTGATGTTGTGCAATAACATTTAAAATTACTCTGCTGAAAAACTGTGGTTTTCTGCTCATTAAAGACAATTTGCTGACCTAAGTGGGATCCAATACTCACTTACATCCTAAAACTAACTTTATAAAATCCAACTTCTTGCAAGCTAATATGGGTTTCTGATTTATTTTTTCGGAATGGTCTCAATGGCCTCCTGAAATTGCATTGCGTCTCTAAGATTACACTCAGTCATCTCGGCTTACAGTCAGTGCCTCATCTCGACATGAAACATTACATGCCCTCGCACTGCCAGCCATCGCTCGTGCCACAAATAGCACCGGCCTGCTCCAGGATGGAAGTGTTGTGTTACAATGCCCCCACTGGCCCCTTTTCTTTTCCCCTTTCTGCAAGTCATTCAATGTATAGCTATGTATGTTCAGCCTTCAGACAGACTGGGGAGGGAAACCGACTACCAAAGTCAAGTGAGTTTTTTTTTTTTTACAAATTTTCCCATCCTATGTTAAGTTCAATACATCTTCTGTTCACTGTGATGGAAGTATTTGTGGAGTAACCCGCTGCAGTAAAAATATTTTCTCAGTTGTAATCATCTTGAGTAGCGTCACCTAATTATCTGCGAGACCAAGCTCAATAGCCGACACAAATTAAAAGGACAAATCTTCCACGTCTCGCACCAGACAGGACTACTAATTCATTTGCCCTCTTTGGACTCGCGTCTCATGACTGAATGCTTTAATTAAAGCTTGATTGGAGCTGGGAAGATGGGCGCCTTGTAATAGGATTGCAAGCTTCGGTCTGTTTCCAGCCGAGACTATCAGGATATCACGGACCTCAGGGATGACGATAAACACATTGGCCGGCATCCAGCGGAGGTCAAGGTTCGCTTAATCAGCAACCTGATTGGTTTAAACGGATGAAACCATGAGGACGCTCAAACTAATTAATTAAGGAATTATCAGACAAGACCTGTTCATCATTACCAACAAACTGATCAGCTTAAACTAACTTCATATTGATTAAAATGAGGTCATTCACACGTCTTGACATGCATCTTAAATGTCTAATGTAAACACAACCCTAGTTATTATAAAGAACATGTATGTAGTTTTTTGGGGGGTCAGTTTTGGGTCAATTGTCACACAATTTTACAAGTACAACCTCTGGACAAAGCTGGACACAAGTTGCATATCTGTTTTTTAATTTTCCTTACAGTTTTTCAACAATTGGCAGTCAATAAATTGGAGTGGGCGTCGCTCATTCTTCAAAAAAGCCTCAGTCTGCTGTAGCCAAACTCGACGGTTTGTCTGCTGCACTTTATCTTTGATCAACTCCACAAAACGCTGCAGTCCACATGCTGCCCGTGTGGAAGCTTTCATGCAGGTGCACTAAACCTCAATGTGTAATAGAGGTCAGTTCATGTCACACACTGGCAGATAGTTTTTCCACGGGGAACACAAATGCTTACACAGTGGATCAGGTGTTGATGGACCATTGACAGTCTTTCACTGCCTAATTCCAGATTCGTGAGCCTACAGTGTCCACTCGCTAAACGTAGTAATCCAGAGGGATTGGCAAGTATTTTTAGTAATGGATTTACTGCCGCCCTGCCGCTGATCCCTTGATGGGGGCTGTCTTTCAGAACAGCCACGGAGGAACCACCCAAGCTTTGCAGACCCAAGTGTTTTTGACTTTATTTGTATGTGTGTATGTACAGTATGTGTGTTTGTGTGCTTCCTTCCTCTGTTGCTTGAGCTCTATTTTATCGGTGACTTATTTCCATAAAGCCAAACAATCATCTGTTGACAAGGTCTTCACAGTGAATGCATCGAAAGCCTCGTAGTGCTTTTAATGTTCAGCCGTTAATTCTTCCTGTCAGTGACCAGCAGGCTGCACAAGGGTCTGAAAATGAAAAAGGGGGCACCTCTCTTCTGCTTGCGGGCTTATAGAGGTAAAGAGGTCCCACAAAGTGACACCAGAAGTCTCCCTTCTGGTGTGACATTATACCAAAAATAAACGTGGAAATGTGCCGCTAATGCACAGTTACATCCTGGCTAAATAAAGGTCTGAACAAAAAGGGCACTTGGAGCAAAGAGGACAGGGCCGTCACCAAAGCCCTGGAGTACAAACAACAACTGCATCATGGCTGCTTGCATCTGAGGAGGAATTAAAAGTTTAATTACAGGTCCAAAAAAGTCAAATTTGAGGGCTTTTGGGTGGAATTTGAAGTATTCTCGCTTCCAGCAGCAACCAGCCATAGACAGATAAGTGTGTGTGAGTGAGAGACGGTGAGGAGGGAATTATGGTAGATGAATGCAGAAAATTTCATGGTTAAGAGGATACGCCGTGTTCCCACTCCAAGGCTGGGGAATTGAAACGACGTGTACTGATGGAGGCAGAGAGGCCGCATACACGTAACCTCTGACATCACCGCATCTCTCATCCATCTCATGTCTCATTGCCCTTTTGTTTTGGAGAAATCTCATCTCGACTTTTTTTTTTTTTTTTTTTTTTTTTTAAACGGCCACTCTCACACTTCCACCCCTTTTTGCCTCTGCACCGATCTGTCAAGGGGCCTCCTGGTGTTTCTGGTCCGCATCCACCGCAGCACGGGAAGGTTACATCTCCCAAAAGAAGGAGTTACCTCTAGCCTCATACTGCGTCCTCACCTTGCAAGAGCAAACACTCCTCCTGCTTGAATATTCACCTCGCGTCTAAAGAAAAGGGTAAATGAGGCGAGTAGTGAGAAATACATTAGCGCCGTCGTAAATGCGGTCGGGTAATGCATGAGTGTGGAAAGCATGGGCGCAAAAATGTCTGGCCAAGGCAAGCATGTGGAACAAAGGTCACGGCGAGGATGCCCCTTAATCTCAGGACTTTCCTTCCCGCTTAGACAATCTATCAGTGGTTACTACCAGGCTGCGTACGACGCTGACAAGATTAATCAATCCAAGTGAAGGGTTTAGCTGTAAGGTCTCACGTCATTGCAGGGGAGTCCTCTCGAGACGGCCCAAGGCTCCATTTCCCCAAAGCGTCTTAAATTAAATAAAGTCTCTTTCAAAAAAACATCATAACGAGGCATTTTTGGAAACAGCCGAGATTAGCGGGCGCTGCACACTTTGTCATTTCTGGCATGTTTGCCCTCCAAAAAGGTTAATGAAGTGAGAGAAAGAAAGTCAATTAAATGAAATAAAATGTATCGACATTATTTTCAGTTTTGAAAGCAGGGGTTTAAATAGCAGCCTGATTATTTACTATCTGATGGAAAACATATAACTGCAGCAAAATGTTGGGATTCATCCTCTAAAATGTTATAACTCAGTGAACCTCGTGTGTAAGACGAATAACTGATTTGCATTTCTCCTCCATTTTGCAGCTCAGTGTCTCTCAGTGAAAGCTTTCAATGAGCCGTCCTCACTGGGAGATGACCTTGTTTCCTCCATTAAACTGTGGTGAACAGTGTGCAGCCAAACACATTCTGAGGGTTTCTGGGGACAGGTAAAACATTTGAGTGGAAAAGTCTCAACTGCACCTCAGCTTTGTGCTCGATTTGAATCGAAAAACGGTTTCTAATGAATATATACTGATGTTCTCTGTTCATGAAGGACGTTAAACACGTTCTTGTCATTGATTTTCTGCCAGTCACTGTAGCCGTTTAATCCACTAATCCAGGGAACATAATCACTGTATTTCTTATCAATATTTGGATTCCGGTCAGTTTAATCAGATCCACCGCCCTGTTTTATTTTGGTGTCTCTCACGTGCCATAACAGCAGCTACAGGCCAGAGCACAATGGAGATAATGGAGAATCATTCCAGGATCACCAAGTCGTACTTTGAGAGGGGGACGTATTGATTTTGGAGTGTCTTGTGGTCGATCTTTCTCCCGATTGTCGTCAGCTTAATTGCTTTTTATCGTGCCACTCTCTTCATCTACATGTCGGACCCTTTTCATCGACGTGTTCGCCAAACAATAACTGACTGAGGAAAGAGTGACGGCTGAATTTCATGTAACACCCAGCCCCCCTGCCGACACAGAAAGGGAAATAAATTTGTGATAATTGTCTTTAATACCGCTAAAATAGTCCCTGACAAACTAAAGGAAGTGTTAAGTCTCTATAGTGCTATTTGAATGAAGTTTGTGTCTTTAAATGCTAATTTGCATTAAATTTTCTATGAATAAAAGCCACAATTCATCTCCTTCACTTTGATCTATACTTTCTTACCCAAATAAATCTCAGAATACAACAGTATAAGGTCAATATTGAGCTTAGTACATTATTCAGCTCTTGGAAAGTGAAATGTACTGCACGTTTCTGGTCACGCTGGTTTTAAAAATAATGTAATGATTCATTTTTGGCTTGGTATTGATTTGGCTCATGTCTCACAGTTATACTGGAATCAGACTCATACATGCAGCAAAGCTTAATACTGCAAACATCCTGCCTGGTTTTCACATACATCTCATTTTACTTCCATCGATGTTGCCTGGGGCTGAGGATGTGGCGGTGTTTGGAAAACTGATTCCACAAACATGTCCTGCTGTGGACTGGAGAACAGAGAGGTAATTAGCCGTAATTATTTAGCTATTTAACGTAATACAAGAGATAAACCTGTTGCCGACGCATTGGCTGGGGTTAAATTGCTGTAGCTGTCGAAAGCGATTCAAAATTGATTGCGTTTGTGTCTGCCAGGATTCAAATGTCAGATAAGATCGATCCCTCAATGATTAATTGACAATTTGGAATCAAGTTTAATCAATCAAGCAGTCTGTGAAAACCTCTGAGTCCACAGTCGACGCGTTTCTAAATGATATACTGTATTTGATTGCGCCTGACTTAAAAGTCAAGTCAAGAAGCGCCCTTGAGCAAGGCATTTAGTCACCATTACCTAAAGCATTAGTAGTTTTGCTCAGTGACCCCTTGTGACCCCACTTTGGGCTACAAGAAGCAAGAAAATGAAACATAATAGAAGAGGGGAAACTAATACTCCTGTATCTGCAAAAAGTTCTGATAGTATCATCCAGTGGCATAAATGGAAAAAGTGTCCCACTGTTTCCACACCCGTTTGACTGACAGAGGCCCTGGGACAAAAGGTTTAAATCCAGGTTAAAGTCGTTTGAGCTCACATCCTCATGAATAATTAAGGAGCCCCTAATGGCAAGGTGCCCCAGTTCGATCCTTAACTAAGGAATCAATCACTAATGAGACACTTAGCTCATCAGGCTTGACAACAGTAGACCCAACATTTAACAAACAACACTTCATGTTTGCGTGACGCGTCAAAGCAACACACACACACACACTGGTGCCTCATATTTCCCCGGTGGATGAGAGGTGTGTGAAATATAGGAGAGAATGGGTAGAGAACACACTCAGCGTAATGCACCCTTTAGTTTAGCAGACCAGACTGGCAGATTGGCAAGAATCCATTTCAATTTATCTTAATTCAGTCTTAAAACAGCGGTGATGTTTTAAGAGGCTTTTCACTTTATCCTTGGGAAAAAAATTTGTGTGCGAAGGACAAAGGAGGACAAAATCTGGGAAATGTTGCCAACATGCCTCAGGTGGATGTTAAAACGATAGTCGAGCCAAAATCCATTCCATGTGTTGCCTTGAACAGTCACAAATCCATACAGTGTTTATGTTGTGGACGTCGCTGCCACATGTAAACAGAAACCTTCACAAAATCTCATATGAAGGAAACAGAATCTCAATATTAGACGGAAAACAGCAGCAGATTCACTCCATTTTACCACAAACTAAGGCTGCTATGTTAAAGAAAGGGCATAACAAGGATATAACAGCAATATGTGAGGAAAATGCAGATGTGCTCTTGTCTTCCAATATTAATAAATAAACTAATTACCTCATGAAATTCATAGTTATCTTAATTAGAATTTCTAATACTAATCATTTGACAAACAGCACCCAGGATCCTTTTTTCTTTAATTTTTCTTTTTTGACACAGATGCTTACAGTAAAAGCCGGAACTTGAATCTACTTAAATGTGAGTGCTGGAGACGGGACAGAGAGTCAAAAGAGGCTTTAGGTGAGCTCGGCAGGCTCTAATCAGGAAACTTAAAACCAGCAGGTAAATAGGGCAGCAGAGTCATGAGCGAGTAAGCAGAGCTTGAACAGCGCAGACAAAAGATAAACAAAAAAGCAAAAATGGTTATGATTCTATGTACGTTATTGGATACAATTTAAATATTAAGATTTAATTCCCACTGACCTCATTAATGATCACAGAGTTTCAATCAACTCCTCTTTGACACAGATGAATGTACTTGTGTCTGTGTGTCAGATTCGTGCCTAATAAAGTGGCTGCAGGCTAATGAGACGTCCAGGTGCAGCTGGGAGGAGGAGCAGGCGCTGACGGGGTGATTGGAAACAGGTGTGTGAGGGAGCAGGACGCCACGCTGAGGGTGCCTGGTGGACAGGTAAGGAAACTGAATCACACACACACACACACACGCACACACACACACACACACACACACAGAGGTTTGATGAGGAAGGTTCCATCTGAGGGAAGTGACTGGAGCGTGGCCACAGCAGCTGGTTAACTTGTTTCAGTGCCAAAAAAAAGTGTCTCTCTTCTTCTTTTTTATTACAGCATTCTATTTTCTGGCGCTATTACTTATGCAGCTTTGACTGGAGTAATGGCGCCCCTGTGACTTCAGAGGCAGATTGGTGTGTTTGTGTTTGTGCTTGTTTTGGTGCATAACTCTCAGAATGTGTCCTTGTAAGTTTCTGCAAACTTCTCTTTGGGCTTGATTCAAACAATAAAGCTGTCCTTGTGTGTTTTTGACTTTTATACAGATTATTTTCTGTTATTCTACTTTAATATTTCCCTTACTGCAGTTGTGCACACTGAGTGAAAACAGGATGTTTTTAGGGTAGTCCGCCAGCTGCAATTCTGTTCGGGCCAAATGCAGTCACCACCCATGAAGTGTGCTGTGATATCTATCAGGGTGTGTAAGTGGTTAAATTCAAACGTGTCACATGTTAATACATAACTAAGTAAGTAAAGAATTAAGTAAAGAATGACTGGGCAGTTTGGATTTGTCTTACCAGAGGCGTTTCTACAGGGATGGACATTAAGTTTTGAAGCTTTGACCTTTTTCAACACAAATTCTCTACTTTATTACATTCAAATCAGGGAAAATAATAAAAACACAATATTAAAACACTTTTTTCTGCAGGAAAGAATGAGTGTGAACTGAAAAGAAGCATCAGGTATCTGATAGTATTTGGGCAGGTGCACATTCTCTTTCTGTGTTTGTCGTGCTCTCCTCTTATAAGCTTGTGATAAATCTGTTCGCTGGAGCATCTTTGGATGAGTCAGAGTCTCTCCTCCTCCTCCTCCTCCTCCCATCACACAGTCGTGCATCACATGTGGACAAAAAACAACCCTGGGCTCTGCAGCTGTAACCCCGCTGACAGAGAGCTATCAATTAATACAGGAAGGTTAAGGCAGAGGGAATACAAACTGTAGCTGTAAATCAAAGTTGGAGGTTGTGTTGTGGAGGTTGGGTCCAGCTATTGACTAATGTTACAACCATGAGGAGGCTTTCAAGAAAATGAGCCTTCAGACTCGGCACATGCAGCCGCTGATGGATGGCGTTCAGTGCCTCACCTCTTGGACATCAGACCAAAGGGTTTGATCCTTCTGCACCTTTCTGCTACTGGCAGACTGTGAAAGTTCAAAGGAAGGGCACTCTTAAGTCAGATTAATCTGGAATGCCTCGTTTTCCCACTGTGCGTGTGCGTACACATTTAAAGGCTTGTGTGTGTGTGTGTGTGTGTGTGTGTGTGTGTGTGTGTGTGTGTGCGTGTGGATCAGGCGGCTGTAAACTCAACATAATGTTCTGCAGGAGCGACGGCAAAAGTAAACAGCAGCTGTGAGTGGAGATCACGTGACTCGGCGGCCGTCACACAGGGAACGAGCTTCATCATGATTGATAAGCCCAAACATTGTCCTAATTGAGGACAGCGTGCCAGATCAATGCAATACACACACACACACATACACACATTTAGACGTACTGTATGCATGAATGAATGCGGCGCAGTTATTCACTTTCACTCATTACTTTCCTGCTCTTTCTCTTTCTCTTCAGTTTCTGTAGAAATCCCTCACGCCACAACAGAATTAAGCCTTAAAGCATCCCCATGTAGGCTGTGTACCATTTCATGTTATTTTGTGGACAATGTGAACCAAGAGAATTCCGATTCCATCCATATAAGGCAGCTGCATCGTCTCATTTGAATCACTGAGCCTTCGTTCTGCAATCAGCCGACAACTCCAGACTCATGAAATTGCAATTAACTAGGATGTTACTGATTGTAGCCCGTAACCACATTTGCCCATTGGAATGAGTAATGCTGCGCTGCACAGTAATAGTTAAAAGATATTCACCCTTGTTACGACCTTAAATCCACTTGTAAATGATGAATGAGGGAGAGTTGGTTTTTGCCGATGGGCACAAGAGTTTCCTAATTAGTGTTTCCTCGCTCAATCCACAGACTCTGGACCTGTGAGTGTGTGTGTGTGTGTGTGTGTGTGTGTGTGTGTGTGTGTGTGTGTGTGTGTGTGTGTGTAGAAATGTGAAGTGAATTTGCACATTAAGCCTGTTCCTGCATATTTCTATGTAGAAGTAAAGCATAGAAACATTCCAGGTGCGTGTTTGTTTGTAACCTGAACCTTACAAGCCAATGAGGCAGAATCCTTCAGTGTTCTTTCTGCAAAGTGAGGCAGAAGTGTCCGCGTACCTGGATAGGACGCGTGTACAAGCGCACCCGTGGCACCCGACACTTTGTGTGTAATATTAGAACGTTACCCACAATACTCGCTGCCACTGGAAGGATAGGAATCGACTCGAACTCACACACCTCAAGTGCAAAGAAAGGACAGGTCCATCTGAGTCCAGCGTACACACACACAGGCTTTGTTGTGCTTAGGCAGCAGCTTTGCATGAGCACATTAAAATCCATTTCCAGTGTGAAATTGGATTATTTTATTATGACATAAATCTGTGCTGGTTGATGGTCAGAAACACAGTAAGGACAGCTACTGTGGTGACGATTACGCTGACGTGACGAGCAAATATAGAACGCTGTGACATCATTGTGTCATCAAGTGACGAGAAACGCTCCAGTTACATCATTAACAACATCTTCAACCTCTCCAAGTCCCAGTCATGATAATGTGGGAAACACACTATTGTAATCTTGCCGAATATAAACAAGAACACCATCGGCTTCCACATGACTCACAGGGATGGACTCCATGATTAATAACACAGCTAACCAAGAGATAAATCACAGGCCAAGCTTAAAATATCGTCTTCACCACTTCCATGTCAGCACAACTGTGCACAAGGATATATGTAGGTCAGGCTAATGGTTTGGTGAGATCATACGTGGTGTGTATGAAGAGGTTGGATCTCCGAGTGCCGACAGAAACACGTCAAATGGCAATAATATACAATACTTGACAGCATTATTTTGAGTTAAAAGGAGTTTAATTGTGGTCTGCAGCATATGGGACAAGCATATGGCAACTTGTCCCATATGCTCATTTTGTTCTGTTTCTGATGTTCAGTCTACCCTCACACACACACCCTCTGAGTTACAGTGTGTTTATGTATTCTGGCACATGCGCACAGTGTCGGTCGTGTTTGCATGGAATTATATTAACGGCATACTTGAGTGAAGCTGCTCAACCACTCTTGACCGCTGTTGTTCTCCTGATCTCTTCAGCCTAAAGCCTCCACGCAGCTGCCTCTTGTACAATTTGAGGGAAGAATGCCAACGTTCACTCATCTGCCTAAGATGTTTCTGTGTACCTGAGCCAAGTCTCTTTTTGCATGCCATAAGAAGTTACAAAGACAATTCATGTCCAGGCACATAACTCTATTCTGTCCAACATGCTCTGACCGCTATCATCCATTGAAGGCAGAGAGCGAATTGTGCTTAGAGTGATTTGAATTTGGAATTGATTGCAATTAAAATCAAAACCTAATTAATTAAGCAGTTTGTTTTGTTTTCCTCTCTGCATGTGGATTCTCTTTCAGTCGTACACCACAGGAGGGAATATTTTATATGCACAGCCACGTGCACTTATGCATGTTCTCTCTCTCACACACACACACACACACACACACACACACACACACACACACACACACGTACATACACAGACTGCATTGCAGTACAATCTTGTGCTCCTTCCTCCCTCCTACCCCAGCCTTTGGTATTCAGGGTTCATTTGTGAAAACACACTTTCTGTGGTTCCATATTCTTCCCTAATTATCTCAGTTGAGATATCTACTCTACTTCTTCTTTTCATTCTTTGCACTTTATATGTGCAGATCTTGTAAAAACTCTATGAATGGATGTAGGTGCATGTGTGTATGTGGGTCTTTTTTTGCTCAGCTGGCAAGTTAGGCCTACTTTGTTTGGTATTTTCAGCACCCAGGGGAGCATAAACTAGGTCTCCCACCAACATCTCTCCCTCCCTCCCTCCCTCCTGCGTCATCATCTCCACCCCTTACGAGCAGAGCGTAGGGTTCCATTTGTAAGTCTTGCTTGTTGGAGTTATATATGGCTGTGCATTGTCCCAGAAAACACACTCCCATCTTGCAGGGTCTTTTGCCAACAGCCGTATTGAGTTGCATGAAAGCACTGACCTTCTTAGTTTACAGCCAAACACACCTAAGGAGGCGACTAAATGTACAACCAACAGATGAAAGTACAAACAGCCCCCCGTGTATGCTGGGAGGTACTTGCACACCTCTACTCAGTATTGTAAAAATAGCAGACCCGACACTGATGTCTCTTAGAAGCTCATCACATAATGACACGGGCAGATGGCTTTGACCAAATGTTCCTGATTACTAAGAATATAAAATGATCTCTGGTTTCAACATCATTAGCAAATAAAATAATCTGTTTCTGGCTCGGAATCAACAAAGCAAATCGGAACGCCCTTCATGTTTTGATCCCTTGGGTCGGAAAGGTACGGTTGTTGTAATCTCTGCTGCTTTATAAAAGAGATCCGCTCCCTCGCCCAGATGTTGCGTAATGGCTCATTGACGGTCAAAGCTCTACAGTGGATTATTAGCTTCCAAACCTCAAGCAACAGCTGGCCACCTCTAGCTGTGGGGGGAAGCTGAGCTCGGTGCACGTTGCAGAACACATGAGGTGAAGCCCCGGTCAGTGATCAATGAATTGTGAGTAAGCCAAATGATAGATGTCCAGGCTGAGGTATCAGGCCACTTTATCTCTGGCTAGCAGAGATGCGATCTGCGTATATGGATATATGAAACTGGCTGTGTCTGTATCCATTATTAGGGGGTGTCACAGTTCATTCCGATAACGATTCAACCTCTATTCTTTCTCCACTTATTGGATGCATCATCAAATCTTACATCCTGCCTATGATCTAATCTGATTGTGTTACTTTTGATTCTTCCCAAACCAAATTGTGCAACGGATTCAGCCGACAATAATTAAACATGTAGACGTGATATAATGCATCCTATCCGGTGTTCACCTGCCTCTGCTGTCCACCTGAGCTCTGTTGTCTCGTATCACCTGCATCATTCATGAGAGCAGGAAATAATATCTGAATACACACATCTGCCATTAATGTTTCATTGTTTAGTTAGTGCCCAAATGAGTTTGGCAGCTTCAAATCATGACGCTCTTACCTGTAGTATTAGTATTTTCTTCAAATATATAATCACACACACTCACACTGAAGATATATTCACAAGAATGAGCGTTTTAATAGAGACAGTCTCCTTTGGAGTCAGCAGGCAGTATGAGGGTATTGTATCGCCCCTTCAGACACTGTTGCATTATTGATCAATGCAGTCTCACCAGGTTCCCACCTAAGGCCACTTAAAGCCTCCCTAAGTCCCACGACACGCCTAAGTTTGTCACTGCACGCGTCAGTCAAAACGCAGCCACGACTGAAAATCACGCCAGGAAGAAGAAGTGGCCACTGTGATGCAGTAACACCAACGATGGGAAGGTTTCTATACATACAGCAACACAGGTGCTGCAAAACAAATGCTGTCCGCTACAAGCACACCACAAATACTTACATAAGCAAAAGCATGGGAATATATATTAATTTTGCTCCTGTTGGTTGTCAAGATTGACTGACAAGTGCTATCAGCTTGAATCTCCCCTCCTGAATACACCTGTCAACCCCCCCGAACAGCCTGTGTGCCGGCTCAAAGGTTAGAAATCTGCATTACACTGGCACAGTCTCTATTTAATGTGCAAACCGGTAAAATCAGTTCAGCAGCAGCGGTTTTGGTTTTGAATGAATACAACAATCCAGGAAAAGTATGAAAAACATCTATGATTCGATCAGTGGAGTCAAACGGTTTATCAAAGATAATCCATTCCCTCCAAAGGATGAAGTTTGCGGATCAACTGCACAGTTTACACAGTAACAATGTAAATCCAGGGACTTCCTATGACTGAAATCAGCATCTTCCTCCTCCTGTCTGGCACGTCTCACAAATCAGCTTGAATGTCAACTGGCAGGGCGGCGAGCGTGCTTCCATATCACATCACGGGCTGAAACCGTACCAGAGTCTAAAGTGTCTCTGAGACACACGGGTCACACACTGCCTGTCCTGTCCTGTAATAAGAGACGAGAAGGTGCCAGCCAGGATAACCAAACAAGCCCCGGTGCAGGCCAGCCACACGTCGCAGCACCGCATTACCTCAGCACAGTCCCTGACCCGCGGCCAAGTGCCCTTGTTTCCCACCGCAGCTCTAATCCATTCATGAGTCCGGATTAAATGAGCTCCTCTGATTTTAGGAGGGTAGCGGGGAACTGTTTTGACGGAGGGGGATCAGCTGACCTGTCGCATTCCTCTTTTGCCCAAGTGGGACAATGTAGGTCACACCCTCCTTTGACAAATTAAAAATTCAGCATGGAGAGACCTGCTTCATTCTGCACAGGCATGGAACACTCACAATAAAAATACTAATCTATACTGTACATGTGTCATCTATCATCTATCAACGGCCCTCTAAGGACTTCATATACACTTAACTTATACAAAATACTCCATCCAAAAGCTGCAGTCAGCACATTAGTCTACTGTCACCAAATGTTTTGGTTACATTTTGTCCCTGTCATGTTATTCCTTGATATTTAAACCAAAAGGACGACTAAGCACTAATGCACACAATGGTGAGACACTCAGACTGGGCGAGCGGTGCTGGAGACACTCAGAGTCAGTATATAGCTACAAACTGACATTTATTATTAAACGTGATGTATAGAAATTCCTTCCCTGTCAGATTTGCTAAGGCCATTTGCATTACCTTAGTATTTCCGTATACTTATAATGTTTAAAATGCAACAGAAGAAAAACAGCAAACCGCAAATACTATGTTGCTACTGACAAAACACAAATCACTGGAACCATTTCCATAAATCAGAAGTCAAGATTTGATTTGCATGATGTCGTGGTAATATTTCTCGTCTCACTCCAAGGACGTGTGTGTGTGTGTGTGTGTGTGTGTGTGTGTGTGTGTGTGTGTGTGTGTGTGTGTGTGTATGTCTGTGTGTATGTGATTTAATCATTTTTGTGAGCAAATAATAGTGGATACCGAGGCAGTGGAACGTGAAAACACCACAGGGTCGTTCAGACGGCGCTGTGCATTAATGGCATCATAGTAGAAGCCAGAATAGAATTATGTATTTCCATAGGTGCAGAGAAGACTTTAGCTTCTTCAGGATTGTAATATTTGCATAGCAGCAGGATTTAAACTGCCACACACCATCATGAATAAAGACGGACTAATATATGTAAATGTAAATAAGGCAGAGCTCTTACTTTGACCAAACATTTGCTGCTGCACAACTTAGGCCAAATGGTGTCTATGTGATAGGTAATTATGTAAACCTGCTCTCTTTATTGTCTTCATTCCCTTATTACATCGCCTCCTCCTGAATAATGCCACAGGTGAGCCAAGCAAAGCCAATTTCCTGCAATTATTAATGGGGTAAATATTGGAGTGGGGTGTGTCTCTGGCTTTCCTTTTGTGAATTGCACCTGGTTGGAAGGAACAAATCCGAGCGGCTGACTTTGAGAGGGAACACGTGAGAGCAGTTTTCACCTTTATTTTAAGGAAACTATGTCCAGCTGCAGTTACTCAGGTACAACTTCAGAACTTCATAATCCAAAGAGATGAATGCATAAATGGAGATACAGCGTATTGTATTGTTATTGTGTGTGTGTGTGTGTGTGTGTGTGTGTGTGTGTGTGTGTGTGTGTTTGTGTGTGTGTGTGTGTGTGTGTGTGTGTGTGTGTGTGTGTGTTTGTGCCACAGCAGTAAACTGGAACAGCCAGACTGCCCTCCTATGGGAACAGCAAGTATTACATATCCAAGCAAGCGAGAAGTAGGTGGTCTAACTTTCCTACTTACTGTAAAGCAAAGGTGGTGTTTATGATTTTGCTAATTTCTGGATAATTAAACTCCATTTAAACACATCAGTTGCATTAACACATGGGGATGCATGTCCACTGGATGTATATGAGGAGGGGAAACAAACTCTTGGACAGAAAACAAGCTAATTCAGATGCAGAGAATTTAATTCAATTGCCAAGGTTTCCATGGTTACTTCACATTTCTGCTAACCTGGGTTTGTGAAGTGCTCCTGCCATTAACACTCTAATGTTTAGTGACTTGTCTGGTCCCTGCACAGCCTCCCCGACTCTCGTTCTCCGAGCCTAAGAAACAGCTGGGCAGTAAGGCCTAACATGACTGATGACTGCACACGTACAGACACACACACACACACACACACATGCACACACACACACACACACACACACACGCACACACAAACATACAGTACACAGAGGGTTCAAAGTCCTTCAAGACCTTCAGATGATGTTTGTTCCAGCAAAGAGGTCAAAGTCAGGAAGAAATGTATTATTCATCCATGTAATTCCAGGAAGGATTTGTGTGTGTGTGCGTGTGTGCGTGTGTGAGCGTGCGTGCAGTTGTCAATGTGGATCTGTGCCATGTGCGCTTGTACAAGTATGACTGTTTGTGTATATTTGTTAATGCCTATGTGCACATGCATAGAAAAACAATTACCGCCACAGGGGAGCGTAATCTGTAGCCGACACGCCATGTCCTCGCTCAGCCTCATCATGTGGATCAGAGCATAAATCCCGTATTTTCCTGGGGAAAATCCATAACTGCTTTGCTCCCATCGAATGACCCACGTCTGGCTTCGTTCCATATTCCCAATTTTGGAAACTGAATGCAGGTTCTTGCAAGAAATGAGACATAAATGCCGCCTCTGAACCGTTCATGCACCTGCTTCTCTTTCTAATACTTGGTTGTATGCATGTGTGGCTTTATCTGAGCTCACACCTAATCGCTCTGATTCAATAATACGAATATTTCAAACAAATTCCTGGCATCTTTTTTCCTCCCTGGGCCTTTCTGAATGTACTTGCAAAGTTGATGGACGGGCGGTGCTATTTATAACCGCCCAGGGTTCTTGTGAAACCCCCTCCCTTTTTCTCGGCTGCAACGCTGCTGACTGCAAGTGGGATTGCGCCTTACTGCCCACACCGCACGGAGCCAAACAGATGGGTAATAAGGTCACAGGCAGACATTGCTTGCAGTTGCACAGACAAATTGCAGACTCACCAGCTGTGCTGAGTCAGGACAACATAGGACCCCGGGAGAGTTGAATTAAGATGCCTTTCTATAAAAAGGGAATCTTTTGCCGTGTTACTGGGCTTACAAGAGGAGGCTTTGGGTTTGGTGTGGAAGATATGTTGTGAAATAAAGAGCTTGAAGTCTGGGGACACACAGGGACCATTGTAAAATCTGAACTTCTTTTGGAAATGCATTTATCATACAGTACATAACCTACTTTGTTTGTATCTAACATACACTGTAAGTACTGACGTGCTCTACTTTCTCATATTGCTGCAACACAACTGCTTCCACTTGGAGGAACCCAAGAATTTCTCAGTCTGTTACACAATTGTCTTTAACCCAAAATGCACAGTTAGACTTGTGCGATGGCCTTATCGAGTCAATCACACACATCAGTCGTTTCATGATCTCATTACTCTTTTTCTTCTGGCTTCTCTCCTCTGCTTAACATTCCTGTTTGCAGTACATTGCAGTATAAAACAGGTGTCACTCCCAAATACATCCATTTAATCACATTATCACATCCGTTATTATTATAGCTGCTTCTCTCTTATGGCCATGATATCATTAGAAACACACACACACACACACATTACACATGTATTCATTTGTTTGTATTGTCCATGTGGGTGAAATCAGATTTACCTGCTAATACAGTGAGTTTATGGAGTTAATGTTTGGAGTCTCATTTGGATGCATTAACTCCAAATACAGTTAAGGGGAAATAGACACCAAAGTCCTTAATTAAATATTTTATTTTACAATGGTGCTGCCTAGGTTGGGCAGGTCATTAAGCTAGTACATATTTTCGAACAGTCACTGTAAACTGCTTTATTGTGGCTTGTTATAGCCTGTATGATTGATTAAAAACGGTATTCTATATCCCTGTAGTTTTGATTTAAAGTAAGCACTGCATGAAGTACAACACCTGGTGCTGTTGGAAAGTCAAAACCACACAACTCAGTTAATTAAGCAACATATAAATAGTTACACCAACGTTCACTTTTGGCAAATAAAAATCTGTTCAGTGCATAAATGCGCATGGCATCAGAGAGGATATACATTCGTGGCCCTGTGTGTCATGGCCGGCGGCGTCATTCCTCCGTGTCGGAGCTGTCTGCTGGCTCGGTGTTGTGGGACAGCATGTAGTTGTCCATGTCGATAGAGGGGCAGTTGTGGATGGAGTAGCGAAGGCGCTCGGCGAGGGTGGCCTGGCTCGTGTACGGGGGCAGACGCAGCAGGAAGAAGCAGGTCTGAGCCGTGGGCAGACCGTTTACAGGCTGGGAGAGAAAAAGATCATTCAATATCATTACATTTCACATCTTGGATCAATGGGACATCACCTAGGAAACATCTCTTTGTCTGTCGCCTTCTGCATTAGGACCTCACCCTATCGACCTTGATGATCTGGAACTTTTGCGCCATGTCCGCCGGGTTGGGAGGCAATCTGGACCTGCCGGAGACGAAACGCAGAAATAGCACCCGCTCCTCGTTGGTGAACTCTTCCAGGCTTTGCCACAGCCAGCCGATGAGCTGGTGGCTCTCGGTGATGTCGCGGTAGCGCACCACCTTCTTCAGCATCTCCACGGACACTTCGGGCAGGCCGCACACAAGCTGTTCGAGCTGCTGGGCCGTCAGCAGCGAGAGGAGCGGTACCGGGATGATGGCAGACATGCCATCTCTGATTTCAGCCACCTGGACACGACGCAGCAAGATTATGTTTAACAGCAAAAGACTCAGTAAAAGCAAACACAACCTGCAGCAAACGCTAACGGAGTGGTGAACAGCCTACAAGTTGAAACCCTCATTTTGCCGTGTATTAGCAAGTTTGGGCTGTAATTAGAGTTTGTGAAGTTTGCTGACGCAGGAATCCACACTAGGCCAGCTTTCTCAGCAGGCTTCCAGTCATTTCCAGCAAGTCATTTTCAAGAATGAGCTGTTTCTGGGTGGGCGTTGACAGTATGCAAATGAGGCACGACTCTCATCGGTAGTCTCTAAATCTGCAGGGGAGCAAATGGAGTAATGACACTATACTGGTATCGAGGATATAAATATTGAGGAGATGAAGTGCAAAAAGGGTGTGGATGATAGTTTTGTGTTAAATGGGAGCTTCATACACATCAATATACGCTTGATCCTGCCTACGTAAGCGTTTCTCCAACCTGTGAGTCCATTTCATGCAGTCTGTACTCCAGAGCCCTTTCCACATATTCAGTCCGGTTGTCAAAGGTCAGACCGATGTTTTGACCGCCGGGAATCACAGGAACCAGCCTTCCATCAGCACTGTGGGCCATGAATGAGTCCAGTGGGATCATCTATCGGAGGAGGAAGAGCAGAGGTGAGACGACAAGGGGGACAAGCAGATGTAGAGCAAAAGGAGATAGACCAGTTCTCACCACGTGGAAGTTTTCCTCTGTGATCCCGCTATTTTCTAGGTGAAGGATGCCATGCAGGGTGCGGTAGGTGAGCAGATCCACCTCCTCCAGGTCAGACCCTTCCAGTGGCATTGAGCAGAGCTGTTTCCACACCCAGGGTGCCAAATGCAAGTCCAGTGGCTTCTTGGTGCGGACGGCCACGGCCATGAGAATGCCAAGGAAGCGAAACTGAACCAGGTGATCCTCTGAGAGCGCTGCCGGGTTCAACAGGAACCTGGAAGGGAGCAAAACCAGTGTGGTACAAAGTTAGAGCTAAGATACGCTATGTCAGGGATTTGTGTCTTTCAAGTTGTTTGTTTGTTTTTCTGCTCCCTAGTGGCTAAAATGGTTTAATGCAGTGTTGTGTTTACAGCACTGTACCGTACACAGAAAGCAGTGATATGCGTACCTGTCAGTGTTACTCCCCACATCAGCAAAACTGTTGGGAGTATGTATAAGAAGATCAACCGCCCCAGACTGCAACTCCTGGTAAAAAATAGTGGCAATTTTAAAGTATGACATAAACTCATCTGCTCATCTGCTCATCAGTCTCTGTCACTCTCTCTTCCGTCCTACCTGGCACATCTCGGTGATGGTGTCGTCGAACACCCCACCGGCGTCATCGGCTCCCTCACCGATGAGCTTGACCTTCCAGGCTCGCGACGGCAGCCGCAGCTCCAGCGGATTCAGGCTGACCACCTGCTTTGCGATCTGCACGAAAATGGCCTTGCTGGATCGCCCCCTGCGGGAGAGGGAACGTAGGCAAATCCTCGTAATCAACATTAAAAATCTGCCCTCTGAGAGTCTGCCAATATCGCCGCTAATCTCACCTGGTGGAAATCCGCTTCACAGTGATCTGAGGCCCGTATGTTTTCCCCTGTGTCATGGTTCTGCCAATGGAGCGCACCAAGGGCAGGGTGTTGACCTTGGGTGACAGCAGGCCTCTCAGCTCACCCCGGATGATGGCTGTCGTCCCTGAACTGTAGCGTGATGTGGACACCTGGAAGGACGAAAGAGAAAGGGTATAGAAAAAGGGGGTAATGAGGCAGTATTTGGACAGATCGGCCAAATAAGCACAATTTTACGATATTGATTTTAACAGACGAAAGGCAAGATACTAGGGAAACTTGAGTCTTCTCAGTCTTTGATTACCTGATTCTTGACATCTAAGTTGAGCAGCCGCCAGGACTTGTACATGAGATCAGAAAAGTGGTTAAGAACCCTGAGGCGCATGTTGAGGACACAGGGGCTGCTGTCTTTCAGGGTGTTGTACTGGGGAGGGACCGACTCTGGCAGGCCCAGCTGGGAACTTCCAGAACCACCTGGAGAGGTGAGTAACACATACAGGCTCCAGTGTCGTTGTTTGAGGTTACAAGTTCAAAGAAGTGTGAGTGTGTGAGTATGTGCGTATGTACCTGAGACTTTGGTTGAGGTAGAGGGTGTGGTCCATGCTGAACTGTGGCAGCGGCCGGCAGAGATCTGTCTGATGTTCTTCCCTTGCAGGGCCGTCACAAGTGTGGGCTCCTTCACTGGGTTGCAGTGACCCAGACCCAGCTGGAATGCAGGAACGCAACAATAGCATTTCCATTAAAGCTTCTAGAAGAAAAGCATACATTTTTCCCTCAGGCCTGTGTGTGTGTGTGTCCTTCACCTGTCCCTCGCTGTTGCAGCCCCAGGCGTAGACGTCTCCAGTGGACGACAGGGTGAGAACATGTTCACAGCCCACAGCCACGTCTTCAATGAACAGCCCCTCCAGTGACGGAACCAACTGTGGACAGGATCGATTCTTGAGCATGGAGTCTGGCAGGCCAATCAGACGCTCTGAAGGATGGCAAAAGAAGCAGGCAGAAGCATTTAGTGGTTAATTACATTACATTACATTACGATCATTTATCAGACGCTTTTATCCAAAGCGACTTACAATAAGTGTGTTCAACAAAGGTAGATAAAAGAACTTCAGGTCAGAAGAAATTAGTACAATTAGTGCACTAAATGACACACTGATTGATATGAATATCAAAACAATCAAAATAGTAATGAAAGACAGATTGCAGTGTTATTTGTACCTTGGCCAAATGTGTAAACATGTCCATCATGGGCCAAAGCCACAGAGAACTGAGTCCCACAGCAGACCTTCTTAATTCCCTTGTTGCAAAGTTGCTCCACTTTCTGAAATTAGGAACAACAGAAGCTAATATTTGACCTGCAGCACACAAGCAGCAGTGAACGCATACTAAAGACAATGATCATCACATTAGCCAATCCCACTCTGTGATTATGTTTCTTCTCCTGAGGATCGTCTGGATCATCTCTGCCTTACCTGAGGGTAGTACTTGGCTGTAGAAGAACCTGTCCCCAGTTTGCCATAATCCCCATCCCCAAACGCCCACACAGCCATGCCATCCTGGGAGAGCACCAGAGTGTGGTTGAGCCCACAGGACACCTGAGAACAGAATCACAGGCGTTTAGTTTGACTTCCTTTCTTTTCACTCTGGACGCTTACGCTCACGCTCACGCTCCAGTTCCTCACCTGTCCGACATGGTATCCCTCTAACGCTGCCACCCTCTCAGGCAGCATCTTGTTGGATGTTGACCTGAGACCCAGTCGACCAGATTCACCAGTGCCAAAGGTGAACAGCTTCCCATCTGCCGTCACCACAGCCGAGTGCCGGAAGCCACAAGCAAGCTGGGAAGAGAATTACAT
Source organism: Genypterus blacodes (assembly GCF_046128005.1). Classification (NCBI taxonomy): domain Eukaryota; kingdom Metazoa; phylum Chordata; class Actinopteri; order Ophidiiformes; family Ophidiidae; genus Genypterus; species Genypterus blacodes. The sequence goes on along the minus strand of NW_027466886.1, from coordinate 528,026 downwards.
AGCGTATTACATTTACACGTTACTCGAGTGTGTCTACTTAATTACTTCTTTGAAAACTTGAAGTTTGAAGGACTGTGGATCATCCCTACCTGAATCACCTCCTCTCCTTGGAGGGCCTCAATCTGTTTGGGTCTCCTTTGCCTTTCATTGTTGCCGTGTCCTAGTTTTCCAAAATCTCCATCTCCCCAACTGAACACCTCCCCGGTCTCAGTCAGGGCCAAGGAGTGTCCATCCGACCCGCAAGATGTCACCAGCTGAGTCACCACATAGCCTAACCCGCAGAGTAAAAGGTCAGTATTTTTAAAAATAAGTACTTGCATGGCTGGGCTTTGACTCAGACAATCCTGGGTGAATTACCTTGAAGGGCAGAGACAACAGTGGGGATGTAGAGATCGTCAGAATTCCCCTGGCCCAGTCTGCCATATTGACCTTCTCCTACAGCCAACACTGTCCCATTGGCCTGAACCAGGAAGGTACAGTTCTGCCCACACACCACCTAAATGACAATGCGCCCACACCCACACAGGAGAGGATCATTAAGAGAACAACAGCCAGAAAGGTGATTCAACGGCCCATAATTACGCTTTCAATCGAAAAACGTGTACCTGTTGTGTCTGTGACAGAGAGGCTGCAAGTGTGGGCATCACTACGTTGGTTCCTATCCCTGCCAACTGTCCATAACGTCCATTCCCCCACAGGTACACCTCACTCTTCCCGCCTTGTTGCCAGTCCTAAACCGGGTTGCGAGACAGAAACAAGTCACAGTTTTCTTACAGCACTCCTGTCGTTGACTTTCAAGCATAGAACAACAAATCCAAATGAAACAAACTACAAACTATAAGACTACAAAATACTCACTTATATCACACTATCAGAAAAGCAATTTATAAGTAAACATGTGTAGCTGTTACCTCTGGTCTGGTGGTGGCCCATGACATCAGCTGTTCATCCATTATAAAGCTCCACTTACTATTGTCCTGAAAGACAAGAGAGCACACGTTTCAATATTTGCACATGATGGGAGACACACAGTTTCAGTCCCTACCCACCAGTCCCTTGTTGATCTCAGTGTTATCCACATCTTGAAACTCCGTAGCAATGAAGGACTCAGGGAACGAAGTGCCACTGGCGATGGCCTCGGCACTGCGGATGGTGGTGGCGTAAGCGGCGAGCCAGCTCCACTCCGAGGGGCAGGAAAGGTCGTCGGGGCTGGCATGGTGCGGGGCGTGCGGGTAACAGCACAGGTGTTTCTCCAGAGACAAGCCCACAGCCAAGGAGGCCAGACTCTGCATGAAGGCACTGTGGACCAGCTGGTCGCCGGCGGTAACATGAGTCTGCATTCAGGGAAGATGTGTAACGTCACTTACTGGCAGAGGCCCACAAGTGTGAATGAAATAGAGAGAGGCTGTGGCATGAACACATGTCCTCTGAAGTGTATAATGTATTAGCAGCACCTTAAATATACTGTAAGGGTGCAGTAGGTTGGTGTCTTACTGATTAGATTGTTGCTTTCAAACACCATTCAAAAAAAATTCCATTCTTTTAGCAAATACCCGCTCATAAGTGTACTGCTCCTGCAGCAGCATGGGAAGCCTCTCCAGGAAGACGGCCAGACAAGGGGCTCGATTCAGACCCGGGATGTTCTGACTTCTGAGGACCGTGCGACAAGATGCCAGCACATGGTGCTGACTGATCCAGTCAGGGGTACAGCAGACCAACAAAACATCCTAAGGACAAAACCATGACAAAAGCAGTTCTTTCACACTTAGCCATTCTGTAAAATGCAGTCGAGATCACGTACAGTATAAACTTTGACTAACTGGACAAACCTTTGCACACCACAGTAATCATATACGTAGTACTTTAAGTTTATGATGATGAATAGTAAGAATGTGAGTACTCTGATATCTGACGCCTGATGCTGATTCATTTATGAATGATCCCTATTACCTTTGACCTTCCGAAGCACGCAGCAACACCAATGTTTGGTATCCAGGTAGTGCTGACCACTGAAACCAAACCTGTAACGGTCTGTAAGACTGAACCATCCTGGAAGAAGCACAGAGAAGCAAGACTGATGAACCTACTGTATTGTTTCAGTTGTCTAGTCAAGTATGTGTAAATGATGAGGGTAGTATTCCCAAATCACAGGGTTGGAACTGCATTCAGGTGTTTTCTGACCTGTAAGGACCAAATGTTGAGCAGCCCCCCTGCTCCTCCAGACACCAGTGCAAGTCCACTGGGGCAAAACGAGAGGGATTTCACTGCTGTGATATTACCACTGAGGATAAACACACACTTTGCCCCGTCACACTGCAGAAACATTTAAAGACATTGATGCTTTCAAAAAAACTGATACATCGTGTTTGCAATACATCATTATTAAAGTGAAACAATGTGAAAATCAACAAATAGAAGAAGATCTAAAACAGACCTTGACATCACTGTTTTTCTCCTGGCTGGGGGAGCTGCCCAATATGTTGGGCAAAGACACAACGGTACCACCCTGCGGTACCGTCCACACATACACAGTACCATTCTGACAACCACTATAGAGACACAAGAGAGATTTTGACTAAAATATTCCACATGTAGACCTACCGATTTTGCTTTTGGTAGTTCTTTCTGTTCCATTGTAAATATGTATAGCTGGCAGTGTTAGATATGGAGTCGGTTGTATTCTATATGTAAACTCACGCAGCCATCATGAGCCTAGGGTTGGGTGCTTGTCCGGGCAGCGAGCACCACTCAACAGTGTTGATGGTGCTGGTGTGGAAGAGGGAGTGAAGGGTGACCCAAGTGCCCCCGCAGCGCCCCAATATCTTTAGCACCTCTGACCGGCCTAAACAAAGCAGCAGGTGGCCTGTAGGGTCCCATTTAACGGAACTCACACTTTCCTGCAGAAGAAGTGTGAAGTTGAACCTTGACAATCATAGAACTGTGTTGATGTCACATTCTCCATCTAAACACTCCTGGTGTTAAGTACATAAACACAGTTGCCATTCATTAGGTACACGGGCAAGATCATTTATAAACTAATACAGTGACAAATGATATCTCTATCGAGCATGTTAATGTGGATGGACAAAACAAAAACATTCTATCATTATCATTTTTACTACTATTGTGATTTTGTACTGTAATCAGAATGGGTAAAGAATGCATTTTGCAGACTAACATGGAAGACAGACAGCACTGTGGGCTTCTCGTCCTCATAGGTCCCAGCTGTGGCCAGGAGGATGTTTCCATTGGGATAGCCAACTGCAAAAGGCTTCTCTGCGTTGTACCAGGCCACACACTGGGGGGCTGGGGGTACAAGGAAGAAAAGAACAGTCCATCACAACTAAGACATGAAACTAACCTGAGATAGATCAGCGAGCGAGCCAAGAACAGAGTGAATGTTTAAGGAGTCTCCTCACTGTCTTTCGTGTAGCAGTGGGTGAGCTCGGTGCTCTTCACATGCAGCTGGGATTCTGGCATTGTGACCTGCAGCCAGCAGAGGGAGCCATCCAGCCTTCCCACCAGCAGGCTCTCAGTCGGGCTGTCTTTGAAGGCCGCCGTCTGATCCAGAACACACAGGCTGAACGTCTGGGTCCAGCAAATGGCTGTGACTTGTGACAGCTGGGCCTCCACATGACAGTGAGACCCTGAGAGATTCATTCAAATAACAGAAATGATATTACTGGTGGTGATATTGTTAAAGTTATTATTTAAAATGTTTTTGTCTAATTAGAGTTTTGAAGTTCAGAGTAAAGAGCCTAACCTCTGATGGTCATGATGCTGATATATTTGTTCTCTGGGGAAGCCAGAAAGTTCCCCCCTGCGCTCCAGTATACACTTGACATCCATTGGCTTCTACCGACCCTCTCTGCTCCAGTGCCATCTGTCTTACTGCAAAGAGTCAGACAGAAGCAAGATGTGACTAAATAGCTTTAGAATAACCCTCAAAAAGTTTGTGATACATCTACCAGGACGAACATCTACATTATTAGCGTTATTATTAATATTTCTGGACACCTTGTACTACAGGAGAGGGTGGTCTTTAACTCCACAGTGTTCTGGTTAATGTTCCACAGCTGCATCATCCTGTCTTGAGACCAGGAAGCCAGCAAACTCTGCTCACTGTTCCAGGAGCAGTTTATCACCTACACAGAACAGAAATGAACCCAAAGCTGTGTTTAGAGAAACATTATTAACTGTGACATCACTGAAACGACATGTGCTTGTGAGGACAGAGCGCATTGTGTTTGGCCTGGATTGAAGGCATACTTGTGCGACAGTCCCTCACCTTGCTGTAGTGTCCTTCCAGCCTCTTGAGAGGACATTTGCGCAGGTCCCCGGCCAGGTCACTGTAATTCTGGGACCGGTTGGGACTGTCGCTTCCCGTGGCAGCCAAGGCCTTCACCAGCTGCTGTGCTGCCCACTGACGGTGTTTGCTGGTCAGCTTGGCAGACAGGACGCACGCGGCCAAAGCATTAGCCAGCTCCAGAGAACCCAATCTAGCTCCGAGCTGGGGTAGGGGAGACAGGTTCGAGGAGGAAGACCCCGCCTGGTTTCCTGCATCTACATCAAAGAGGCCAATGTTACAAAATTCCCAACATAATTCAATCATAACTTGCTACCATGAATAACAAAATGAATGAAATTGCGCTTTCTCTCTCTCACCACTGGTCTCATTTTCAGCCCGATCTGATGTGTAGCAGTGAATTCCCTTTTCAGTGAGCAAGGACACGAGACTTTGCGTGACTAGGAATGTAGGGGGCGTCCTCTCAAAGTAATCCCTCTGCTGCTGTAGTCCCTGAGCTGTCAGAGTGGAGCTCAGATAACCTCTCTCCTGTGAGTCACCAAACACACCTGTGCTCATCCCTGTAGCTGCTGCCATTAGGTCCTAAAATAATGAAATAAGGATAAAAGGATATTACATTTGTTTTTGATTCTTATGACATCTTTCAAATTGAGTAAATAAGAATCAAAAGGAGACATCTGCATATATCTGACCTGAGTGCATATCTCTAGGAGTTGCCTGTAGGCAGCGGGACTGTGGGACACCAGGCTGCCGATAGCCGAGGTGAGGAAGCTGAGGCAGATGGAGTTGCTCCGCTCTGTCGTCAGGCCCCTCACACCTCCTGATTGTCTGTCCACACAGGTATGAGCCCTGCCTCCTGCAGCCAGAGTCATCAATCGCACAAGAATTCGGATATCTGCCAGACCTAAGGACTCCAGTCCAGCGGATTGGTTACATACTGATGCACTGCAAGAGTAAGATGGGAGAGGATGGGAAGAATCTATTCAAAATGAGAACACATCACGGTTTACAAATTACAGATGAAGTGTTGTTCTGCTCAGATGTACCTAGCGGCTGTCTGAGACAGTACTTTCATCACCATGCTGTAGGCCAGCAGGATCTGGGCGGTGGAGGTGACTCTCCTCAACGCTTTCAGTCTGTCATGAGAGTCCCTCAGTGACACTGCCTGCTCCCCCAGGCTTAGTGAGGCTTTCTGGTCAACCAGGGCAATCGCTGGTAAAGGAGGGGAAAAGCATTAAAGCACTTCTATGGTTTTAGACAAAACATACATAATACATAATACATGAGACAGTAAATTGAAAACACGATTTTGTCTGTTGAGTGCACTAAAAGATTAAACAGTGATTTGTCTTAGCCAAAACATGAGATCACGAGGCTAACTGGGGTTGTTTGTCCTCCGATCCAGTCCTCAACATTTGTCAGATTCTCTTGCTTGTGGCTGAACAGAGGGTATGTCCATCTATTAAACCTGCAAAAACAAATGAGCTAACAGCCTTACCTTTGGGGTCCACTGCTCTCATGTGGTCAGCACAGTTGTAAACCAGAGCTCCCAGGGGATCTGTCTCTGTGAAGGTTATGGGGTCTGGCACCAGCTTTTTTTCAGTCAGCCCCAGCGGCCTGAGCAGGAGCCCAAAGTCTTCCAATCCTGTCAGCTTGTCTATGTCGCAGTCCTCTTGGTGGCTAATTTCCCAATCATCTGATCACAACACAGAAGCACCATTGCTATTAGAAAAAAGCCATTTAATCACCACCAGGTCATTGTATTAGGCCCGATTTTAGTACAAAAGTGGCTTTGCCTACCGTCAGAAGTGCTGTCCAATCGGCCTATCAAATCATACGTCAACCCTTTAATCCTAAAAACGGGGACAACAATGATCACAGAAAAGGGATATAATCAGATTTACAATCTAAAATAATATAGCAGATTTAGCAAAATAATCTGCAGGAATGTCAGCAAACACACCAATTTTGGGCCACAATGGTGACAGCAAAAACACTGCTTATAGCTACTGTGACAAACACAGTGGCTACCTGAGTGGCACATCACAATTAACCATGCAAGATTGTTCACTGCTATGTATGTCTGAGTCTCATGAGAAGGAGAGCCTTACCTGTCATATTTGGAATTTGCATCGCCCCTGTTTGCAGCCAGATACTTTTCCCTGCAGGAGCTGCAGAGGAGGTAGAAGGGAAAGTTGGAGCCACACTCCCCTTTGAACCAAACGTCCACATAGGCCCCCGTGCTGTCGTATCCCTTACGCGCAGCACTCTGCCCGCAACCAGGATGTCGCCGTTTTATATGATTGTTAAACTGCAAAGTGAAGGTGTCGCACAACTCGCACTTCACCATCTGACTGCGTTCTTCCCCAGCCTTTAGAGAGAAAACAGTAAGAACGTAGATTTGATTGCATCATAGAGGCAATAAGAGCAAACAAATCCAAATCAAATCAAGATGAGCATATTTATCACCTCAACTATTTGGAGTGTCTCTCTGTCTAAGGAGAGCAGATCCTCATAAGTCTCTTCATGGTAGGAGTCATCCATGAAGCCCAGTTCTGCTTCCTCCTCAGTTGAGTAGGGGTGAAACTCCATCTGCTCTGGCCAATCACACGCCCCAGGGTCCTGCTGATACAGCTGGGGCAGGGGGTTGGGTGATGGCAAATCTGTTGAAAAAAGAGAGGTTTGGTCACAATGATCATATCCCGTGCAAATTGTATTTGAAAGATGAGAGATTCTGTGGTGCTGACCGGTCCTTCGGAAGGAGGTCCTCTGTCCCAGGCCTGACCGCCGTCGTCGGGCTGGAGGAGGTCTGTTCCTAGTCAGGTGTACATCCAAGAAGTTCTCCCTCTCTATCCAATCAAGCCCTGGCAACAGACTGTAAACAAAAAGGTGCACTGGTAATGAAAACACTTTAATATGAATATGCAGTGTGAGTGTCAGAATGCTGCTCAAATATCTGACCTTTCACTGGGTTCATGAGTGGGACCCTCAGGACATTGTACCGTCTCTGGACCATCTGGCGACGGGGTTTCGGCGACACCGTCTGGACTTTGCGAGTCTGCAGCTTGCTGGTCGTCAGTCAGTGGGTGCTCCAACATCCAGCTGGCCAACACCTCAATGGTCCGAGAATCAAGGTCACCTGCCACATCTGCAAGGGAACACAGGGACGTTCAATTCCAAAACACAAGAGTACTGCATTGCTAAATTAATCACACATAAGCAATAAACAATTGTTATAACACCATGCGCTGCCTTATACATTTGGGATGTTGTTTCCACCCAAAGTTAATCACAAAGCTTGTTATGGTTACTTTCAGTTTTAACATTAAAATAAACCTGGAAAGCCACAACACACAGCAGCTGTTTACAGATGTTTGCACCCATAAGTAAGCAGATGAAGCATCTCAGACACACTCTACTGAGCAGTACCTGCTGCCTCCATGGCCCGGTAGATTTGTCTCATAGAGAATCCCATTTCTAGCAATCGACTGGTGACAGACATTTGTGTCCGTTCTGGTAGTTGAGGAGAAAAGAAAAGGTACACAAAAAACAGAAAGCAAAAACATGCCCAGATCTACATTTAGAAATTTCCTTTTTAACTTGCAAAGGATTTCATTGGATGAACAATACAATTTTTAAACGTTGCTTATTTCTCCCATTACTTTATTGAGATATACGATTTACCTGCCACTACATTTAAATAAACAACCTATTCTTTGTATGTCCTAGTGAGAACAAGGACGTTTAGCATAAAGCACATCTGAGAACTGTTCAAAAAAACATCCAAGACATTGACGATGGAAAACAAACACATTCAAACATGTGAGTACACAAACTATGTCATGCATTTATCACATTAGTTTCTTAAATTGCACTGGTTAAACAGCAGAGTGAAACACAAATCGTTTTGAACAGCAAGTCAGTGGTGACAAATACAATAGCTGCCAAAACTACAGTCCATGCAAGAGACAGACAGGTCCCACAGAGTAATGATCCAATTCGTTTTAATTTAACAATATGTCTGAATTTAAGCCAACATGAGAAGGTTTGTTCATGTATCTGATCTGCCAGGTTCCCAAAGTAGCAAAGTATTTCTGTTTCTACTCATTTTGATTTGGAAGATGCGTTAAGAAATTAGTAATTTTACTTTGTAGGCACTACTTTCTGCCAAAATAGATAAACATTAGAAGCAGATTTGTGGATGTACTTCTATCTAGGAGTCCACAGCTCCCCCCCCCCCCTCTCTGTTGTTCTTACCCAGGCTGCTTCTGGCCTGTGTGCTGCAGGGACCAGGTTCCATGAAGCTAGTCTGCTGCTCTGTGAAGGCATCACAAGAAGCAGAGCTGGCCAGGCTGAAGCAAGGGTGCAGCACGGGGGAAGTGTTAATCAGGCTGGTGAGTCCTGGGTAACGAGCTAGCACCATCTGCCTGGAGGGAGTGAAGATATATACAATGACAACACAGGGAGCAAGTGGTGCAAGACAAGCGGCAGTCAGACCTGATCGAATGTTCATATTCAATCCCAAGTGAAAGATAACACGATTAAAATGATTGAACACGTGGAGAGGCAGAATCACAAAAAATTAAACATGTATCATTTTGTCAATTATCTGAAAGCAGGTACATTCAATGTGTTTGTTTATGCAGGCTGGGGCGTGTGTTGGCGAGACTCTTGGGAGACGAGATTGGTGTCATTGTTGGAAGGAACACTCTTCCCTGCAAGGCTCTGATTATATATTTTTGATTACATAGCGCTGAAGCTGTTTGTTTGCAGGGATAACATTGACGCCACAGTGAGTCGGTCAGGTTAGGAGAGGGACAAGAAGGCAGAGCTGCAGCTTAGGTTAGATAGGTGCAGGCACAGTAGCTCACGCTCTTTTTCATAGACATGAATCGTCCTAACTCACCCGTCCCCTGGACTTCAGGCAAGTTGCTGCTGCCAACAGATACACATCTGTAGTAATCAGTAACAGTGTGAGAGTTGTGTGTGCGTGAGTTACCGTTGTGTGTCCATTCATGTGTATGTTTCTAATGGTACGACTCAGTCATTCAGTTAGTTGAATCAAATAACAATTCATTTCAGGTATGTCTTTTCCAATACTCACTGGAGGAGGCTCATGGGGAGCAGAATGCCGAAATTATCAACTTCATCCGGATGCAGGACTGTTGGCAAAGAGACGGCCAAGTCGTTATTAGAGGACGAGACGGAGGCTCTGTGCGATTGGCCGAAGATGGCGGTGCCCTCTGAACCAGCGCTGTACAGGGAGACGGAGCTGGAGGACTTGGAAATGGGCTGAGAGGACACGTTGTGGCCAGATTCTGTAATGACAAGGACACGATGAGAGCTCACATTTTATCCTAGCAAATACCAGAAGAAGAATCTAAATTGTCAAAATCAAATACTACTAGCACACTATGAAATCATTTTAACTTTAACCCTAAATATAAAAATAACAATCTTACCTTTGCATTCCATGTCTTCCTGCAGTCCACTGAGAGCTCCTTTGTAGATCATAACCTGAGCTCTTTCCAGATCAGCAAGGGACACACTCTGTTTGATGGGACACGGTCTGACAGCCCACTTCACCATACTCTGGACCACAAACTGCAGCACTGACCTCAGTTCGGCACTCTCATCCCAATGTTTGCTGTTGGCCTTTGCCTGGTCGGGATTTGGGTTGGAAAATGGACTCGTGGAGCAGTTGGGAGAATCGGATTTAGGCACAACGAGTAAATCGGAGAGCTTCTCGCAGCTAAAAATGGCTGTCAGTGATTTCAAAGCCCCGACTAGGAGGTATGAGACTCGAATTGCTTTGAGTTCAAGGGCAAAGGCATCCATTTTTGATGCTTGGGAGGTTTGGGGAATCTGGGGCAGACAGGGATTAGGACTAGAGGTCAAATCCTGATGGTCCATGATCCTTGTGCTATCTGCGTTTGAAGAAGGTGACGGGAAAGGGTCTGCTTCGACCTTTTGCTCCTTCATTTTTGTCTTCTCCTCCTCTGTCAGCCATCTGTCTTCATATGACATGACATCATCCAGACTGCAGTGTAGGTCACTCTCAGTCTTGTCCCCCTCTGAGCATTTCTTTTTGCGCACTGGGTGCAGGATCTGGGCCCCAAGCAACTTCTGCTCCTCCAGCAGCCCCATCAAATAAATCAGATCTAGCAACACGGTCGGTTTGAGGCCACCGAGTCGCGTGACATCACAGCTGGGCATGTCACAGGGCTCCAAAGAGACGATCGGCGTGTCACTGGGTGACCAAGAATTCATGAAGCTTAGTTAGTGGAAAGGATGGGAAGAATAGATACAGCATCGAGAGACAGCCAAAAGGGAAATGAAAGGAATGGAAAGGAAGAAGCAAGAAAAGGAAGAAGCAAGAAAAACAGGAAGATCAGGAGGGCAAATTATAAAAAGAAAGCAAAATGTTTAAGACAAAGTAGAAAAGAAAAAATAAATGCATACTAACTATCAAAATAAGAGAAAATCAATTCCATGGAACTCAGTTGGAAACATGACTTAAGCAATTTATGCAAATTAAATAGTTAACTATTCTTGTTAAGTTAGTGACATTGGATACCTGACAGAGAGGTCGGCCTCTTCCCACTGAAGTTTGGCCAGAGAGCTTCCCTCTTTCAGCACGCCAAGAAGAATGGCCTTCCGACTACTGGGCTTATGCATGCACAGTCCCCCAGCCCGCAGGCCGCTATCCACTCCTCCGATCAGAGCCAACACTGGCCACACGTCAGCACACAGAGCCACCAGCTTGGTCTCTGTCAGCCCCAGACGATACGTCATGGTTTGTCCCGCGTCGTCACCAGCCTGGTCTCTGTTTCTGTCCTCTTTGTCAGACTGCGTGGGACTGAGGCCTGTAGATGGCCAAGAGACAATGAGGACCCAAAACAGACGATCAAAACACAGATGGCACAGAAATCAATATTTTTATGTCTCCAGTTGGTATCTCAGTTTATTTTGGCCGTATAAAGAAGATTGTTAAATTAAGGTTTCCCGAGCTGATTTCATTTCAGTCTCAGGCAATACACCCATGTGAGCCTCTATGTATTGCACCCTGAAGCTCCCTGCTACCGGGTGCTAGCAACATGGTGTGTATTTGTGCATTGGAGAACACCTGACCTGGTTTGAAACATGCCGAGTCATCCTCTTTCAGCAGGGGACCAATAAGCTCCAGGTGTGTATGGATGTGCTGGTTTATATGCGGGGTCCACTGGTCACACCGATGGAGCCCACGGAGGAGCTGAACTGTAGATTCCAACAGCACGGTGTTACGGGGACTGCAGAGTGGCGCGCCGGGAAGTAAGTCACTGGGCACGCCTCGCATCTGGAGGTCCTGCAGTGCTACCTATGGGGAATACAGGACGTAACCAAGGATGAACGTTTTGCATCTTTCTCCTTATGTGTCATCAGCGTAGATTCAATACACAATTATCATTCGTGTTTTTAAATGATCATAAACTCGTACCTTCTCTCCAGGATTACTGCTGTAGAACAAAACACAGGGGTGCAGTTCAGAGGCAACCACACCTTCAAACGCCAACTTTGGCTCCTTGCAGAGAAAACACAACAAAGACCAGCAAGAATGGAAATGTGAACTTGTGTGAGTTTTCCACAGAATCTCAGCATTTAATGGGAACTTTGCAGACATTAGCAAAACGTGTCATCACAGACCTTTTCGTTCTTTGCAAATGATATAGTGTGAGCCTCCATGTCCAGAATACATGTGATGGTATCCCCCTGGGTAAAGGAGGGAAGCGTACGGACTAGTTCTCCGCCATGGTACAGGTTCCCACTGTAAGCGCGATACAGCCACATGTCCGTAGTGGTGTGGTGGTTGTAATCTCGGACTGGCCAGCGCGAAACACCAATACACGTCCCCTCATTGCCTTTGTTCTCCTTGGTAATGTAGAACTGAGGAGAGAAGAGTGTTGATGATAAGTTGATGGGCACACGTCACGATTAGTGTAGTGAACTGTGTGCATATCAGTCCTTACTTTCCATATGAAACAGCCGGAGGTGATGGCAGCGGTTGCCAGGCCGTAGCCTTTACCCCCTGAACCGTGGGAGAGGATGTTCCCGCTTTCCAAAGAACAGCAGATTAGCTTTTGAGGGTCGAAGGAAAAATCTCCAATAGGAATACATTCATTGTAGCTGCCAGGATTCTGGAAAGAAATGATCGGATGGTAAAAAGAGTTGAGCGCAGATCAAAAATAACTACGTTGAGCAAATCGGATACCATGCATGTAGTGTATAACAATATATAACTGAAAGGCAAACACTAGGACACAAACAGTAGGAAGTGCATAAGCCCAGAATGCATCTTATTAATAATGCATAGTCTGTTTTACCTCTTTATCAACTGTCTCCTCATGGTTCATCTCAGCTAATGGTTCCTCCCACATATAAACAGACAGCAGTTGGAAGAGTTGTTTAACAATCTACAAAACAACAGAATCAAAGAGATATTATCAGCTAAAGTATCTCCATTATCACTTTGAAACGTACATTGTTAAGACATAAACCATCTCTGGCTGTGTTTCCAAAAGAAGTGGGTGACCAGGGAGGCGGGGGCAGTGTGTAATGAGGCTGTCCAGGAGCAATGCAGCCTGGGGGATAAAACCTGTCGCTGAGCTGCTAGGGAGTATAAGTATGAGGAGCTCAAGATGGGGATGGGTAAGGTCTTTGATGATGTTATGAGCCTCTAATCATAAATGCTTTGCAGACATAAAGGGGCTATATATCCCTATGATGTTCTAGGCTGCCTGTTCATTACTTGTCTCCCCAGGCTGTGCTGTTGCAGAAAGCAGATGGTGAGTGAAAGGAGGGGGGGGGGCACTTCAATGTGTGTCAATTGCAGTTGTCTGAGAGGTTGAGTGCAATCACTGGACCTACATTCTGTGGGAAGATGTTCACCTGTTCGACCCAATTTATCTAAAAGGCTTCTTCAGCTAAAACTAATCTAGGGAAATTGTAACAGCAATTATGAGCCAGCCAGGCCCGTCGAAGAAGAAGCAGTCGGAACCCTTGTGGAAGTGAAAAATTCTTACAAATGTTTAAAGTTTACACATTTTTATGGTAAGGGTTCTAAAGAAAATAACATGTCCTACCACCAGGCCCAAGGTGGGGGTTGACATATGGTTTTGGGACACATTTAAGCAGCAATGTAAACAGCTGCTGTTACAAAACCCAAACTACACTACCGAACTCTTCTTCGATCAAAATATGTGTCCGCTTAATCTCTCATACATTGTCATGTACAACATTATTCTGATGTGTCCCCTGTTTTAGGTGAGATGAGGAGCTTTAAACCATACCTGTTGGATTTGAACTGTATCAGAACAAGCGGGTAACAGTCTTTCTAAAACATGGAAGGCCAAAAGCTTAGTGCGAAGGTTCTGGAAGCATGGGGATCCTGCAAAAAGGATGAATGGTGGCAGTGACCCGGGAGTAAATCACAACACAATTGATACTGTTTTGCACTGGGACGTCTGACACTCTGGGTTTTTAGATGGTGCAGAGGTCTTACCTAAGGAGCACTTGTGGGAAATGATGGCCATGAGTGGATCGATCCACTTGACAAAGGTAGAAAACTTTTTCATCACTCTTAGTGAGAGTACACGCCTCAGAAACACCAACAAGTCTCCGAGCTGACATTCCACCACTTTGCTGCTCCCCACTCCTGTAATCACAGAATAATAGCTTTCATTCTGCTCTTAAAAATTACAGTACTTGTTTTGACATTTCAGTGATGTTTTGATATCACATCAACTTTGCCACACCAACTAGATTTGTGCTCTTTCTACTGGAGTCCAGATCTGTTTGCTCAGCCGTTCCTCTTTCCGCTGCCTGCTGTTGGTGGAAAGTGTGCAGGATATTTTGGAGCTGCACACACATCACTTCCATTAGAGCATGGGACACATCCACAGGCAGTGTGTCCTCACAGGAGCTGAGAGCAGAAGACAATTTGCTATGTAAAGCTACATGAGAAAATGGTTATTATTTGATTAAACACAGTAAATTGACACAATTACTTCCAGTTGTATACAACCTCAAACATGCTCCACATTTTCACCTTGCGGCTACAGTCAATATCTGCAGCAGGCGGGTACAAGCTAGCCTGACAGCCCCGCTCAGTAGCATGGATCCTGACATGGAGGCCGCAAACCAACCCTGGTTCATCAGTGCACAGGTGTTGTCGGTCAGCATAGATAGGATCTCCAGGATGCCACACTTGGTGACGAGCACCAGGTCCATCGGTTGATAGCAGAAGTTCAGTGCAAACATTGTGGCTAAGAGAAGGTGCTGGTTGGAACCTGGATATAATGGACACAACAGCTCAAGGGGTTGCAACTGCATGTGAATAATGAGCAATGTGAATGACAGGAAATCAGCCATCACACCTGGATGTTCTCTTTCATTGAGGACCTTTTGTCTGAGGACACGCACCACCTGCTGAAAGAAGCTTTGCGCAGCAGATTGCAGCTCTTTTTGTGTTTCCATGGAAGCTGAATGGGTGCCAGACTGGATTGAGACAAGATTGTGCATGAGAGTTAACGAGAGAATAAATATAGTACTAATACTGCAACACGCATGACAATACTGTTATGAAAAGAGAACACTGAGGATAGTTAGAATCATTATTGTGGATATTTGAGTTACCATGTAATGCTGGGTCTCATAGTTAGCTCCAGAGTGAGAGCCGCCAATTTGTGTTCCCAGGCCAAAGCACCCAGAAAGAAACTGCAGCTGCACCGATTGCAGCAATGCGGGAAATTGCGACGCCACTGAGGACCCACTGCTCTTTTCCTCCATCTTTGACAGGAAGGACGACATCTGACAGAAGGCCTCCACACGCATCTGATCAAGACAATACAAATTACATGCAGGTTTCTTCCATCCTACACTTCCAGTACAGAACAGTCTGCATACATTTTGTCTCAAATGAAAAGAAGCTCAAATTACCTCAGCCCTCTGTTGATGCTGCAATATAGCAAACGTAATGGCCTTTGGATCGGCCTGATTACATGTCTGTCCGCCCGTCCCCGACGGGGAAGGAGCTGGCATTGGGATCAGGTTTCCGCAGAGAAAGTTGAACACTTGATTAAGAATAGGTAAGGTATCACTGCTATAATGGGGAATAGCGGTGGTCGGGCTGATACACTGCCGCAGACGCTCCCAAGCACCTTTCATGATGCCAACAGAACACAGAGGCAAACCTGAAACAAACAGAGGAGAGAGGATGGGTTTCATTCAGATTCAGTCTGATATGATTACCTGAGAAAATGAGATTCAAACATTCATTATTGATGTACCGTGTGCTGTGCCATTTGACACAATTTACCAGATATATATACCATACATTGTACTCAGCCTATTCCACTTACCAATTTTATTCTTGAGAGATCCCAAAGAGTTTTTGGACTGGTCAGACTACATGGAACAAGGCGGACGTACAGGATTAGTATTGATAAAGCAGATAAGTGAGGGACATAACTTGGTGGTTTGAAGGATTTACCTGTTTTCTACCATCAATGGAAGTCAAGGATTCTGCTGATAATATCCTAAAGGAGGAGAAGAAAAACATTTGATTTAAAACAGACACATGCCAAAAACAGTAATGCCACACACACCCACACACCCACACACCCACACACACACACACACACACACACACACACACACACACACACACACACACACACACACACACACACACACACACACACACACACACACACACACACACACACACACACACACACACACACACACACAGCAGAGAATTTACCTTGCTCTGGGGTTCACACTGTGCCTGTTCTCCATTTCACTGGGCTCCACCCAAGCAGGCCTGACCCCTAGGAGAAGGAACAGACAACGGGACACGACCAGATGGCAGGCAGCGGGGAAAGACAAGCTTTCCTGCGAATCCCTTCGTTTTTCCCACTGCTGTTTGGGATCCGCGTCTCTCTCTGGGCTGACGGGGATCTCTATGCTGCCAGGGAGGCTGGAGGTGCCAAGGGACTCGTAAACTGTCACATTCTGCTGCATCTGCATGGCCTCACGTGTGGCCATGAATGACTCCAGTATTTCTGCAGAGAGGAAAAATGTCTTGAGTATCAGACGTGTTGTGAAAGTATGCTTGTCAGGAGTAGAGAAACACACATGCTGTTTCTGACCAACCTGAAAGGTATATACGACTGTTGCTGAATGCGTCATCATCCCCCATCTCTTCCTGGTTGTGGTTTGCTGCAGCCACTGGGGGTACCTGCACTTCCCGACTGCAACGACCTTCTGTTTGCTGCTCAGTATCCTTCACGGCCTGCAGCAATGAGGTGCTTGCCTCCTGACTGTCTTCGACCGAGCTTTGGGTAGACTGAGAGGTCTACAATTCATCAAGGACAACATAAGACAAATAGGCAATAAAAATAAATCAATAAAATGTTACTGTTTAGTCGCTGCTTCTTGTGTAAGAATTGGTAAGAAAGTGACATGAACTCGGGTGTGCAAGTATCCTATGTAAACTATTCAGTGGTGTGTAATTAATGCATACATGCTTCTTTTACTCTACAATTGCTCACATTTAACAAAATAATACAATGTGGAGTAATTCCAGTAATGGTTAACACGGTACCTGTTTGGTTGCAGGTTCCGCTTGTGAGATAACGGCAGAGTTCTTGTGAGCCAGCAGAGCACTTCTGATTTTGTATACTGTTTCATAGACATCCAACAGAATCTCACACTGTTCATATCTGTCTCAAAGTACAGTGGATAAAAATATTTGCGTCAAAATTGTACTGATGTCATACAATGATGTTTCATTCATATCATATATTCCAGTACATTATGACCGAGACATTCAGAGGAACTTTGACAAGAGCAGGCATTTAATATCATATTTTAAATGAAATGTTGACTACTGACCTCTCCTGCAAACAGGCATAATGCTGCAACCCTGTATGCTTCAGAAGAGCAGCCAGACTACAGCGGCAGACGGTGTCGAGCAGACAGTCAGCTGAAGAGCCCACACCCTCCCATTCTGCACTCACAGCCAACAATTAATGAACAAAGTCACATAAAAGAACAAAGACAAGTTAAAGACACAGATTTAAAATACGTATCTGTTATTATAGAGTAATCACAGCAACTCTAATTACGCACTGAGACGCAGACACAACATACCTCTCATTTGAGCATACTCCTCCATTTTCAGCCAGAGAGCATGTGCAGGTTCTCTGGAGGATCCCAAAGCCAGCTCCAGCAAAGTACTGGTGTCCTCACTCAGGCTCAGCTCTGCCAACCGGGCATCACTATTGCCCAGCAGCAACACTTCGGTCAGCCAGGCGATGCCAGAGTCTACAAAACAAAACACATTAAAGAATACATGAAGAGGGCACTACAAAGTACACAAGGAAAAGTACAAGTGATTCTTTCATTTCTCAAAAATGTAGAAATGCATTTTGCCAATAAAAGTAGAAATAGTTCCTCCACCCATGCAAGTTATCCTTTCAAAACAGCAAAGAAACATTGGTACAACACAATACTGAAGACACATTACAGTAGGGAAGTATCTGGTATCACTCTCATGGCATTATGCTAAACAGGGCCAATTTGTGAAGAATCTGTGTCAAACCCAGAGAATATGAATTGCGTGTTCCTACCCAGCTGTTCAAAGTGTGTCTCCAGGCCGTTCCTGAGGAGAACATTCGACAGCCAGAACTCTGATATCTTCTCCTGGAACGAAGGAGCCGGGCCCTGCAGCATTCCATCGAGGCAACGGCCAACAGCCAGCGCTACAGACCTTTCCAGGTCCAAAAGCCAAATCCACATGTAATCCTCCTCCACCTGGTGCTGTTCTCCAATCAATGTGTTTTCTCCATTTTTATCTGTCAGAATAAAATCCCTTTCAGCATTAATGTGCAAAAACATGTCATTGTCATGTCATTCTTGGATTGTATAGGTAGTTGAGTGAACACAAGGATTCCGCTGACCTGAGCAGATTTTATGAGCCTCTGTACCCAGTTCCTGCTCCTCCAGCTGCCCTGTCTCTGGCAGCACCCTGTTGAAATTATTGAGATGCTCCAAAAGTGGCAACAAGTGGCTCAGAAGAGGCTGAACGATGCTCAGGGGCAGCAGCAGCAAGGAGTACATTACCTGGCACAACAGACTGCCAGCCACTGAGCTGTACAACACCACTGAGACAAGGGACGAAGAGGACAGAAGGGTAAGAATGACTGATTGAGGAATACAGAAGGAGACAACAGATAAGATAACCACAGTACTGTAGTCTTCCTACTGAGTGAATTTACTCCTGTTGCTCTGAATCCTATGCCTGCAGGTGACTATAATGACTATAAAAGAAATTGGACAATACAGGACTTGAGTTATAATGAGATACATCTGGCCACACATGCTATTCTTACGGTGCAGCTTCTTGATAATTTGCTTGTCCAACGAACTCTCCTTCAAAAGTGTTGTGGATCTCCTGAGTGTCTCGGCAGCACAGGGAAGCAGCAGGAAAAGATGCTCACGAAGCAGTGTGACACTGGCATCATCCTAGAAAACACATGAAGAATTGTGAGCACATACAGTTATAGAGTTATAGTGTGTGTGTTCGCTGCTTTAAATTTAGGTCATCAGCTGTGAGAAATACTGTAATATGGTACCAAAAACACTACCATGGGTTTGGTGCCTGGGAGTTATTTATGTAATACTGCTTGTATTGCAAATTGCATTTTGTACAGCAAATTCTGTATCACACCTGAGAGCTGGAGCAGACGTAGCAGTGGGCAAGCAGGTGTTTGTGAAGTCCAAACAGTAGCTGGTGGAAGTGAGAGGGAGTGTCAGTCTGTCCCTGGCTCTCACTAGATAGCTGCTTGTCACTGTTTTTCTCCAACTCTCCAAACGCCTGTTCCTGTATGTACACAGACAAACCTACAATGCATCTTTGGACATTACACGGATCGAATGGTAAAGGTGGTTAAGGTTATCTGTTTCATACCGTGTAGAAGCCAATGCTGAGGAGAAGAGTTCTGAGCAGCACCTCTGCCAGGTGGAGAGGGTCACAGGCCTCAGCAGGGCTGGATGAAGAGGAGGGCCGGGCCGATGCAGCTGCCGTCATGTGGAGTCCTAGCGACTTCAGCTCCTCAAAAGTGCTGTAACCTAGCAGAGAGGCTACATGGCTCTGCTCCTGGAGGCTGTTCAGTACCATATCCAACTGCAGACGCTTGACAAGACGAAGAGAAAAAGACAGAGGATTAGTCTGGTGTTTCATTGTCTAGCCTCTTATTTGGACTATGTGAGAGCTTGGGAGGCAAAGCAGGCAGACTACAGGACACCGCCAGGTACTGAATTGGGGCATGACACAGGCTTCAGCATATGATGGTGTTACATGACTGCAAGGTTTGTTTTATGTAGCTAAATGTGACCTAATTTCACGGAGGCAAAGTACAATACTATAATAGTGGACTAGATACCTGTCCTCTGGAGAGGTTGTTCCAACTCTGTGGGCCCTGAGGGAGGAGGGAGAGAAGCAGCTCTGTTCTTTCCCTCAGAGGAGGCAGCAGCAGTGACGCCCCAATAGACAGTGTGTTCAGAACTGCCTGAGGAGAAATACAGCCGTGAATGTCTAAGACAATTTAAAATGACACAAAGCAATAATGGGAAATTATTTACTGCAAGCAATACACCAAATTGAATCAGCAGATAGATGCTCTATGGCC
The DNA here is from genome assembly GCF_046128005.1 of Genypterus blacodes. Classification (NCBI taxonomy): domain Eukaryota; kingdom Metazoa; phylum Chordata; class Actinopteri; order Ophidiiformes; family Ophidiidae; genus Genypterus; species Genypterus blacodes. The sequence goes on along the minus strand of NW_027466886.1, from coordinate 507,989 downwards.
CAAATTCACAGACTGACGTCAGCGCTCCACGTTAAGATGGCAAATGGAACATTACCTTAGAGAAAATAATTCATTGCAAAATGGTCAACTGAAGCCTCTCTGTGACAAGGACACTATAGACACCAGGAGATACCCTTGCCGTGGACCCGAGTGTACTTGACCTCAATGTCATAATTGCCAGAGGGATGAAGAAAATAGAACGACATTGGCGCTAAACGTACAGTATGTCAAGTATTTGATTTATATGTCCTTTACTTAGAACCACGCTGCACAACTAAAATCCCTCCCATGCTCCCACAGTGTTATTCCACTCCACTGATGAAAAATGCCCCCCCCCCCTAGCTCTGCACATTGGGGAAAACATCTTGCAATTCATGACCAGGCACACGTATATAATGTGCAGTCTGAACGTTTACGACAGTAATTTCGAAATGGACAGCCTGTTAAACGGACTGCTTGGTTTACCTGATGTATGGAGTCTGGCATGTTGGTGTCTATGAGCCTGAAGAGCAGGTTTCTGAGGGGCCTACCCTGAGCCCCTAAAACCATGGCACCTGTGCCCCCAGCATGGGCCAGAGACAAGTGGATGGATAGCAGCTTCATGCACAACAAAAGAAATTGGTGGTGATCCCTGAGGAGGAAACATCAGCACAATTAAACACAGGGGAGGGAAAGTAAATCTGCAAAGTCAAAACACAAGACACTCAGCAGATTTGTTTTACCTTTTTGTTAAGAATGGTGCAGGGGGCACGTCACTCCCTATACCATCACAGTAGCTCTCAAGAAAGTTGCGCAAGTAGGTAAAGGTGCTCTCTTCCAAGTCCACACAGAAGGACCTGTGCCAAGCCACCATTTGTCTGGCAATACAAACGCAAAATTACTCTAATAGTACATGCTAATTGTGCCAGCAACTGTCAATGCCTGAAATAATGAGGCTTCACCTGTCTGTTGGAACTGCGGTCCAAGCCAGACTGTGCGACGTGCCAGCCGTGATTTGCTGTATTGAGACGCCTTCTAGTCCAAGCACCTTCTTGGGTTTGGTGACAGGTGTAGACGTGTGGCCCTGTCCACATTGCCCCATCGTGTTGTTCCCCCAAGCATACACTTCATTCTCTAAGAAAGAAAGGTACAGTACATTGCAAAAATCGATTTTCTGTCTTGAAAATTGGACTCAAAAACAGTGAATTTATTGTGAGATTATCTGAATTATCTGACACTTTACAACATCAAGCTTTTGTGGATTGTTTGATGGATTGGGGCTATTTATGGCGTCTTACCGTGGGTCAGAGCCAGGCAGTGGCTGTCCCCACATGAGATGTCAATAATCTTGGTGACACTTAGGTCTTCTATGAACCTGGGCCTGAGGGATGTAGTCTCAGAGGAGCCACATCCCAGGCACGAACCACAGCCCCATGCAAACACCTAAATGAACATATGCAAGCATAAATGAGTAAATTATGAGGTATAACATTTACAAGAAGCCTTCTCTATGTCATCCTTTAATTTCCTCCATCCTTATCTCTGTATGTTTGCCACCATTGAAAATATAATCCAATAGATACACATTACTTGCAGGAGCTTCAAAGTAAAAGCCTTCTAGCAATGACATTAAATGACTCCTGCCGTTTTAGAAACTGAGTAATGCTATCTGTGGTTTTTTAACAGAGGTTAGAAATTGATCAAAGGAAACATTTTCCAGATCATTTCATTGGTGTATTAGTTACACACCAGCAAACTGATTCAATAAAGAGCTGCAAGTGCTTATTCACTTGCATGTCCCTCGCATTGCTTTGGGATAAAACGTCTGCCGAATGGATTAATGTACTTTAAATGTACAGTAAATGTACTGCAGACAGAGTGACCCTCAAACCTGTGAACACAAACGTACCCACTGTCCCATCCCTCGGCTCATGTCAAGCCAGCAAAAACGCCTGTAACTTGGCAGTGGCCGTTTCTGGCACTGGAAATGAGTGTCTGAGCCAACCCTCCACATCTCACCTGTCCAGCAGAGGTGAGGGCCAGAGATGACTGGCTGCCGGCACAAACTTTCCTGATGATAAATCCGTGAAGAGCCTCTATGACCTTGGGCCGATACACTCGGCAGGTGTCTCCGTGTCCTAGTTTACCTGCAACGGTGCGTCACACATCCATGTAGCATCTTAAACTCGCACTATTTCCAGAAAACTTACTTAAAATGGTAGCAGTGGTGCTTGAATCATATTCCATGCAAGCATACCATTATCCCCACCACCAAAGGACCAAACAGTGCGTCCATCCTGTGCCACTGCAATGGTGTGGGAGCTCCCACAAGCCACCTGGCCCACACCGCTGATGTCCTTCACCAGGGTAGGCACGTTCCGACTCTGGATGTTACTGTGACCTGGCCAGAGAGAGAGACACGAGAATGCTACAGCGCAAGAATATAGATGATGGATATAGATGATGGTTTATTGTGTTGTCTAGACATAGAAGTGCAAGGAAACTTGTGAAACACAGTTTGTACCAAGCCTGCCAAAGTCCCCCTCTCCCCAAGTATACAGCTCTCCATCATTAGTCACGGCAGCACTGTGCCTGTAGCCAGCAGACACACAAACAACAACCTGACAGAGACGGGAGCAGATAGGGAAACGTTAGGGGGGAAAAAAAGTCATGGGAGGGATAAAAACAACAGCTAGGAACGATTTTGGCAAGGAAAAAACATCACACACACGTCAAGGCTTCCCATAAAAATACTAAAAGATAACAATGCCAGTCATGTCTGAAATTTCTTCTCCATTTTAGGATTACCCAAGCTCAGCTATCCAAGGTTAGATTCCTTGAAAATGTCTGCATGCTTACTTTGCCTATCAGTGGTCCTTGTATGATTTTGGGGTATTTCTGTGTTGCACTGTTGCCGTGGCCAAGCTTTCCATATTCTCCATCTCCCCAGCTGAACACCTAAAAGAAAGGACTGTTATTATATAGAATCAACACACACACACACACACACACACACACACACACACACACACACACACACACACACACACACACACACACACACACACACACACACACACACACACACACACACACACACACACACACACACACACACACACACACACACACACACACACACACACACACACACACACACACACACACACACACACACACACACACACACACACACACACACACACACACCTCTCCCTCTACAGTGATGGCTAACGTGTGGCCATCTGAGCCCTTGGAGGAAGACACTTTCTTCATGTTCCTGTGTGGTTCCAGAACAAGTTTCCTGGGCATGGATTGATTGTTGGAGTCTCCCAGGCCCAGACGGCCATAGCTGCCTTTTCCACACGCTTTCACTGAGCCATCTGAAGAAACTGAAAATGTGCAATACTGGCCCGCCTCAATCTAAAAGGAAGACAGAGTTAAGGAATCACAAATAGAGAGATAGAATGTATATCAGTGCATAATATCAAAATATGTTTATGTTGAAGTCACGGTTGACTAGTAGTGAGTAGCTTTACCATTTGGGCATCACTGAAGCCCTGTGTCAGCTTTGGTAGGAGGATTTTCTCGAGCGTTCCCTCTGCCAGCTGATGGCTGCTGTTGCTGCCCCAAACATACACCATAACCGTGTCGTCCTCTGCTCCGGCGGCAGATGCGTCGGTGTTGCAGGAACAAAGGCAGCAGGACGCCAGGTTACAAATCTGTGGGGGGAGGAGGGTGAGTGCCTTTGAAACATTTAGTGAGAAGTACAGCTGTTCCTAAAATATTGCTTAATAATGGCTGGTTTGTTATGTGAGCTTCTGCTTCTCACCTCCTCAAACAGGCAGAGAGCCGCCTGAGAGACACGGCAAAGTCCCTCTGCATCCTTCTTCAACACTTGAGTATTGACAGTGTCCCCACGAAAACCCTGGAAAATAAAATGGAGGCTATGTTTATCTTTCTATAAAGTTTGTATTATTACTGTGATGACACACACACACACAACCTATAAGGCAAACAGATTTTTGTATATCTATTGTTTTCAAATTTGATATTCTCATTGTGCCCATTGCATGACCAGGCAGAGGACAAAGTCAGTCAAAACAGCAATTGCAGCTTTCCGATGAAGACTGGACCTTTGCAAGAGAACATACTGTATGTATCATATGGTGTGTTGTGATATGTGTCGGTGTGGGGTTGTTTGCAATAGCCAGCTTGTAGTTGCCATTGTTATGGAAATGATGCATAGCTGATACTTGCCAGGAGATGACTCAGTGTTCATATTTTTATGCAGGCAGGTAGAGTTTTAATCCTTACCTGCTGCTTCCCCACCTCCAGCTTCAATTTAGTCTCAAATAGCTAAGCTACTGCACTGCAGGGATGGAGGGAGGGATGAGGCCGTTTCCCTTCGTTTCATCCCAAGGGCCTCATTTATCGCTCTGCTTATCAATGTGTGAAAAGGTTCCCCTATACAATTTCATGAACTAATAACCACTGCCTCTGAAAATGTGTTTATGCAACCTTATTTACAATACGGTCATATAATGGCACTGTCCCGGAAAGGTCATATATAAACAAAGCAGAGCAACAATAAAGACCATTCCATGTGAGAAAGGCAATATCTAAATGGTGGAGGAGAAGAAGATACAGGGTGGACACAATAACATTAACACATGTATGATGAAATGCAACCAAATGTGATCGTCTTGCAATGTTTGCTGCCTTTATAAATATTAGAATGTTAAATATATCCTTAGATGCAAACAGAGAGGTGGCCACTTGGGTTACCAGCATTAAAAATAACCAAGCAGCAATCGAGAAACTAAAATGTGACATACCGAATATTGCCTCATTTGAATAAGGGTTTGATGGATGAGGTCAAAGCCTACGCCAGCTTCTGACTGCTGGGGGTTCAATGAAGATGACGAAGGCAGTGCAGAGTTGGAGGAAGACTTGGAAGCAGCCAGAGCCACCTCCACCCACTCCAGCAGAAACTTCAGGGCGCCCCTCTGCATAGCCAGGCTGAGCAAAAGCTCCAGCGCCAGCCTTCGTCCGGTCGGGTCTGCCCCGCCGGTCCCGCTGCTCACAGACGTCTTCTTCAGGAAGTCGGCCACCTGTGCCAGGCAGTCCAACCCGACCGAAGGGATCTTAGTTTCGTTGGCCAGAGAAAGCGGAGGCAGCGCGGCCAGCACAGAAGACGCCGTGGCGAGGACGTCGTTGCAGAGCACGGACTCGGGATGCACGGAGGCTGCGTATCGCCAGTTCTGCTGCAGTAAGGAGAACAGAAGGCTCAAACCTGTCCTCACGCCCATCTCTATCAGAACATCCGTGCCCGACTTGGCCTTAGACGCTCCCCCGGACAGGCAAGGCTTAGAGGCCAGCTCAAGTTGCCCACATTCCGTCTCGCAATCAGTGGACTGGGAAGGCATCTGGACCCGGAATTTGTCATGGTACTTTGTGTGGAGTGCATAGTAGATCCTCTGGAGGACTACAAGCCTGTGATGGAGGCTCAAGGTGTAGGAGGTCTGAGTCAGCATGCGGTGCGCTAGCCATCGCTGACTGTGAAGAAGAGCCGACAGGTACTCTTCCTTCTCCTCTGAGGCACAGGTCTCGTACTGGAAGTCTGGCAGGCGTGGACCGATGAGTTCTTGAACGGGTTGGGCCAGAGTCACCACCTCCTTGTTGAGTAGGAGCCTACTGTAGAGAGCAGCGGCGCCGTGCCTGCTGGACGTCTTGACGGTGTCCTCTGCAGCCCAGGAGCTGTTGAAGTGCTCCTGCCATTTCAGCAACACATGGGTCTGGGAAGGCACCATGTCTGAGCATCATCTAGATTTTACACCTACAAAATAGAGAATGTGTTATTAGACTCGCTGATGGGTTTGTATATTGGCATTTGGAACATTTATAAAATTCACACATCTCTTTCTCACAGTTGCTACCCTAACGAAATGAATCACTTGTTTCCCAGAACAAATGATCTAGCGGTCTGCGTTTTCCTTTTCCTGCCAAGTGTATTCAGTACGAAGCAGTTTCCCTCCTCGCCATTGGTTCTTTTCCAACATACATCAGGTCTAAAGCCATAAGCCAGGTAGGTATTATTTAAATAGGCCAACTCACCCTATGAGCACAGCTAACAACACATCGACACCAAACAGGTTTTTTGTCTCACAAGCTGTGCCAAGATATCCATTTTTGAGTGTAATCGCAGTAAAATGGTTGCTTTGTGTCATCAATCAGGGTTCAGTGCTTTGAGAGGTTAGAAACAATAGCAATAGTAACCTGAACCCTGTGTTGATCTGATATTATGCATTCATATTTTCTGGCCCTATCTACTGGTCACGTGACTCTGCAACATACGGGAGGTCCAATCCCAGGCAAAGCACACAGAGGCTCAACCTCTCTCTGGTCTCACAATTCTGCAGGTTCAGTCTGCTTGACACACACAAACAAGGACCCCCCCCCCCCCCCGGCTGCCCTAGGAGAAAGACTCTATATAGAATCATGTTTCTACTGTGCTTTACCTTTCTCGTCATCTCTCTCTCTCTTTCTATCCCTTGTCCCTATCTTGCATGCTATTTCCCAATGCACAACTTTTATGTGTTATGCCCTGCAAAGGCATTTTACAAAGGCATTTTGTACCTCTGTATAATCCCACTGGAAGTTCCTACTGCACACCCAGCCATTCGGCCAAGGTTTTTTCCTTTTTTCCTTATCCATTTAGGTTTTCTCTGGAGTTTTTCCTCGTCTTCTTGAGAGCTTTGGGCTGGGTCGGGAATTTTCCTGATGTTGTGGGTCTGTAAAACCCCTGAGACATTGTATGCGATATTGGGCTATACAAATTGACTTGACTTGACCACCCTGGTTAGCCAAAGGGGTCTCAAATTTTATGTGCAATGTGTCCAGTTTTGTTATCATTTCCAGAATCAATATCCACACCACTTAGCCTATCATACCAGTGTTATTGTGTACATAAAGCCTAAAGCATGTGATAATACAAGGCTTAGCTCACAGTGAGTGAGTTTCATGGCAATCAAGCACCACACCATGTCCGGCTGAGGCTGAGCTAAGCAGTGAAATCAGCCGTTTGGGTGCATGAACGCGATGGAAAGCTGCACAGCTGAAGACCCCTGAAGACCCCTGAAGACCCCTGCCCTGAGTGAAACATGTCATGAACACACACCAGAATGGATGACAGGATCTTACTGACAGGCTGCAAGCATGGGAGTGTACACTTTGACTCCAGAGTCACAGACACTCAACTTGGCTTTCCCCGAGGCTATATGGTTTCCAGTTTGGCCAAAAATAACAAGCATTGATATAGCCTGGAAATGGCTCAGGCCCTAGCTTCCTTGAGCAGCAGCAGCCGACAGCAATGTGGGGTTCAACCAAACAACCTGGAATAGCAACATACTCACGCCAAAAACAAAATGCTTTACTTGCTATTGACAACGGGCTACACACAGAGTTAACTATCCAAATAAGTCAATAAACTGCTAGGGGGAAAACAGAGTCATATATTACTCAAGCCAGTCAACACATATCTGAAAGTTAACACAGCTTAGACAGCTTTCTTTACACAAGTGAAGGCAAATGTATACAAGATACTGAGTGCCAGGTGTTACTGCAGAAATACAGGCTTTGTACTGGAACATTTGAAAATTGACCAGCACACCTATGGACATTAGATTAGGTGGCGAAATAATTAGATCTGGCTTCAAGTGGCTGATGACACATAGATACTCCTCCAGTGCCTATATTTAAGAGATATTCTGGGCCCAACTAAAGGGAATAGAGACCCAGTGCAGATGCAAGAGCTCGCTCTGTTGGCACGACAACTCTGAACACAACAATACTCAGACAATGGCAGGACGGACTGTCAATCAACTACCAAAACAAACACAAATTGTTCTTCAGTGTTAAGGTTTGTATTGTTTTAGACAATCAAGGGACTAATGCCTAATTATTGTAGATATGCTTATTAGGATGCAGATAGATAGATAGATAGATAGATAGATAGATAGATAGATAGATAGATAGATAGATAGATAGATAGATAGATAGATAGATTTATTTTTTGGTGATGCAATTGACTGAGAGTGTCACTGATTCTCAAAGCTTCATTACACCATCACTGCCCCTTATTTCACCTTAATAACCTAACAGTACATCTAATATTATCAAATATTAGTATGAAACAGGCATATTGTGTTTCTAAAATGCACATACTCTCCACTGAGACGTATAGTTACTTAACAGATACAAAGTTAGTAGTATGAAGTTGTCATCCCTGGCAACCGATATTTGTCTTTTTTCCCACGTTTGTAGCCTCCATAACCGCATATACACTGTCCTTGCTCCCGGTAATGTTGCTGATATAGCTCATTGTCGTGTTATAATAGTCACACTTGCATTAAAAAGGGAAGTGCAGCTTTGAAACGAAGTCTCCTCCGCGTCTTTCACAAATACCGGTAACATTAGACCCATTCTGGATGTGACAGCTGAGCTAACGCTGGCTGCATTGCAGCGCTAATCAACAGCGACCAAGCCCCGTCTGAAAGATGACAGCTCCAGGCAAAACATTCCTCTGACCCGCTCACATCAAACCAGAACGTTAATACGAGTATTAATAGAATAAATGTAACCCCCGCTGAAAGACAAATGATTAACGGTACCTGTCCCGTCCCACTGACGTCTCCCGTGGACGAGGGTATCATAACAACCTTCTCTCTTTCCTTCTTCTTCTCCCTGCCCTTTAAAGACGGCAGGAAACGGTATGAAACAGACACATTACCGCCATCTTGTGTCCGGGAGTGTGTACTGTCATTCTCTCCTCCATGACCATCATTGTCACGCTCTTCGACATTTTTGGGGCCCCTGAAGATTATGTTCCCTCAACTCCCTTCATATACTATAATTAATGTAACAACCAAACAAGGAAGAATATAAGAAATAAGATGAATAGAATACCTCACATTTTCCTCACATAATGTATATATATGTATGATTTTTTGATATCCCTATTCTCCTTATAAAATTTAATTGACAAGAAGACTCCTTGTTAGTTTCATGGAGGCTAATTACAGCACCCTTGTTAAATTTAAGTTAAACAAAAAACGAGTTAAATAAGACTGTTCGTCTTTGCTATCTTCCATTAAACCATAAAACCAGGCTGTGCAATGAATAATCAAATACACAACTATTCCTGTAAAGTTAAATTCTTCATAAAAACAGTCAGGAGAAACTGGTGCTATCTGATGCTTTGGGGGCTCTGTCACTCACACGAAAACAAACCAAAGATAACTTATGACATCAGGTCACACACATTTCCACTCCTGGATGGCGGTGCAGAGTTAATCCCACTTCCCAACCGGATTTCTAAAAAAGGGCTCTGGCTGGTCAAAAAAAAAAGCACGACAACACCGGATTGAGGAAATTGACGAAGGCAAGCCATGTGCAAAACAAAGTTGTTCAATGCTGATAACCGTGCAACCTGATGAGCCGCAGGTCACTCCGCTCCAAGTCCGTCCACAGGCAGCCAGACAACAATCTCTTCCACCCGGGATCGCTCATCCAAAAGACGGCAGCTCCGCCACAGAACCAGCCAACGGCTCCTTCCTCCAGAGAAGATGTCTCTCCTCCTCCTCACCGTGCTGTCTGCGATCCTGCTGCGTGATGTGGATGCTTGGGGCGCCAATGTCAAGTATGCGGTGAACTGTCCCGACAGATGTGACGTGAATCAGTGCGGCGGGACGCAGCGGTGCACACGGACCGTCCTGGACGACTGCGGCTGTTGCCAGGTCTGTGCAGCCGGCAGAGGGGAGCACTGTTACCGCACGGTGTCCGGCATGCACGGGGTGAAGTGCGGTCCTGGATTATTCTGTGAGTTCTACAAGGATGAGGACGACTATGGAGACGAATACGGAATTTGCAAAGGTATGTGCAGATAGACCAAATGAAAATAATAATAATGTTGCCATAATGTGCTTTTCCAGCATGCTGAATATATGCTGCATTAGTCAATCTCTGCTGCATCAAACGCAGTATTCATGCCATTATATTTTAAGAGTATTTTATGCTGTATTTAGTGAATTCTGACATGAAATGGCTCTATTGTTCTTTATGAAATTTCCAGTGGCAGTAAAAGCATACACCAGGGCACATCCATAAAATATTATTTTAAGGTCTTTGACACCCTCATCACACACATTCAAACATCAATTTACAGTTTTGTTTCTTTAATTTGCCCCTCAACCAGTAATTATGTAAACTGCAAACACTCCAGAATATCAGTGGGATAAACTGTTTCAGCTTCATTGTGACATCATGTTGTATTTCCCCTGCTTGTCCTTTCAAACAGAGACGCCTGTCCTAAAGTGTTTTCTTTCTTCCCAGATTGCATGTTTGGAACCTATGGAATTGAGTGTCGTAAAACCTGCAACTGCAAGGAAGGCGTGTGTGACAGGGAGACAGGAGTTTGTCTCAATCTCAGATTTTTTGCCAAAATTGCCAGCAAACTCAAGACTGAGCCAGAAGCAGGTAAGCGAGACTATTCTTAAGTGTAAGACTTGTTTTATAATTTAAGAATGTGCCTAGTGAATCTGTGGCTTCTGATTGGTTTCATGACAATCACATAAATTGAGTGCAATGTTGTAAGATGGATGGCTGTGCTTGAATGAAATACTCAAACATTCTTCGTCTTCTCTGAGACATTGATGGCTTTTTTTCATTTTGTCCTTGCAGGGTCAGAGGTCGGCTCGGGAGAGGTCACGAACCAGGACACAAATCACACAAACCACACAAACAGATCCACCGCTCCAAAGTGGCTCAACCCTCGCTGACCAGCGCCGACATAACTACTCAGCCTATTCAGTGTAAATGTAGCAGAGTATTAAGTTATAAATGATGGAAAGATATATTTTATATGTTAAAGAATGGAGAATTTTTATAGCATTCTGAAGGTTTATCTGATTTTCCTGATTGTTATTTTAACCATCACAAATCCATGGAAATATCTCATTTTTATTCTCTGTTCTTCTTTTATCTTTCTTTCTTAGAAGAGTAAGTAAATGATCATCGTCATAGTAACAGTAGCTTTTCTGGCCTATGTAAACCTAATTTTCTCATTTAGTGTAGGAGATAATGGTTAATGCATGGTTAATGTTGCCATGCATGTATGTATGACTAGAATACAGCAATATTTTGTTTGCATTAAATCATTGCATCTAAACAATTTGAATTTCTTTAGAATCATACTTTTATTTATGCAGCGTATGTAAAAAGCTGACTTGAAAATGTGTGGATGTATATGACAGCAGCTAATGTAACAGATCTTCCTTCGATTAAACCAAAGCGATCACTGAAATCTGTGGTTTGACCTTCACGGCATGATTTCTGTCTTTAAAGAAAAGTGACACAAAAACAATTTGACATCGTATGTGATAGTTAAGTAACTGAGCAAATGTGTGTCCAAAAATGTCACTTCATTGAATTTAATTGTGATTTATATAGACAGACAGCAAAATGGGTGAGAAAATATTACAAAATGAAATAAACATAGCACACACTCACCTACATTCAAGAGCAATGGACTCAAATTATCAAAAAGCAGGAATCTGAGGCATTTTTGTGGTCTTGAATCATAACAAGCATCTTGCCTCCATGTGAAACCTGTGATTTCTCACATTCTTCATCTTTGTGGTCTCACACAGTGACAGATTGGATGAGAGACCATCTGTGTACTTCAGGTCTCTCTACAGATTTCAAATGATATCAAATTCAAAGGTTTTTGTTCCAAGAAAGCCATTAAGAGGCAATGTCACTCCTGCATAGAGTTGTTTCATCATGGATCTCTCTGTTAGTGGTCGTCTTCATCATTCTTCAACCCCATGCAGTCCCCACAGTAGCCGGATGCTGCAGCCGTCACACTTCAGTATCTGCTGTATATTGGTGTATACTGTCCAGATGGTGAAAATGCTTTGTTTTCACTTGATATTCAAACCAAAGACATCAGATTTTCTCTCATCAAACTTGTTTATCTTCAATTTGTTTGGCAAACTACAGCCAGGCTGTCTTTCCTGCCTTATAGTCTTGGGAATAGACCAGAAAGGCCCATTTGATTGAGTGCTGCAGATATGCTTGTCACTCAGACAGATCCTCCCATCTTCTATCATTTGTCTGTATTTGGATCATTGTCATGTAACTGTTAGGAGGTACAGTATTGTTGGCCAAATAGCTCTAGATACATGATTCAAGTCAGGTCAAGTCAATTTTATTTGTATAGCCCGATATCACATATGTAATGAAATGATTCAGTGAAATAAGTATGAAAGAAGAGAAATATTAAAATATTAGTTATTCAGTTAAACTTTCAGTGTTGAATTATGTCAGTATCAGATACACTACTGACATAACAGGATTTAGATTTCAGTCTGTTCAGGTTCATCCAGGACATCAAAACGTGTGTATTCAAGACATAAATCATGATCTTACATGATGAGTAGCAACTTGGTGTGCATTATGTGTGACCCGGAAGCATCACTGAAGATAAGATGAGTCCTGTATACAGTCAGTAAAATGAGACTTGGACAGACTTTGTTTCTGGGAAAGGAAGAGAAGGAGACAGTTTTCCCTGTTAATGGGAGGTGAAAAAATGTCCTTATCTCCCTCTGAGGGGTGCAAAAACAGCAAAGGAGTCTGGAGGGGGTTCTCAGCTTCATCTTTTAACAGGAAGACGGTTTTGTCGGAGTCTGGTGTGCTGAAATGTTCTGATCTCTCTCTCTGCTCTGATCTTGTTCTTTAACACTGATAGTTATGATTATAAGTTCTGGTGAATATGATGACATTCCCTTTGTCGTGAATAGTTTAGATATCTCTGACAGTTGTGGAATGCTCGGTTTCCTTAGCTAGTCATGAAAAAATATTCTTGTTGATAACGTGAGGCAAATCACAGTTTGAGACAGGAGTGAAGAAGTGGGGCTTGATTAAGAAATGAAGAGATCAGTACATTTCGTCAGACTTTGCAGCTCAACTGAGAAAAAGAAACTTAATGTAAGTTTTATTGCATTTTCTTACATTACCAAACTCTCTCTCACAGCACTCAACAAAAACAACAACGGAACAATCTCATCTGATAGATACTGTTTAAATATAGATCCATTGCTTCATGTGGTGTCTTCCCGTTCTTCTCCCAGATTTACTGGAATAAATCTTTTCCCTGGACTTCATGTCTTCGTTCTGTCTGATAAGTGAGGGGCATTACTCATTGTGAATAAATTGCAATGAAAGGAAGACGAAAAATAGAGGGCATGAACTTCTTGGAAATTAAGATTACATGATTCTGAAACTCTAGTACTTTTCCTTTGAGTGCATTTTATTTCTTCACGAGGTTATTATGTTGGTCATATTATAATGTATTCACCTCACCGTCACCCTACAAATATACTAAATACATTGATTCATCATTAAACATGTCCACACAAAGCGATTTTGAATGAATGAATTATCAAAACCTTACGAAAACCTCATTGTGCTGTAGTAAAATACAAAATATTAAAGCCAGGAATGTCAAGCATTTCAGTCAAAGCTGCAAAAGAATCCCATAGAGGCTAAAAATATCTCTTATTAGCCTCACCTCTGACTCTTGGTGCTACAAAAATGTTTTCCAGTATTCAGCTTGTTTATTTCCTGCGCTTCCTGACACCTGTGAAAATGTCCCTACTTCCTGTTGTTGTTGTGTCTGCCAGGATAGGAATCTAAAAGCACTTTGTGTGTGTGTGTGTGTGACAGTCCCAAAAGCAAGGGGTGACAAAGAAGTGCCTGTCTTCTTACCATGCAATATATATATATATATATTCATATACAGTATATCAAGTCATTGCTTCAGTAATAACATGACTTGTCTTTAAATGTTTTAATGCAGCTTTGATGCCTCATGTAAAACACTGAATTGCTTTTTGTGTTTGAAATGTGCTATGCCTTGTGGGTGTAAGAATATGCAAATGTGAATCTTAGAAGACCTTCTCATAAAGAAAATAAGAATAAACTGACATATTTTCTCCCTGTGTTGTCATTTGATTGCAAAAGCATCACAAGAGCTAAACAAGAAGATTTTTATGTAACGCGAAGTTTATCGCTCTATCCGGTCACGGCACTGTTATACGTCATAGGCCGTATTTGGAGCATTTCCCCTTGTGACACAGGCAGTGATACAGACAGGTATGCGCATAGGGTCAGGAGAGTTCTTAAGTATTCCGCGTTCAAATGTTCCTCTCGTTCCCCTGAGAACCAGCAAGCCGAGGCGTCGCAACCAAACAAAGGGTCCTGCAAAATAACAGGAAAGCGTTGGTGAGAAATACCCTTTATCTGACTCCCTGAACACGTCACTGCCGCCTCTACATAAACAAAGGTGCGTGAATGAAGTAGTAAATAACACTGATTTACTGCAAATACACGCTCTGGTATTTACAGTTTAGTCCGGCCCCAACAGGTTGTTTATGGACTTTACAATGACAAAGCTTATTGAAGACATCACACGCACATTGTGAACCAAGATACAAAGCGAACGTGACGGCTTGCACGACTAGTTTATTATACGTACGCTATCAGTATGATCAGTATTGAGAGTGTAAAATTCATCCAGCACACCATAAGCTGTCTGATTAATGGAATCAATGGCTTCTTCAGCTTCCTGAGTGTCTTTTTTTGATTCTGCTGCTCGTAAACATCTCGCACTGAACTGGCAGTAGAGCGACAAGCGGCTGGAGCCTTGACCTCTGTGACCTTACAAACTGCTGACCCCCTGCCAAACCCCCCCAAAAAGATCCACTTTTTTGGCAAAAGGGGAAAAGACAGGGAAGCCCAAAGCGAGGTAGAGGTTGAATCATTAATGGCGTCCCAGAATCATGTTGCGAAATGTCTCCAAAGACGTCATCTGTCAGATTGTTTCCTCCACCAAAGGATGTTGTGTTGTTACCAATGTCTCTGAGTTAGTTTGTTTGTTAGCAGGATTGCACCATGGGATGTTGACAAAACTTGGTGGAAGGGTGGGACATGGCCAAGGGAACAAGCAAATACATGTAAATAGTGGGTAAAGCAATGAAACTGAATTGTTGTTGCTTTTTGAGACTTTTTTAAGTGTGGTTTCATATTAGATGGTTGCGATAGTTTTATTTTGATCAAGTTGTATTTGATGATCTGGTTTGAGGCTTGAAATTCTTGTGGATTGTGACTTTGCCCTTCCTCTGTTAGCCTTCCTGCATCAGCAAACAGTTGGTATTGATAGTATACTTATACCACCCACATCCTGCTGCATTACCTTATCCCAAAATACACAGAAATTACGCATAAGAGACTGTAAATGCTGATTTGACTCAAATGAATAATATTTGAACACAATTTAAGAAAGGAAAATCTATGTACACTCATCATCATCATCATCTACACATACACTCATGTTAGGCAAAATCAGTTTCTCATGAAGGTTAATTTGCTTCAGACACATAGTCAATAAATAACTCACATCCATTTTAGTGAATCTAGTCATCTGAATCAACAAGTCTAATGGAGGTTCAGCTCTTTGTCACAGTGAGCAGATGTGTTGCTAATGTATGATGTGTGCCTACACCACACAGCACTAACTCACACAGGGGCCTCACCTCATCACCGGATTAATCAACCTGTCACGGGTTAGGGTTAATCAAGTTTTAAATGATCTATTATTTAGCTTAGGCACTTTAATCAAAGGTAGAAAATGCTGCTGGTTTCATTAAAAGGGGAAAGAACTCAGCAATTATTTAATGAGTTTTAAATTTTATTCCAGAATCAGAATCAGAATCAGAATCAGAATCACTTTATTTGCCAATTAAGTTTGCACTTAAGAGGAATTTGCTGTGGTTCTGGGTGCGAACATATAACATATAGAAAAAGACGACAGAAGACACCATATAAAACAACATAAAACAACATGTACAAACAGCAGCTTGGTGAACACTTAAATTAAAAACACACTATATGTGAAAAATAAGCTTGGTAGGTTTACAGAGCTGCATCATTTTACACCAAATAGTAAATATCCTCATTGTAAGTGATAGAGAAAGGTCATAGTAGTTTATCTAAATTAATCTACAGGTTTATGTGTGGTAACGTTTGTGGCCTTCTCTGTGCTTCACATTCCTTTATTGGTAAGGGACGTTGACCTCTGGTGGCTCCGTAATGGTACTGATTTCATTTATTTATTTATTTATTTGTTGAGATGTAGTTTGTCTTCATGTTCTGATTAAAATATATAAAAGGATTTATTTGTATTTTTAATTTAGCTTGATTTTCTAAATTGTGTATATACCAACTTGGCATAAACAAGGCGTTACAGCACAACTAATGTATATTCATAATTATTAACAATGATGTCATAGTATCACCTGTTATGATGCAAATGCTTCATTTAAATACTTAATAAAGTGATATGCTTGAGAAACAGCTGCAAACATGATGGTTCAGTAATTTTAATGTTTTAAAAGTCACCACCAGAGAGCAGTAGTGCACCAAGTAAAAACATGAGGAGGAAACCTAATGTCTAAACTACTGCATCATTCAAAGCTTTGTTGAAATTTACTGGTGATAAGTGATTTATGTAGAAGCCCTAAATTCTTATAATTCTGTGTTTAAGTTTCCATTTAGTCCATTGGGAAACACTTCCTGTTTGTATTGTCCTCAAAGGACTTTTGGGGTCTGACCCGGAGTCACCAACTCTCCAAAACGTCAGGCTTTTAGGCCATGAGAACTGCAGAACCATGGACAACATCTAAACTCCCTCAGGCTTCCCCTAAGAAGGTTCATCGCCTATCTGTTGAAGATCCCCAGAGTTCCTCATGGGAGTAGATGTGGCTCCACTATGTTTACAGATGAACTCTTTTTGCGTCACAAGGTCACAGGGTTTCATGTTCGGCATTCCATGTCCCGCAAATATAATAAAACATGCTGAAGGATGTCTGTGGACACATGGCTCAGAGCCCACTAATGTCGCCACATTTCAAATGCAGCCTTTGATAAAAAACGTTCTATCTTATGATATATAGTTTGGAAGAAGTTCTTTACTGTACTATTACTATCAAATATGAATATTTGCATGTCTTCAAATATTCTAGATAAACATAGGTCACAGCAGTCGCATCAAGGTTACCAGAGTTGTATCTGTCTTGTGGCAACAGATAAATGGTGCGAATGGTGTCTCACTGAAAATAACAAATGTCTGCAGAATAGATACACATTAATCATATCAGGACTGCCAACTCTGGTCCAGATCCGGTCCGGTTCAACTGTTTGTAAAGGGAGCTCTCTGAAATATAACTAAACTATTAAGGTGGCTGCAGCCTGTGCATACATAACAGCCTGTAATACATAATAATACAGCTACTTTTGAACACTTGACACAATCTGTAACATAGGAAATGAAGGCCCAGATGTGACAGCTCTGTCCTATAATGTGATATCACAGACCTCCCCCCTGCCTCTCTCCACTTCTAGTTTGCATACATATTAAACAGATCAATAGATAATCTGCTCAGCCCGGTGCTACACTTGGTCTTCAAACACATTAGTCAGTGACCCAGCCGGGGTTTTGTTGTTGACCTCAGCAGCTTAGGGTTTGACACCGTCACAGTAAAACTCCTCCATCATCCTCTTCCAACTCAACCAGTCATTCAAGCACACTTACTTATACAAGACCCACAGGAGAGGTTTGATCTGCATTCCACTTTGTCAATATCTGCTTTCCTATAATTCTTCTTTTCAGGTGTAATTACACTGATTAATTGACTGACTACAGTGGAATTTCCCTCGGGTTTTGGCTGCATGTTTCATTGTATGTTGCCGATATGTGAAGCCATTTTGATATGAATAAATAATCATAATGATAATATAATCTACACTGACTTATTTTTAATGCATATGCCCTGCAAATACAGCATTTTCAGATTACTTGTTATTTCAAAACCCAATATTATACAGACCTGTAAAACATGCTGTCTGTTCTGGTTTAGAACCAAATCAGGTTCCGTTTTCAATACATTGGCATACATGAACATGATATCCTTACTATACTTTTGCCGTGTTTCTTATCTAAAACTTCATATTGACTAAAATTGTGGATCCTCTCACTGAACTATTGGGGCTGAACTGTTGTATTTATATCTTCCTATATATCATCCTGTATTGTTCCAGCTTTCTTTGTAATTGGTCTGCTCCCCCACCAGTTTTCCTATAGCACACCTGGCCATTAGAGGAGAGGAGGAGACGTCTCTGAATTGCCTCAAATGAAGTTTCTTCCATTCCACCCCTGTGTGCTGTATGCTAAGGGTTTTTGTTGAGTTTTTCCTCATCTTCTTTGCTTTGAGCTGGGTGGGGGGGCCGTTGATATATTGGCCTCAAAACCCTTGGAAACATTGAGTGAGATATTGGGCTGTATACAAATAGACATATAGCTGAATGAGCCACATTGTAGAGAGTGGTTAAGGAGCTTAATTCTTACTGTCCTCAGGAATGTACTTAGAATTCCTCTGTTTGTTTTGGAATGGCAGCCACAGTAATCTACTAAAAGTATGCTGTTACTTCTATTTATCATATCTATTGCACATATTTTATTTCACATATTTCAATTTAATGAAAAACATCAAAGTTTCCCTGTACTCAGACAGACGTATACTGCAGAAGGAACCGCTGAGACGTTACAGAGCGGGAAGACATTTTAGACCACTCCCAAGTAAACAAGGTGCATTTTCCACTGGTGTGTGTACAGCTGTGCTCGCACCACAGTGAGGGGAGTCACTGAATAAATGTTTGTCCTCGCTGCTGCACGCACGCAGTCTTTTGTCTATGTCATCTTGAAGATGCTTTAAAACTGGGGCAACGTGAACCATACATGTTTGGCAGATTATAAATGATCATTCCACATTACCGTATAAATCACACTGTTTAACGATTATGGCAAGGCTGTGCAACTTCCAGACTCATCAAATTTCACATTCTATTCTCAGAGATTAGATAGAAAAGTGTGACAACACATTTTACCCACAAATGCACTTCTCCTTTGGCTTGATAATTGATCTGCTGCACAGGTGTGGCATATCAAGATGCTGATTAAAAAGCCATGATCACTACACAGGTGTTTCTTATAATGGGGTCAAGTTAAGTCCAATCTAAAATGTGGAGCTTTTGTTGTTCAACACTGTATATCTCAAGAGATTGTACAACAAAGAGCTGTTGCCAGAGTAATGGATGTTCTTTTCTCCTCCATAAGGCATCTCCAGGTTCATTTAAGAGATTTTGGAAGTTCATCCACCTATGAGGTCAGCCATAAAGACAGCTGATGAAACAGCTGGTTGATACATCTGAAGAATTTCTCCACAGGGGAGTTCATCTGCAGTGTTCACCGTCCACAGCGGGGTCTTGATTTTTCTGCACACTTCCTCCAAACTGGAAAAGTCCTGGTTCTTCCTTGGCCTGTACACTCACCAGACGTTGATGTCAACGTCTGGTGTCAACCAGTGAGCATGTTTGAGATGCTCTGTTTTCCAGTTCCCACCAATACCTAACAACTTGTAACAGCTATTGAAGAGAAGTGGGAGAATATTCCAAAGCTAAAATCAAGAATTTGGTCAATTCAATGTGAAGGACATGTGTTCCAGAGGATGAGGCAAATGATGGTCACACAAGATACTGATACTGAGTACTCTGTTCATGTCAAGGTACCTGCAAGTTATGTGTGTGTGTAATCTGCTCTCTCAGAACTGTGATCTGGAGACTTGCTCACTCATACTCACATACATTTCCCCCCCTCCCTCTCTTTTCCCTCCTCCTTCTTCTCTCTCACTACAAAACCTGCCCACACTTACTAACACACACACGCGCACACTCACACACATATTGCCTTCTCAGACCTTAAACTTGAGTGTGAGCGTCTCTCTGTTCCCAGCATGACGAGAGGAGCCCGGACTGCAGCAGAGTGTTGAGTGAGTGTGTGGGCGTGTGTATGTGTGTGTCAGTGCATGTGAGTGTGCATGCGTCTGGGCGGATTCCCACTGACTGTACTGCTGTCCCATGTGTGACTATGCTGACCGCCGCAGCCATCCTGCCTACAGTGGAGACTTTTCTCAGCATGCAGATGGTGTGAGCAGCCAGGGGAAAAGTTTGTAGCAGCTCTTCTGTCAGTCCCCTGTGTTCACACTGTGAAGTCAGTCGACATCCACGAGGAGAGCAACAGCAACCCTGGATTTTGTTGTTGTTGTTGTTGTTGTTATTGATCACCTCCCTATGTGTGATTGTCACTGTCACTGGATTGGATGTTACACTGGTGCACAGCATCATATCAGAGCTGAGAGATTCTGCGAGGGCTGCTTGTTAGAAAGGTGAGTGAGCTGTTTTTTGCAATTTTTTTTGTGTTTTCTGCAGAGCCATAGCGTCTTCACCACAGATGTGCCTGTTGTTCTAGACTCATGTTTACACACCTCTGCACACACACATTGGCATGTCAGAGGAATCTGCAGAGGCTGTAGGGAAAATGTGTGACTGACAGATGATTGGTAACAACTGGCTGCATTGGCAGCAACACCTAAGTTTTATAAAATGACCCATTCTCTTTTTTAACAGTACAGAACGCACTGACCTGTACAATCTTAAATCATCTAGTGCCGTATTTTCAGTTCCCATATTCTATTTCCTATTTTGCTTGTGAGTCAGTGTGTGTGTCATTTACTTTCAGCACATCTGGTGCCAGAACACAAGCGGGGGAGCTCAGTCGGTGTTTTCCATTTTCAAAGCGCTTCAGTGACTTTGGTCTTGTGGAGTAAACATACTAGTACATGTCAACTGTGTGTTTTCTTTGGATTTGTTAATAATTGATGACATGTTTAGAGTTGAAAAGAGATCCTGCCAGAGAAATAAGTTGACAGGAATCAATAAATGTGTGTAGATGTGTGGTATGAGGGGGAGACCTTGATAATGACTTTTGGACAGCTTGACAACATCAATGTTCTGTATTTTAACCAAGAAAAGTCACTGAATGATGTCATCACAATGAAGCACACCTACTGTGGATGTATGAAACTAGACTGGAGCTAATTCTGTTGCAAGACACACAGATGGCAGGACAGTTAGATATAACCACAGAGGCACGGCGCCCCCTGCACGGCTGTCTGCTGGCCAAACAGAGAGGGAAATCCAATCTCGTATCCGGATAAATCTGTTATCTGATCGTGTGTCCCTAAGTTGCGCTGCATGTGTGAGGATGACATACCCAGAGCTGAGCAGAGGGATAGGGAGGATTAGAAATGAAAGGAGGAGGGAAGGAAAGGGGGGGAGAGGACAGAAATCCGTGGATGGGAAGATGTGAAAGGAAATAGGGTTTGGCGCTGAGGTAGAAAGAGGGAAGATACAGTGACTGCCCCCCCTTCCAACCCCCTTATGCCAGGAATGTCTGCAGTGCACAGGCTGTGCTGCTGGAAAACCCAGGGATCAGGTTCCCCATGTCAGCTGCTGCACTGCACTGTTCCCAGGTCTGACTCTCATCTGTTTACGGAGAGAAGACGACGCGGAGGGGAACGAGGGCAAACGTGGAACACAACTGGAGTTGGGAAGAAAAAGGAAAGAAACACAAATTGATTCACGCAGGCCCTTTCCACAGTTTTTGTCTGAAAATAAATATAACCTGCTAACGTCAAGGTCATTTGGTTATTTCAGACCTGGTAGCTTCTTTTTTTACGATGTCATGGTTTCTTTGGCCAATGACAGCACTTGAGAGACAGAGGCACACACACACACACACACACACACACACAGCAAGCATTTGTTTGATGTTATTTGGTGTCTGAAAGTTTTGTTATCAATCATTCATCAGTCAGTGAGAAATGGTACTGCGTCTGCTTAGCATTAGGTCATTAAAATCCAAAGGAGATACTATAAATAACACAGCAGCGCAAATCATAGTGACTTGTGACTAGGAATTCATCATCAGCTCATGATTACCTCATCATTACTTTGTCTGGTACCCTTCAGTAGTTTGTAATCCTACTTGTAAACGATCGCCAGATGGGATTTCTTTACAACAACCTCTCACCCGATGACATTACACTGTGTAGTCAGACTTTGTTGTGTAAAACTTTCATCTTTGTACCATACAGACTGACTCACGGTCAATGTGAAGTCAATTATCTGCCGCTTGGTTCCCAGACATAGGACGACACATGGCATGGGGAAAAATGGAAAACGTGGGAGGCGACTGGCTTAAGAGAGAGAATCATACCAAGTGGCTGCACTGTAGACTATAAAGGGGTCACATATGGCGTCCAAAGTGGCGTGTAGACAAAATATACATTGACTCATCACACTGATTCAGCGGGAAAGGGAATATTGGATGTTTCATCTACAGTGGGTGCCGGAAAAGAAGAAAATGTATCTGTGAGAAGCATTCCCTCTGTTTCTTTGATACATTAAACCACCCACCCCTCCCCTCTTTCCATCCGTTCACCTCTGTGTGTGTGTGACTCACAGGGTTGTGTGGGAAGTGACTGATTGAAGCCCCACCGGCAAAATGAAGGATAGGCTCCCGTGATGGTGACCTCACTGTAACCCCCCTCCAGCATTAAATCAGGATTGACTTGAATCTGTGTGTGTGAGTGTGAGTGCTTGCTGGCAGGAGGGGGTGCATCTGTGTTATATTTTGTGTGGCCCTTGGTGTGTATCCCCTTTCGTGTTTGTGTTAAGGACCTGTCACCTTTCCTCTTTGCACGTCCTCTGCTGGACCAACAATTAGCACTGGAGAGAGCGGTGAGCAGTGTGCCCTTCTCTCACCTCTGTGACTTTCCAGCGGGAGTGTGACAGAGACAGACTGCTCTCTAGGTAACGCGGGGTTATATTTGTCTTTAACACATGTGGGTTGAGGGGGCCCCTACTGTGCAGAAACTTCCACAGGGGCACATAGCGGCCAGAGGAAGGTTGCATAGGGATATTTAAAGGACTTACAGCACCAGACAATGTGACATTCATGTTTTGCCCTTTGCAGCGTACTTAATTCATATAATTTGCTAATATCATTGATTTGCTTTATTTGTTTTTTGCGTTGCTCATTTGTTTTGCAGCCTGGGCAGCAAATCACACTGGCATGCAGTTTGCATACCAGTTGCATAAATACAACTCTGTTATGCCTGGCGTCATTGGCAAGATTAAAACAGAAGAAAAAACTCATCACAAAGGGAGAATATATGGACTGTAAAAATGCCCTTTATAAAGCCCAACCTCTACCAATAAAAACGTTTAATAGTCACTGAAGGGACTACATTGCAGATTGGTTTGACAGTAGAGAATAGACATAATAATAATAATGATAATATAGTCACTTACAGAACATTTTAAGTATGTGGAGAGCACTGACACTGTCCTAATGTCTTTGAAATGTTGCTCTCGTCGATAATAAAACGGCCAGCACCATTACAGTTTTTCAAAGGACCCAAGAGTGATCCTGGTTATTGTTTCAAAGTTTAGATACTTGCCGGCTGAAAGGTTTTTGGGGGACAATGCAGAGCTTTTATGCAGGTCACCCCTGCTGTAGGGACAAGAGGACCAGGGCAAATACTCACTTCTCTATTTCACACACCTTTGATGTCCGCATCATCAATGAAGTATTGGGCATGGGGTTTTTTACGCGACAAGAACCTGGGCCAAGAGCAGCTGTGGAAATGCAGCGATGTGTGCAGCAGACAGACAGATGGTCGGTGATAATGACACTGTGTGCCACGTGTTAAAAGAGATGGATCAAGAATATGTGTCTGCAATTCATCAGTGAATCATGACAGCGACTAGGATTTTTTCCGTCTACTTAGACCTTGTGAGAGACGATAGTTGCAAAGGTTAACTGTGATCTGGATGGAACAGACACACAGAACACACAGGACAGCCATGTTTACCATTATGGCAACATTTCATAGTGAATGATACCAAAGGGGATGGGAAATGGCATGAGGGCAGCTTTCTGGTGCTCCCTTGCTGCTGTTTTGACTGCACACTTCCTGTGGTCGCAGAAGAATTCCCACCACAGTCCATAAGCAGCACTAGAATATGTGACAATTTAGACAAATGGGATGACACGTCCTTCTCTTTGTAACCATAATTTATGATTAAAGGTGGTGATTTGGGTGTATTTTTACAACCAAATTTTACTTAGCACAATTTCAATTTCCCAAAGGATGAGTCTGACAGTGAAAGGAAGCCACAAGATCCTTTTTCTTCCCAAGTAGACAAATCAAACAAGGATGTGTTAAACACAGTTCAGGCTTTGTGTGTGTGTGTGTGTGTGTGTGTGTGCTGGGAGGTGGCACACATTCTATATGGGGAGCAAACAGGCTGTGTAAGCACTGAGAGCTCACAACCTCCTGATGCTGTGAGACCAGACAAGCACTCTAGATCCGCTCATTACACCAACAGGCACAACTGACATGACTGTTTAATCGGATGAAACATGGATAAATTACTATGTTTATTTAAATCTGTATTGTCCTAATTAACCCTCCACCTGTGACAATAATGGACAAAATATAGGAGCCTAGATGGACCATGCATTTTTCTGTGTACAGCTGTTGGACATATTTGTATTCTATTCGGAGAGAGGGTAAACACAAGTAAAGCACACACTCTCCATTCATCTCTCTTTCAATTACATGGTTTGAAGTCATTCATATAACTTGTGGCAAATTCCAGAAATCCTTGGGGCTCTGACCAGTGACTGTTTCTTGTGGCATCCTTCGAGAGTCTGTGTGTGTGTGTGTGTGTGTGTGTGTGTGTGTGTGTGTGTGTGTGTGTGTGTGTGTGTGTGCTGTAAACTGGAGCTGCAGTTGTTTATCATGAAGGTCAGGGTGTCTCTTCCCACTGACTGTTTATGTGTGTGTGGTCAAAGTTCTCAGGCGTATTGTCAGAAACTTCTCAGATGTTCCCAAACCCCAAAAGCCTGAAATGATACCAGCCCATACTAACATTTAATCTCTATCTTAGAATAAATGCTTCCACTAGTTCTGCACATCAAGGATGTTCCCGTCTTTGTTTTCCCGACATCTATGTTTAGATTCGGTGTTCAGTTTGCAATTTGAAAACTGTGCAGTGATTGAGTGTTATTTCCTTGAAAATACTTCCCATGTTTTATGATAGGAAGTGTCATTTCTGTATGTATTGTGTTCATCCACTATGCACCAGTTGTAGTTCAAATACAATAGAACATTATTTTCCAACCCCCTCTTTAGGTTGGGTTTAGGTTTAGGTTTTGTATATTTGTGTATTTGTGTATTTGTGTATTTGTGTCAACTTTGACCATTAGATTGTTGCTCTCTCAATGTTTAGGGATGCACAGTAACATCACATTTGCACACATTTTGGGAGTATGAACAAGGTAAGAAATACATTAATAATATAAATAAATAACACATTTGATGAGGGAAGGATTTTGCACTTTCCCTGAAGCTCAATTATTGCCTCGAGCTAGATTCCTATGAATAAGCCTTTAATTAGTTACTCTTTCAATTCACAGCAAAGCTCAGATTAATCCCAGCAGTGCTGTTTACTAGGCCTAGAGCAGACAGCATGCAATAGTATAGGAGCTGCGGTACAGATGGGTGAATTACCACTAGACTCATTTAAACTGTATTTCTCTGTGTGTGTCTATACTTACAGACTATTGAAGCTAACAGAATTAAGGGCGTAGGAAGCAGGAGGGATAAAGAGAACATTCCCTCCAATATTGAATAAGAGTAAATTATCCCACGCATTCAAGAATTTTTGACTCAGAGGACGTTGAGCCTGAATGGGACTTTTATGGTGAAATAGACTTCAGTGTTGGTAAAGTAATGCCACTACCCACTTCCTTCCCCGTGTTAGTGGAGGAAAGGTGAAGGAAAACGGAAAAAAAGGGAATAAGCAAGTTTTGAGCAAAACAAGTCAAAGCTGCTTTGTGTCCGTGCATGCATCCAGGACGTACGCTTCTCAGACTGTGCAAGGAATCAGGGAAAAAAAAACTCACCACGGCAGCCCAGCTACACTTGCTCCACTAGCTGCACTGCTGACTGGAACAACTGCTGGGCTGCATCTGGTCCTCATCTGGACCTGTGGGCTGTTTGGACCGGCACCAGACGAAGCTCGAGCACAACCTCTGATAACATGGCAGTGCTTCAAGCTGACAGCAGCAGTCCCAAAGTAGTAGCATATGTCACCCAATGATGCTATTGCCTAGGAAAACAATATGTGTGGGCCGAGGGAGTTTGCGTTGAGTGACTTTGCTTGCGTATGTAGTTTGTTTTATGTCCGGTCTGGGATACGTAAAGCATGTGTGTGTCTGAGTGCACAGTAGAGGTGAAATGAATGAGTCCCATTCTCATATGTTGAAGAAAATCACTGGTTACATGTTAGTAATATGTTTACTACATGATACAATTACTGCCATATGATCCAAGGACGAATGTGTAATCAGCAGAAATAGAAACCCTGAATTTCTTTGTAGCTGCAGTGCAACAGTAAACAGTCATAGTGGTTAGGAGATCCCCTGCTGTAATGCCTTTGAGCAAAACAAAGAATAGCTGCAGTCAGTGGGGTGCTTTTCTGCCCGAGGTTTGACTGACAAGGACGACAAAAGCAATAGATTAGATTTTAAGGAGCAATTTGGTACATTTCTAGCCTGTAGTCAAATGAGGAAAACATCAACAATTCACAAAATGAGACTAACACAGAGAAGGACAGCAGGGCAACTGAAGAAGGCGAGGGTGAGAAGACAACAGATTGATAAAGAAAGGAAGTGTGTGTGAGTGTCAGCCAGATAAAGGAGATTAGAGGTCTGCCTTGTGGTCTCATTATCTGGTTTATGAATTCCTCCTCCCACACTTCGCTCATGTCCTCGTCTCACTGCAGCCCTCTCCGCTTCCTCCTCACGTTCCGAAATATTCAACCACGAGACAAACAGGGAGATTAAGACAAATAGAAAAATGAAATGCCAATAGAAAGCGTGGGGTAATGTTTTAATCTCTAAAAATGGTTGAAACCTTCCTGTCTTGATCGTATGATGTATTTCCTTTCAATAGAAGGCAGATCATTTAAACGCGAAACCTCTTACCTTCTTAGACAGTTAATGCAGCAGTCTGTCTGCTCTCCTACTATTAAAGGGTGATTGAATATGAAAAATGTACTGTCTGTATTGAAGGGGGTACTCTAATAAACTAATATACTGTTGTGGTCATACGTTTTTGGAACATTTCATACTGTGTTTTGCGAATTTGCTTTCGAGAACTAAAACAAAAGCAACTGTGATGAAAGACACAAATAATCAAACCCAACCTTTTTGACCTTTTGCAGATTAGAGTTGCCGTCCAGAACTGTTAATGGACGACCAGTCTGTGTCTCACACCAGTCCCCAGCATGGTGCAGGCCAGGCCAACACTGAGCGGCTGTGCCAGGGCAGGTCAAACGTCGTCAGGTGTGGGTGGCTCAGGAAGCAAGGGGGGTTCGTCAAGACCTGGCACAGTCGCTGGTTTGTACTTCGCGGGGACCAGCTCCACTATTACAAAGATGAGGAGGAGACCAAAACGCTGGTAAGGCACGAACACACACACACACACACACACACACACACACAGGTCCAAATCAGGCAACAAGCAATTACAAGATCAGTTATTTTGACTGTTTGGTTACAAAAGTCAGAAACTGTTGTGTGCTCGCTTTGTTGAAGTCTTGACAGAGAGCTTGGCTGAAAGAAGAGGAGACAATGAGAGGACAAGGCCATCTCTTAAGTTACGGTAACCAAGCAGCCTGTCTCACTGAGCATGTGGAAACAGGACAAAGAAGCAGACAGACAGTATTTTGATGTCCATTACTCAGCAAAATCATGAAATGGAAAGAAATCCAGAGGAGAAGGGATCAGTAATTAATTCCACAAGGTCGGTGCAATTGAAAGACGCTGCTTGTTTTTAACGAGGGAGTGTGTTTGATGAAGCTGAATTGACAACCAGGATGAGGATAAATTAGAATCTATTATCAGTGATTTATTGCGTGCCTCTCTTTTAGAGCAGGGGGAGTCAAAGCAGGACAGGAGTGCAAGGGAGCCAAGGAGACAGAAAGCAGGCAGAGATCATATGTATTGATAATTCATCAAAAAAGTAGAGTTGCAATTTGGACTGACTAAGGGCTTTTGACTGAGATGAAGTTTGACTAAGTTAAGCTGTGTGTTAGCATTGGCAATAGCCCAGTTTCACATGAGGTCATGGGTCAAAGGATACAGTATCTTGCGTCATATTTGTAGGCTTGGGTCAGCAGTTGTAGCTGCAACATGGTACTAGTTCACAAATGAGTCTCCAGAATGTCCAGCCTTATAACCCTCTTCAATATCAGATGGTAAGGGTTGTTATGGTTTGTTCTTTTTCAATTCACAGACAGTTTATCCTAGAGGTGATTGCGCAATTCCACTGTGAGAGTGCTAGAGCCACTTTACCTGCTCACTTTAGAGCATCAAAAACAGCGATGTTAAACTTAACAGATGATTTATACATGTTTAACTTTGTTCTGTTGTAAGTAAAAAATGTCCATCTGGGTGGGATGTGACCCAGATGAACACATGACCTCATGGGCCCTAGTGCATCTGCTCCCTTTGCAGCATTTGCCATTGATGGCATTAGTGGAAGTACTTAAGCATTTATAAAAAATATATATAAACACTTTAATTCCAGAGGCCTTGTTCTTTGTTTGCACAAAAAAATACACAAATGAAAACAATCTTTTTCTAACAACCATCCTACACAAAAGACATCTTGTTTTTCAATGGAAACTTGGACACTTGAGCTCACTTGAAGTCTTCCTCCTGCTCATCTACCCACGTTGTTTCTCTGGCTAATTTCCCAGCCGGTCCAGCTGAGCCAAACCCAAACCACCTCAGCAGTGGAAGCCTCTGAAGGTTAAGACCTGATTGTGGGCCACTGGCCAGATATATGGATGGAAGATATTCTCCAGTGCTATTCTTGGGCCGCCATGTTTCTTTAGCACTGTCAGACTGTGGTCTTATATTAGAAGCACCACTTGCTTTGCTCCAGTTCTAAGTACAGAATATTCAGCTGGAACTATGCATAGGCCAACTGTATGTTGGATAGCAGATCTTCATAATAATGTACAGAAGATGACAGGAAATAATCTGTTACTGTTACTTTGTTTACCCAAACAGAAATGCGAAACATTGCTGGCATTACTCCAGCTACCTGAGGAACTCTGCTGTGTTTTGCTATTTTCCAGTCTCTGTCCTACTTCTGAATCTAAGCCAACATAAATGTTTCTATACTTATTCCTCAAGCTATTACCATCTTTTGCCAAGAATGGAAAATTGCAATGAAACTAGGCCATGAAGAGAGCTGTGTGTTCAAAGTCCTGAAATCTCAGTGACCTCCATATAGAAGAACAGCATGGAACAGCACACATCCCCAACAGAGAGCAAATCAGGTAAGGAGAGAGACTAAAGTTGATCCTGAATTCCGGCTGCTTCTAACAGAGCCTTTAACGTCAACGTTTAAAATCTGGACCAATCCGCCTCTCGACAGTTGACTGATATACACAAACAGAAATGAACACAAACACGTGTCTTCACTCAGAGCGTGTATGCAGCACAGCACAGATACAACTCCCTGTCCTGGGGCATGAACCACAAAATGTAGTGGTGTGAAGCCATATTTAGATCAGCTATTAATTAACTGTCTCATGCTGCAATGTTTTCATTTGTTACCTGTCACATTAGCCTAATTGCTGCCTCCACATTGGGAACGGGATGGTCTGCCTTTCTCTAATACCGACGGAAAAGCAGACAAGGAAATAGATGGATGTGGAATTAACGCGGCACTTACAGAGCAGAACTTTGAAACCAAAGCTAGAGAGATTCTGAAAAGGTTCTTGAGTTGAAAATGTTTCCAAAAGTGGATTAGGTTAGCATAGAGAACATAAAAACTGATGGATTGAATGTAACATGGCACAGGCATGATCATTGTCGCAGAAACATGTAATCTTAAATTCCCAAACACAAACTGGCCATAATTTAAATTTAAAGCTTCACATGGATATGAGAGCTTTTGTGCTCACAGATGAGTCATGACGGTCGTGAGACACGTGTGAGACATGAACATCATCGGACGTCAGCGTGTTGTTATTATTATTGTCCCGACAAACGATGGTGTTGTGTCCCATGCAGTCAGGCCAAACCTCTTTGAGCAATGGGAGGAATCTGAAGAATGGAAGTTGGATGGAGGTGAAGGGTCACTGAAGCACGCTTGGGGTACGGCACGTGTGGGCTCAGCGTCAACATGCCATCTGCCTGCCCTCACTCGCTCATGCAGATATATGCGCACACAGGCACGCATGTACTGACATTCCTTTATACAGGCACGCACACACACACACATACGTACACACGCGCTCATATTTCTCCTAGCTGAGCTGTAAACAAAGAGAGTATTCATTCAGTGGATGAAATGGTTTGATTATTGTAATTCAAACCACTTAGTAGTGTATTTATATGGCAATGAAGTACGCAAGGTAACATAATGAATGAATAAAGGACTTGTGAATGAATACACTCAGCTGTTTGAGTGTTATGCATTATGGAATGAAAGACAAATTAAAATTTAATTAGGGTATCACTATAGCAGCCACAAGACGACTGTAACAGGAGCACCGATTCTACTCAGAAAATATGAGCTGAATGAAAGTAGTTGGTTTTAATGGGAAACTAAATCAATAAAACAGCAACATTCCTTTGTTTTTCCCATGCTTGAGCAGTTGCCCCTCTGCCCTTGGCATTTACCAGAAAGAAAGAGAGAAATCCACTGCAGTTCTCTAAGTATTCATACAGCAAAACTGTTTTGTTTCACTGAAGCTTTAATGAAATATTAACACTGGAGCCATGTTTGTGACCTTTACCACAACAGTGACTGCTGCAATGTTCAAAATGAGCTTCATTTGTTAAGGAGATAAAATAAAGGCACTTTGCCAATACGACTTTGACTGAACAGCCAAATTCATGTAGTGTCTATGTACTGTCTATACTGCTGTAGGTCTCATAGATGCACTTTCAGTCGTTCACCTATTCATTGGCTTGTACCTGTACTTGCTCATTGACAATAAAGTTGAATCTAATAATGCAGATAACACAGAGTAATGCAACAAAGGGGAGTCAGCGATTATGTTGTTTGCTGACTAAGCATAACTTGATTAATCACACACTGCCCTGTATACATTAAACTTAACCTGACTGTCTGCTGATCACAGATCAAAACACAAATTGCACATTAATGTGTCAAGTCTCTGTGTTTACATATTAGGGTGTGGCTGGTTTCCATCATAGTAGCTGAACTGAACAGGAAGTACTATATACTTAACACAAGACAGTTTCTGCTTTATGTCTTCCACTTGTCATTAATTGATATCTTGGTTTCTCAGGAGTAGTTTGGCATAAACTTTTTCTGAAATTGGCTGGAGCCATCAGGGAAAGATATCATTAATCGTTAATGAAATGTTGGATCACATCAACATTCAAGTGGCTTTCCATGCAGCAGGGGTCTCTGCTGGTATTTCAGGGTCACGGACCTTGTCTGACTAATATCCATCACTCTCCAATGGCTACATATTTTAACCAGTAAATAGTGTTTTGGTAGTGGGGTCTGCAGATTGTCTCTGTCCAGACTGGAGTAGTTCCAACACTAATATGCTACTTTTGAGGTGGGATATATCTTCAATGAGACTTTTAAGGGATCTGTTGTTAATCCCCTGTATGGTTATAATAAATACCTGACACCAGGGATACCATGATTTGTTTTAGATCTACCTGATGTACTTTTGGTTTTTGCAGTATCCCAATGACTTTGGCTTTTATTGTTATGTCACCAGATTTCTGTCTTTGAAGTAGCATATAAATTTCCTTTATCATTATCATGTCCTTTGTTTTTTGGGGATTTTGTTCTAAAGAGACTGACAAATAAGTTAAAGCCGAACTTGAGTTTTGGTATAAATCCTTTATCATGTCTTCTCAGGGTAATCCACAACATCAGGTTCAAAGAACCTTTAATAGGTAGCCAGAAAGGGGAGCTTAAATTACTGTTAAGGCCACATGAAAGTGAAGTTCATACTTGAGGACACAGGGACACAGAATCTGCACGTTCGCACACACACACATCGGCTACAGTTACTGTAAAATATTCACTTCAGACACAGACACAGACGCATACACAATGTCTCCACAACACAGTCATCCATCAACTGAGTCCAAAGGTTTTTAAAGGGTAACAAGCTCAAATGCATGGAGCATGTGACTGAACTTTACTGCACAGATTTTTACAGCAGACAATATAAATATATGACAAAAAAAGGGAACTACTTGTACATTTATCACCAGAAGATGAAACCAAATGTCATTAGTGAACCATGACTTGTTGTCTCATCACCATCAGTTCAGTTACTGTCAAAAATCTCAGTATAATATGCAATCATTTTATTAAGGCACTTAAAATTCCACCCCAATTTTCATTTTCAACTCTTTTTGCAATATTTTGGGAAGGCCTGTTG
This sequence comes from Genypterus blacodes, assembly GCF_046128005.1. Lineage (NCBI taxonomy): Eukaryota > Metazoa > Chordata > Actinopteri > Ophidiiformes > Ophidiidae > Genypterus > Genypterus blacodes. The sequence continues at coordinate 475,403 of NW_027466886.1, read as the reverse complement.
CTGAAACTGTTACCCGTATGTGTCATTTATGAATGATGCTCCTTGGGTGTAATATTAGGTATGTGGACTATTTTTTATCTTCTATCTACTTTGATCCATCAATCCAACCAGTGCCTCATTCCTGTCCTTTGGTATAGCAGAGCTACATGTCATATCATCCCAACACAAGGTGTATGACAGTGTTATAATTCCAGGCTTGATTTGTCTTAAGGGACTGTTATCATTTCTGGGGAATGTTTATATCTAAGACCCCAAGCAGTCAGGGGAGATATAGCCCCATTTGACTCATGCATTTATCCTCTGTGGCTTAATAAATCAAGGATATGAAAGTGAAATTTGATGCGATGCAGCTGTAACCTGTGGGCTGGTGTTAAACGCTCTGCAGAATCTGGGGGAAATACCAAAGTCTTATGATTTATTATGAAATGTACCCAGTTCTGTTTCTTGGCCTACTTCAGACTTATTGGTTTGAAATGAGGATCTGGGAGTTCAGTTGAAGTGGCCAGAAAGTTATTTCACTGGTATTGTTTGAAAATCAAACACTGTGTTGATATGCACACACAGTAAGTCTCTTAGATAACACAGTCAGTGTAAAACAGCATTTAAATCATCATTCTCAAGCTGCCACATTTGCATCTACAATCATATTCTCATTTGTTCAATGTGATGCAATGCAGATTACAACTGCAAACCCACAATGAACAAAATGCTTTTATGTGTGTGTGTACTGTGCAAGGGTTCCTCTTAGCTGTAATAAAGTTATACACAGTACAAACATGGAGACAAACATATGACCCTTTGCATTTTTCACAGCAAGAGGAACTCATCAGAGCTTCCTGTGTTCTTCAGAGACACACTGCCCTGCATTGCAGAGGGGCGATACAGAGCTGAACAGTAGAGCTCTCCAGTTTATCATGGGAATGTGCAGAGAGGAATATTAGAATTTGGCTGAATATTTTAACATAGATATGAATGTAATAAATTGTGCAGTTTCCCCCTGTATGTGAGCAAGAAGGCTTGTTAGTATTCTGGAGTCATGTAGGTTTGGATGACGCTTAGGAGCTCTCACAAGGTGGAAAAGGAGTGAGACGTGGAAGTGTGAATGAAATGAAATGGAACAGAACAGAAACTGCAAGTTAACATGCTTGAACGATTCTATTCTGATTCTTCAGGTATTACTTTAATTTTCATCATACCAAGGCGACTGACACACACTCCTGACTTACTTTATTGTGACCATTAATCTACTGCTCAACATGAGGCTGATGAGATCTCCACAGTCCAGACTCTGTTGAGCTTCAGACTTTGGTGATATGATGGAGAAATTCTGATAATCTACCATGTGGTGTTACAAGCTTAACACAGGTTTAGACCTGAGATACTCTCTGGGTGGAGATGAAAGGCCCGATTAAAGGCTCTGGGAGGCAGTATTTTCTCCAAGAGTGACAGCGTTTCGGTGTGTTTTCAAGCAGTCTGCACACTTGGCACTTTTGTTCTTGACATCTTTGTGGTTTTTGATAGATTTGCTGTGTCAAAACCCACCACCGTCTCCTCTGTGTGCCTCCCAGATTTTGTTGCATATTTGATCTGGTTTTGTTGCGTGGAGGTCCCTCTTCATATGAGCGACCTGTTCAGACCACCTTGTGAGCTGTAAATACAGGATTCACTTCAAACTGATGAGAGGCTGATTCAGCTCTTCTAAAGTTACAGTTTACTGATGGAAAATGACTCAGGTTGTTTTAATGGTTTCAGCCTCACTTTCTCCATTTCTCTCTTTTTAATTTTCTCACCATTAACTTCTCAATGCTATTATCTTCTTCTGCTCTATGGTGTCTGACGTATCACATTATTCATCCTCAGTTAATCCCCCGAGTAAATTAAAATTAATGGAGTTGGACTTTTTTTCCCACCACCCTGTTGTGCTTGACTGGCGTATTAACAATTTGGTTAATGTTATGCCACAGCTGTGTATTTATTGAGTATTTTACAATGGTTTGGTTTTATAACAGAGGCTTGGATTTGAGGACAGCAAACTGCAGAATGGATGGTAACTTTCACAGCCTTCTTCCAGTTAAGTTCTTAACTGTTCTGTCGTATTTTCCTCACTCGCGTCCTTCCCTTATGCATTAGGAGGCAAGGAAAGGGGATGAGGACAAAAGAAGCAAGGAAATCTACTTCTTTTTATCGTCATTATTATCATTTGGGAAGCCTCTTCTCTCCTCGTTCTCCGTCTTGAACATCTATAAAGATGAGTCACCGGAGTCACATGAAGGGTTGAGGAGCAGAGAAGGATGAAATAAGATAGAACAAGCTTAGTCTGGGATTTCCTTGTGCCCCGCTGAGTTTGACTTCCTGTGTCTGAGTCAAAGAGGCTTGTGAAGCTGGAGAACAGTTACGATTGGATAAAAGCTGTGCTGATCAACCAATCAGGGTTTAAATACCTCTTAAATGATCGCTGTTTCATCCCTAAATTCCATTAAATTGACCCCCGTGACCTCATGGACCATTTATCTGTTTTCAATTTGAAATCAGTTTCTCCTCTGCAACAGATTACTGAGTTTTCTTACACCGTGTCCTGTTTTTGTACATTCCTTTTATCCATTCAGGTCGTTATCTATCAACCTCAGGATATCTCTTAATTCAAACATCAGGGTTCAATCTTAGTGGCCTTGAGCAAATCGAGACACAATATCTGCAAAGAGGAGTTTGGAACATGCTGATTCCTTCTCTAAACTAAACCCCATCTGCTCATGTTAAGGACAAACAGTGATACTGCAGTAATCTCAGCAAATGGAACAACATACACACTCAAGGCACAGATAGCAGTTTGTGTTTCTGGTCCCATTGTGTCTTCCCGATTATTTAGAACACTTGTCTGACCTGAGAGCTTCGATTTAACAGCCAAGGCTGACAGGAGCGGGCGAAGTGCACCGTCACATGGGAATCTGACACCGTGACTGGCAGTCATAATGAAATGTGGCTCACGTAGCTCAACTGTTGGGAGTTATGATGCAAAGAAATTATGCATTTGGCTTGAACTAGTTGTCAGCTTTCCAGAAGGTTCCTGCATTTAAATGAACACACCTGCACTCACAATAAGTATTCTGTGCCCCATTTAGCAGCAGTCTGAGAGCAGCGGATGTGATTTAATTTGATGTTTTGTCAGGCGCTCTTGAGTCACATCCTCGCACTGAGATGGAGCCTCTTCAAGCGGCTTTTTCTTTGTGTCGCATGTGTCGCATAGGAAATGTTATCTGCGAGGAATGACATCACCCTTGTTAGAAACGATATAAAGATTTACAGAACATGAGGATAAGTTTTTCTTTAATCCTGCTGGGTTGGGCCAGGCTCCTGGGTAAATATTACTCTGCCTGTGGTTGTGCTTGTCTGCAGCAAACAAGAGGCCTCTGGGGAGGACATCAGCATGGAAAGAGCGTCTGTGGCTGAGAGGCGAAGGAGGCGAACATTAGCGTTGTGGTTTAAGAGTATGGAGCAGCAACATAGGTCCTTTCTTTCTTTCTTTTTAAGCCTGTAAATCGGTATGTTAATGCGAAAAACTGTCAAACCTCCTCCTCCTTTCGGTCATTGAAGCTAAGCAGATTCTCCCGCTGACAGCCACTTCAAACAAACTCTCTCCCGCCCTCGTTCCTCTTGCTGTGGAACACGTCTGCGCCGTCTTTATAACCCCTTTAAAAGCACTTCACTCGGGGGGCCCTCAGGTAGGGTTTCCACTTCCTGGTTGTCGTGGTCATGGCTCATTAAAGGTCTCTCTCCCGGCAGGAAGGAGGCCGACTGCTCTCAGATCCTGTGAATGTGTTTGGGTCTTTAATCCTGACGCTGTCACCGATGCACAGCTTGTCCACATTAACCTCGACAGAGGGCACTCTAATGGCTGTCAGATGCTGCGTCGTGTCACCAAGGTCCAAGTTGTTAATAAAGTGAAATATCACCTGCTGAGGTGTGTGTATGTGCTGGGTCAGGGCATAAAGTGTCAATTTACTGTTGATTATTGTCGGTTTCGCTCGCTAATCCATTTGTTATGGGCACCATCAGTAATAGGTGCTCTCCAGGTGAAAGTTGGGAGCTTGCGGCAAAGTTATGTGAAGAATATTCGAGTTCCAGTTCATAGAAGGAGCTCATAATTGTCAGGGCGTCAAAAAGCTCTCATATATTGGGGTGACTTACATTGCAGCTGTTTTCATGCGGCACTTTTGCTTACAGTTTCTTAATGTTGACTGTATTAGGATTCTTCTGTGTCTTATTGTTTTAATGATTACCTTGTGTGCATGGGTGGATTCTAATTTTCACAAGCACTTTATGGTGTAACTGGACTGCAAATGAAAACGTTTCATACATACTGTAAATGACAGAAGAAGAGGGTGGCAGGTGACAAGCTTGAACCCACAACAAACACATTTATTTTTGCCATTAAATTCCAAAGATACTAAATAGGGTGGAAAGCACATTAAATGATATTGTTATATGATTGATGTAGATAGTATAGAATTCGCCTATAGATAATATTGAACTCCACATGCTCTAATTTAATTTCAGGGAATGGCATAAGCAGGTTGAAACTTTAATGTAAAGAGAAATGTTTAATTCTTATCATATATCAGCCTTGTAAGGAAGAATTGCCTCATTTACCGTCTTTAGTGGTACAAAGTTGAACATCAGAATTTATAGAGAAAGCGAATGGAAACAGCCCAGCAGGGCCCTGAAATTTTGATCGGATCTATAAAGGACACTGGAGGTTTTTACTATCCCGCAACGATGAAACCATAAAGGGATTATAGGATTCTGGATGAATGTCAATAAATTACAGACAGTATGAGATTTCTGGCTTTCAAAAAACCCATAAACAAACCCTGTGACCCATGAACTCAGGGCTCAGGACTCCGGCCCGGACTATTAATAGAATGTCTCGGCCTCTCAAGCTTGTAGACGTGATAGAAAAGCTGGTGCTGAGTGAAGACAATCTATGCAGATCTGCTTAGGTGAACCGCAGATATCCTCGCAAAGCCCTTCTAACAAGGCAGTAAGGTCACTGCTGGCTGGACTTGTTTGAAAGATGCTGACGCTGATGTTATGGGAAGCGGAGGAGATGTGGCCTTTAGTGTCACAACAATGATGATGCATCATTGTGGACGGAGCTGAATGTGCCCACGGAGGGCAGAGAGAGATGTCGTTCCCCCAGCACGCTGCCACCTTGATGCGTTTTACAACCGCTGGGCTCGGTCGCCACGATCGGCCCTTGGGGACCGATGCAGCAGCTGCTTGGCCGGCAGAGCTGTTGATGTACATGACTGTGCAGAATCCTCTCACAAACCTCTGGAACCTGGAAGGCTGCTGAGACCAGAAGGCAAATTAGTTGTCTTTGCAAAATACAAATACTAATAGTCTACTACATATAATAACGGTGTGGTCACTGTGAGGGAATCAACTCAGATAACCTGTTGATTATATGAAAACACACAGTACAAGGGGACCAGCTAGCTCTTCTGAATCAAAAGAGCAAACCCAAAAACGCTCAGTACCACTCTTTGTGGTCTTTCAACAGAACCGCAAAAAGTGAAATCCTTTTGAAGTATTAACTGCTTGATAAGTATTATAAGACACAGAAATTGACCACTTGTGGAAAAGAACCATAAGTGAGCATGTCTGTCCTGAATGTTTTAGCTTTAAAGTGAAATGTAGGATCTAATTATTGCCTCTGGATTGTTCTCCATAGGGAACCATCTTGTTACCTGGAAACAAAGTTACGGAGCATCCAACCAGCGGCGATGAAGGAGGAAAGTTCCTTTTCGAGGTGGTTCCAGGTAAGATTAAAACAATATAACTACTTTTCACCTTCACTGAAAACATCGGCAGTATTGCTTGAGCAGTGGCAGCATTAGTTTCCTTGGAACCTAGTGGTGTCACACATGTATATTCTGGTGCAGCTGCAGCTAAATGTATTGGCTGCATGAAGAGTCAGGACATTTTGAGGTCTTAGATCACTTGACGTCTACTCTGTTGCTGACATGTTGGCAGTGCTTGCAGACCTGGTTGCTAAAAGGTGACAGAGAGGATGAGATGAAGAAGATGTGCAGCACTTGCGAGACATCTTGAATGCACGACACAGGCACTACATGGATTTTACATTAAACGTTCCGGTTAGATTTCCCAAGGCACTACGAAGCAGAAACAGCAGGATGAATGTGATGCTGTAAAAGCCGAAGAAATTCCATTGGAGTCAGAAACGGTCGAGTGTTGTGAAACTGATTGTTTCGCTGTAAAACACACACAATCCCCATTGCGTTCCATTTTCTGCTGGCACTCTCTTTTATTTTTACCCATGGTTGAACCAGTTATCCTCTTTCAAAGCCCGCATTTGTCATTTTGGTGACAGATCGTTCCACTAGTCTTTTAGACTAAACAAGCTGGAGTCAGAAGCGGAGTTAAACACATTCCTATCATCAACTCAAAGACGATCACATGCACACAAAGACTGGATGGGTAAAGCTTGAATGATAGTGTAAAAGAGGAAATTACAACAAAGAAGGGGAATGCAGAGAATGTGAGTTTATGGAATTGACATTTGGTATGGACACACACACACTCTCTCCCTCTCTCTCTCTCTAGCTATCTATCACACACACACACACAGAGACACACACACACACACACACACACACACACACACACACACACACACACACACACACACACACACACACACACACACACACACAGGGAATACAGAAACAGCTTTTAAAAGATGTAGTAGCAGACTGCAGCAGCACCAATCGATCCATCGGAATCCCTGTAGAAAACAACGGACGTTTGCAGCAAACACTCTTAGTTTATTTGCCTTAATCTTTCCCCTAATGTATCTCTCCACCACATTTTGTCTCAAAGGAAAAACAAGCCAACAACAGGAAGCTTTCTCGCGTGGTGAATCATGGCTCCCATTGCTGCACACACACACACTCACACATACACACATAGAGACAAACTATCTGACCGGGCATTTATCAGCAAACACTTGGGTAAAGGTCACACTGATTGAGTCAGATGAAGAGCTTGGTGGCATCTTTGTTCCGGGATGTCTGTGACTTTCCTTGAAGGCTAATACTCAAATGATTGTTCCCTCAGTACACACACAATGAAGTGTTTGATTTGATAAGGATTTGAGATGTAAGACATGATTCAAAATGATGCGTATCTTCGCGCAAGCAAACAACTCCCATCAGTTGTATCATTTACATGCAGGTGGTAACATCTCAAGACCACTTGTACAAGATGGACAAAGCAGGTGAAATGGGTGCAGATGTGCTTCACTGGGTGCAGATGTGCTTCACTGGGTACAGATGTGCTTCACTGGGTGCAGATGTGCTTCACTGGGTGCTCTCCATGATTGCGACGCCTGCTTTACAACCCCTCACCACTTTCCAGACACAAACTAGTCCTTAGCTGGAACTCAGGAAATGATCTGCGTAGTTGAAAAGCAATTTTGTTGCAATTCCTTTGATTTCGATCTTTCCATTGTAGGCTCAGAACTTATCAATCAACCCTCATGTGTGCAATCTACATGGGCTTATTTTCTTCTTCTGAGTGTGTAAGAGCATGTAGTGACATGTATTAATGTGGTCATGTAGATGCTATTCTGGAGTATTTCAGTGGGGATATGTGTCAGTGAGTTTTGCTGTGTACTGGAAAACACACTGGATCGTCTGTCCCTGTTATAAATAGTTCCTCTCCATTCCGGCCTAAGAGGAAAAACAATAAAGAAAAAGTCGCTTTAGTTTATACGCTCCTTCACAGTGTTGTGTGCACAGTTGTGTGTATTAGCGCACATACATAGAATCCAGAGACGTATCAGCTTTTCAAAAGGCTTTAAGAAACTTTAGATACCAAACCCCAAAGCACTGAATACAGGTATTCGAGCACATTCATCCCAACCGCACTCGGAAAAAGGGAAGTTTCAAAATCCCAAACTGCACATCGTTCTCCTGTGGATGTTCTGTTCTCAGTTTCTTCTTCACACCTAACGGAACTTTCAGCCGTAACTGTAAAAATAACCGAGCGAGCTGGTGACACTTCTGTCTGTTATCAGAATGCAGTGTTTGTGCAGCTGACTGAGCTGTTGCTATAGGGATGCACATGTGTGTATGTGTGTGTGTGTCGGTGGGGCGGGAGGCATGATATCTGGGTGTAAATTGGAATATTGTTCGGTGAAAATCTATTTAAAGACCCACTCACCAAAAGGCCGTTGGTTAGAGCTGAAGATGTCACATACACAAAATGATAGCGATAATGATCACATGGCTGAGTGAGTCATTGTTCCATTCAAACAAAGCAGAGCTAATGTGAGTAATTATGCCATTCGGGGGGGCTTTCAGTTCCTCCTTTTAACATGCTATGTGCTGCTGTGTCAGGGCATTATAAAACATTGTGTTATCGTTGTGTGAAATGGCGTAAGAGTAAAACCTGGTGAGGCGTAAATGAATATTGTTCCTTTCAATTAGCGATCGCTCTGAATAGAATGCAGTTTGAGATTTTGTGTACTTTTAATCACATGTTGACGTCTCCTAATTCTGCTTCCCCATCACCCACGACCTCTGTTGGGTTCACACAAAACATATCCTCGTCTCTAAAGCTTCTAATGCACAAAAACATACAAGGCTGCCATGGCGACACGCTCAGTAGTAAACAGGAGCAAACTTTATAAGGCTCGCTGATGACATAAGGGCGTTTTCTTCTCGGGCTATCACAGTCTGAGCATGTTACAGCCGCGTCTCTGACACGATGCCGTAAAAGTACTCATGCAGACCAAAACACTACCCGGCATCTTGACAACAAAGGGCCCTGTGGGTTGACCGAAACCCGTCGGGATTTTGAACATTCTTTAATATGCTGCTAATAGCAAACTGGTTTCCTCATTCTGTGTGTCATGCACTGCGGAAAACAAGGCCGCGGCTTATGAGGACGTAAATAAAGACGCCTAAGAGAGCAAATTGGAGGAAAACACAACGCATAGATTCCACTGGTCTAAATGCGGCCCCTGCACTTTGAACACAAGCACATAGACAGTAGTGAAAGCAAAAGCCCAAGCCATCTGGGCCCGTTTGGCTAGACGGGAGACGGGAAGTGATGAAGAAGTGTGTGTGTGCGTGTGTGTGTATGTGTCAAGGGAGGGGGGACTGAACGGCAAGTGCAAGTCAGAGTTGTACACAGTCCTCCTTTGTTTTTTAGAGGTTTGGACATCAGGACATCTGCTGCACTGGGAAAGATGGAAATTCTGCGTCCGGGTTAACACACAACCCAGATTCATTCAGCTCCTCCAGTAAAGTCTCACTTCCCTCATGAAAAGCTGTCAAAGTTGCAGAGAACATGGCTTTTTGTATGCTTATTGTCTTAAGCTTTTCGCTCTGTGCCGCTTATTTCTCTCACCCTGAACCTCACACGTTCACACGTTCACACTCTCCATTATTCTTTGCCAAACTCCAGCTATTTTTTTGTCATTACGCGCCGCTATATCTGGATGACTGGTGGCAAACATGCAAAAAATGGCGAAATGAGGAAGTGAGAGTGAAACAAAAAAGGGAAAAGGAAGACGGCTCCTTTGCAACGCAGCTGTGCCACATGGCCTTTAATGTTTAGACTGGAATCACATACAGTGTATCTCTATTGGAACTGTCTGGCAGATACATGCAGGTACAGACACACTGGGGCTTTTGTTTTGCTCCTCCAAACCGAGACTGTAAGCCCCGGTTGATGTCTCTTTCCATCACGCCGACACATGTTGGAACATGTGTGAGCTTGCAGAGGCTGAGACGGAAAAAATGCATGAAAACAACAATCTATAGGACTTTTGTTTCTTCCAGCGGTGAAGCAAAACGCGAGCAAACTTACATCTATTTGTTGCGCCTTGCATTAAAAGAGAGATAAATCAATTTGGGAGTTGGCGAGGATTCAAGCGCTGTGGGGTTTTGTTTCATTCACGTTATAGATCACGCCGTTAAATAATTCAGTTTAAAATAGATTGCAAAACCTTTGATGCCATTTCTTGAGGGTTTGCAGGGAAATAAGTTGTAGCGTGGGCAACTTTCTGCTTTTAATCCATCTATCTGGAATAGATATCAGAAGATTCTGTCACTGAAGCTTATCAGACGTCGTGAATCCTCCCAAGAATGACAGATATGATCGGAATACAGCTCTGTTCCAACAGCTCTGGGCTGAGGCGATCTGAGCTTTGAGGCACGAACACGTTGAATTTTGAATCGTTTCCAGCATAACAGATGTGTTGCGTGCTTCTGGGTCGTATCGTAACATTTCAGGGCAGTTCTCATTATGATTTTGCTCCGTGCACAATCAGAGGCACTGTCAATGAAAGAGACTTCAAGTACTCAATTCATTTGCGAACACTGTCAGAATATGATTGAGGTAAAATTCAGTGAAGTAAACAGTCCTCGCTCTGCTTTAGATGGAGACACTCTGCTCCAAAAGGCTTAGGCATGTGGGCTTTCAAAACGAGTTGAGGATGGCACACTTTCTTTGCCTCAGGCTCAGGTTTTTGCTCTCTCTCTCTCTCTTTCTCTCTCTCTCTTTCTTACTTTCTCCCTGGCTCGGTGAAGCCACTCACCGGTCAGGCCACAGCAAGCTGCTGCATCTAAATTATGGGAATGTATCCACACTCTTCCCCTGAAGGCGACCACTGCCATTGCGAGCAGGGGATCACATCGCACCCGGCAGGTGGAATCTCCCACCAGCATAACTGTTGTTTACACAGCAAAGCCCGGCCGAGCATCTCCATCAAAGATTGTGTTTGGCTGGAGCTTATTGTTTAAAGCTTTACAGGCATTTCCTCAGTTTAAGTTTGAGCTGCAGTGAACTGTACAGTCAATAACCCCCAGAGGCCCTGTTTAAAATATGGGGATAGTGCCTCCTTGTGGTACGTTTAAGTCATTACAGTATTGGGCAACATCCTGTGAACCGGTTTACCAATTCATTTATGAACATCAAATAAACCTCAAATGTCACTTTAAGTTATCACGCTGAGCACCAGTTCAGCTTCCACAATTATTTTACAATGCTCAGCTCACCTGTAATGATTTGGGATGATGTCATGGCGCCACAGGTCTCTAAAGCAAGCAGGGTGACAGCAAATCAGACTGCAGAGAAACACTCACACGTCCTTATCAATATGATTTGGATTATGAAAATGTGGATCAATATTGTCAGTCAGCGTATTTAGTCCTATGTTAGACCTCTTACCGCGGCATAATGACTGAATGTCAGACTAATGCCAGTATAAAAGGAGGGTGATGATGGATATGCAATTCTAAGTGCAACAGAATAAGCTGAGCTATCGGGGAATTTTACTGCGGAAAAAAACATGTGAGCCGTAATGTTTGAACCCCGGTGATGTAATGATGAATGCATGAAATGAATAAAACATCCCATAACCAGCAGGGGGCTTTAAATAACCCAAACATGTATTTCGAACCCAGAGTTTATGAGCCTCTGCCTCCACTAGTGGTTAGGTTTAAGGAAGCCCTAGAAGAGCGACGGGGATTGCATATTAATCTGGAGTGCTGACATTTCAGTGTCGTGGATGTATGGAGGCTTTAAAATCGACCCCCATGTGACATTAGTCATGGATAGCGCGCGTGTGAGAGAGAGAGAGAAATTTAGAAATCTTACACTGAACATTCATAAAATTTACACTGGATTATAAAAGTAGATTAATGTCCAGCGGTTCATTCATACACTTTCATATTCAACCCCCTGTGGCTCCACTGTGCTAAAATATGATGATGGCCTCAACGTTAACACGGCGCCTCAAAGACCCCCGGGCCCTTTTAATCCCACAAAAGCCTCGCAAACTGAATCTGCGGCTCTAATTCACAGATATTGAACGCCTTTCTGAGAGAAATTAAAGGCGTTCTATTCCCCCTTCACACACACACCCACACACACACACACACACACACACACACAGACACACACACACACACACCTCCTCCCTCGCTCCACTGTCAGAACTGAGATATATTTACAATCCATACGTAAGTTTGACCAAATTGACCTGACACAAGCAGACCTCTTGTCTCGCTCACTCCATGTTTTGATATATTGATTTAATTGGAGGTTCAATGTAGCTGCCATCACAGCATCAAATGCCTCATAAATCACATGACTAGCAGGAGCAACAATATCGAAGAATGAATTAGGAGGGAAAGCTCGGGGGATTGATTTCATAGATATTTCTTTGGTGGAAATTATGAAGCGTGCCAAAGCAGGAATAAGATCCATCAGATCCGTCCGTTTCTTATGATGATATTTCCCAAAAGGTCAAAATTGCTTTCCCACACAAACCTGCACCAAAGCATACAGAGTGGCTTCCTGGAGGCTCTGTGGCTGTTGTTGACATTTCTCATATGTGGGGTTTCTGAGATTGAAATCGCTTGCTGCTGCTTTGCTTCGTATCTCAATTTGTGGCCTTAAGTGTCCAGCATTACCACGAATGACAAAGACTACCTCACACACGCACGCACACACGCACACACACACACGTGCACACACACACACACACACACACACACACACACACACACACACACTTAGACACACACACACACAGACACACACACACACAGGGATCTTATTCAAGAAGTGAGAGGAATGTTTAAGAACGCTCCTGAAATTCTTGCGGTACATTGGAATGCTTTATATGTCTGCATTAGTATTCATTGCCTGTCACCTTCAGTATTTTATAGAAGTGTAAAGCAGCGGCAATGCTTCCTGATTCATCTATTCCTAAGGTGGTAATTCAAACGCATGTTACAAATCATAATAATAAATCATCTAATATTAATAGTGATTGATTATTTGGGGGAAATTTTAAGACAAATGAATCCTCAGAAAGCATATTCTTTCATAAAACACTGGCAGATTCAGATGCAATATTGTTTTTACTCCATCAAAAGTATTTAATGAGATCGTATAGTTCTATTTCTAACATCAGTGGTTTTGGCTCCATGAGTGACTTTTGTCCCTCGTAGAATCTTAGGTGAGGAATGTGTGTGCATTAGTTTGTGACATTTCATTTCATATGCAGCTTGGTGTCATCTGAAATGATAAAACACGATATTTACAACTATGCTGTGCTGAGTTTACAGAAGATTTATTTAGTTTATACGACTGGGTCTCGTTTTTTGAGGCGTCGGCCATCATTTCGGTCGGTTGCGAGAAGAAATCAACGACTCTTTATCTCAGGACACAGATGAAAGCAGTATCACCGCATACAAGCAACAAGAGCCATCAGACATTCAAAAAGGTTGTATTGTGTATAACTCTGCACTTTATCTGAACTGGATGCACCTGATTTCTCCTGTATTGTCTCTGTTTAGTTCATTTTTCACTCAAGAAGATAAGAGTTGTAGTCAAAAGTTAGCTGTTTCCCCCCAAAATCTGATCGGTCGACTCTGTGGAAAAAGAATAGGAGCGAATTGGAGCTAAAATAGGAATCCTTGGACGACTCCTTACTCAGCCGGGAGGTATTGGCAGGGCGGAAAAGGCTGCAGCTGTGAAGCATTGGTGAGGCTGTGGAGCATATGTTTAAGGTGTTCTCTATAAAAACCATTTAGCGTCCCAGAAGGAGAAGGATATACGGTATGTTGCTGGCAGGGGTGGAAATGTTGCAGAGCGTGACTGGCGAGAGATTGGAGAAGGTCTGAGTTCCATTTCTTTGGCAGTGGCGGCTGGGGTAGTTAGAAAGTTAACATCGAGGCAGAGATTAGCTGAGACAAGATTTTAATCCCATCCTCCATCAAAGCGCCAATATTTTACCCCCTTACAGATATTTGAATTCACTTATCCTGAAGTGTGAAAAATGGCCTTACTTTATCATCTGGGAGCAGACGTGTGTATGATTGATAGCTTTACACAGTATGTTCTCCGTGTCTTCAACAATCGGGCCACTTACAGTTCTCGTATGTTTCCGTCTGACCACACTGAGCTCAGTTTGTGTTTATAAGAGGTGGATGACAGCCAGTTGATGACGCTCATTTCTCACAAGCCCATGATTGATCGACCAATAAATGGAAAGAGAGAGAGAGAGAGAGAGAGAGAGAGAGAGAGAGAGAGAGAGAGAGAGAGAGTGAGAGAAAGAGAGAGAGAGACACAGTAACAATGTCAGTGAGGGAGAGAGAGTGTAGGATGAGCAGACGTGGTGGTGTAAAGGAGAGATCCGGTATTTTATGTGATGTTGTAGCCACAGAAAAGATGTGACTGGTTCTACGATCAGGCTGCTGAGCATGTCTCTACGCCTGCTACACCCTGCCAGCAGGGGGTGCAGAATGAATTCAGTTGTAGAAAAAGGCTTTCCAATGTGGTTGAGGCGACCCATGTGATGTTTGAGCCAATTATAGCCAAAGCAGAAAAGACAAAAGTTCCCTTTGGTAGTCCTAAACAAAGAACACCACAAAAGTCCAAATCAGACATTCTAAGCCCTGCAAGATGTCTTTTTACTCGAAGAATGTCCACATCCTCTGACGCACAGTGGTATTGAATAGTACAAATAGTGAAATTCCTCTGCAACAATTTTACCCTCATATTGCATCCCAACCATCGCAAATTCAAAGTCTGTCACCTTTCCCCGCGGTGATAACTCTCATGATGAGTGGGCACATGCTTCAAAATGCAGGATTACACGGCCAGTGTCTGTCCACGTATGACTGAATGTCTTCCTGATGCAAGAAGAGCCAGAGACAGGAATTCCGAATGTCAGAGCCATACACTGCATACCTTCTGTATGAGACTGGATGCAGTTGGAAATATCAGCTTCACTCTCCATGAGGAGCATTCCAGTCTGGGCCGAGTCTGGTTATGACAAATGATAGGTGAGATCTTCTGGAAGAGATCTAGCCAGAGCTAAGCGCAGAGTCCTGCAAGCGTGCCAAGTCTCAGACCGTAGAGAGAGGGACAGGACAGGAAGCCCAGATGCTTACGTAACAGCCTTATGGAGGGGATCGGTATGTGACATGTCACATACCGGTCTACTCCATCAGCCTCCCACCCTAACTCCCGTCCGTAACCTCCTGCCCCACACCATGTACCAGGTCGGGCCAGGTCTTTGTCAGGACCTACAGTGTGTTGGCCTCTGTGTTTCCCCCCCGAAGGTGCTGCTGCTACTGCTGCTAGACGGCAGTGCGTGCATACTTGACTTGAATGTTCAGACACATCGGTATGTAAACTGATTTCACTTCTGAATAAATATTTGGACACGTCTCCTTACTCCCATTCCTTTGTCCTCTCCGCTGGAATTCAACAGGTATTATCAGTAATTAACGTCCTCGCCCGGGTTCCGCTGCCCATGCAGTTAGATGGCATCCAGCAAAATGTGGTTAGCCTGTAGGTCTGAGTGAGATTGAAAAACGATAAGAAGGTTATAAAAGACCCTCCTCAGTGAGTGAGCTGAGAGAGAGAGACCCCAGCGTCTCAGGGCTTCATGGCCTCCGGTAGCTGCCTCGCCGTCCCTGCACGGCTGTATTTATAGAGCACTGTGGATGAGTCATTTGGCCAAGTGCCCGCTCTTTGCTCGCCAGATTTACAGGTCTCCACTTTGGGGAGGGCCCGGGTGATTTACGATGGCCCCCACCAGCCCCCCAACTCCACCTCTCTCACTTCCTACAGAGGGGAGCAGACGCACCATCTTGCCTTTCGGCTTGTTGTCTCAGTCGAACTCCTTCTCTCCTGCGTGTCTGACAAATATGATTCCTCCATTCGCTCGGCACATCAGAGTAAAAGTACAGGACGGAATTTTTGATAGGGAGGCAAACAGATTACCTGCCTCACTATGACATCACTGATCGGTGTGTTGCACTGACCCACTTTGACTACCCGGATGAAGTGAAAGAATTACAGGAGGAGGTGGAGAAGTAAAGGAAGAAGGGGGAGAATAGGAAGGATAGTAGTGTGTGATTAAGCTGTGACAGAGAGAGAGAAGGTGATCCATGGCGTAGGACAGGGACGGATGAAGAAGTGGCACCGGGGTGTCTCTGGTCAGCGGCAACATTGGAGGAGGGGGCGAGTCTTCATCTGCTCCCCATGGATCTCAACTCCAACCCAGGTCTGTGTCTTTACATAACAGCAGTAAATACTAACAGCTTTGTGTTTGGTTTGGGCTTAGGTTTCATTGCAGCGGCGGGGATTTTATTGGGTTTCGTCAGTTCAGCTTCGGGTGTTTGGGTTTCTCAGGCAGCCAGTCTAATCTTAAACTAGAGGCGCAGAGCCGCTTGTAGCTGGAGTGCAACAGTTTTCCAGAATGTTTCCTGGGGGTTTATCATGTCGGCAAATCTGTGTTACAAAGTTACAGTTCATAGATAAGTTTTATTGCAGCTGTGATGTCAGACGAAGAGTTTACGATGCTCCTGACCCCGGAGCTTTTTCTGCAAGAAAGGAGTCAAGTCCCTGCTTTGCACAATATTCCTGGAGAATACTTGTATAATTAAATAATATTTGTTTGCTGACAAAACAAAAATATTTCATCTGCACTGACCTCATTTGTTTAGTAGCACCATTGATAGCAGCCCCTTCAATCAATGGTGACAATGTGATTGACTTTCATTTATTGCATTGTAAAATTGCATTGGATTTTTCCAGAATTCTACAAAATAAGTCAAAGTTAAAGTTGCAATATGTTTGGCACTTTTCAAGATATTTAAACATAATTTAGTTTGACACTCATGCATACAAATGACTCCCAAAATGATCAAATGTATCAATGTTTAGTCCTTAACATATACAACACGCTTAATTGCTATGTGACAGTAAATATGCATGATTTAACCATTAGAGACATTACAGGTGTTATATAACTACAAACGCCAAAGCTCTTTATCGCATTGCATTGCCATAGTAGTAAGTCAAAATCATTCATCCTCAATGCTAGGTTAGATTTCACTCTGCGTGGATCCTTGAGGCAGATAGCAGAACGGACTGCTGAATTCATGGCTCCCAGGCTGCTTGTAAATCCATCCTGATGAAGGCATTTGCGAAGCACGAGGAAGAGGAGCAATGAGGGGAAGACAGGGTGGTCAGGAGAAGTGGAAATGGTGAGAAAAGAGAAGAGAAGCAATAACATGCGAGTAGGAGAACTGATAAAAAACAACTGATGGATGATTCCTAATTTCAGTCCAGCATCTCTATGACTCTGCAGTGTTGGTGTCAGTGAATGTAGTGGAGGTCACAGGGTGAGATGGGGGCCACACTGACACCTCTGAATGCTACGGGCAGTTTTGTCTTCTAAATGGCGATCTGAGTGACTAATAGATGGAAAGTGCTTTTACTTTGAAAGGTGATCAAACAATAAGACAGCCTACAAAACGTGACTAACAATAATAACTGATAATGATAATGACTTTATCAAGAGATAATAAATGGTTTGTGTCCATCTATTGATAACCAATTCTCATGAATAAGAGTGATGTTTATGTTGCCATGTTTGATCTGTACTTTGTCTTTTAGAATGGATCTCTCAATGCAATAGCGACTTATTAGAATATTTGTAACCGCAGATTGATTATTTTTTACTAACATTCATAACTGCAGAACTGATGGCTTATTGGATGGTGAGAGAGTCAAATTGATTTTTCTCAACCTGGCAAGCTGTGTATCGAACCACAGGGTTATGAATGAAGCATTAAGAGAGGAAGTTTTTATTTTCAACATACAAACCAGGTAGAATGTATGAAATAGTGGAATATAATGTGGTTTCGAGGCACAAACACCACAACACGCTCAACACCACCTACCCAACCACACACACACACACACACACACACACACACACACACAACCTCATTGTCAGCGTTTCTCTGCCTCTCCACTCAGATCATCACCCATTTTCCTTGCCTCTGCACTGCAGCCCTCAAGCTGCTGTGTCCATCTTTGTTAGGGAGAACAACACGGATGTTGAGCAGCAGCAGAGACATAACGGCTGCGACGGATAAATGAAAACACATTCATCTTGCCAAAGTTGACGGACAGTCTCCATTAAGCTGTCTGAACATATGGGCAGCAAGACAAAAAGGGGGTGCTTATGCTCACTGACCATCAGCACATTCCATATTTGTGCCCTAAAAATGATCTTTCATGCTCCATATACCACCTTGTCAGTCATTACGTGCAAATATGAACCTGGTGGGAAAGGTTCATACAGGCTGATGATTGATGCTTGTAGGCATTATCTGTACTTTCTATCACTGTAATATCCACCTTTGACAGGTCCCTCAATCTCCTGCAGCAATCTACCAAATGAAAATGTTGATTTATGTTTCTTCACATAGCCAGAATGAATTAATTTTCATAAAGAAATTACATCAAGGTGAAGGAAACTCAGGAGTAGCCTTTTCTTTCATACCCAGTCGTCAGCATTTTTTATTTTTCATTGTTTGCATCTCTCAGGTCAGAGGTTTTGATAGCATATTGAGCTTTTATACCTTGATTAAAGCTGGAGCCTTTCCCATTTCATTATTGCATCCTTTGTTGTCAGCTGTCTTTTTGAAGATGTATGCCAGGTGTTGTTCACACACAAAAAAAGTCAGGTTTCTATAACCCTGTCTGAAAGGTTCAAAGGGCTTTCCATAGGCCAGACTGACTCAACATGACAATTTTGGCTGTTGGGGGGGAGTGCAGGTGTGCCTCTGCCCTGAAGCCCTCACCAGTGCTGAAAGGTGATATTAGACGGTATTAGCAAGGAGAGTAACGGGTACTTTGCAAAGTCTGCTCCTTGCTTCAGAAGTGTATGGGGTAGATAAAGGGATGTTTGCGTCCTGATATGACTGTGAGGAGGTTTGTCTAAATCTGCTCTTTGCAACGTGTTCAGTAATGGAATTTTTTATCTTCACACATTCATACGCATAGAGGTCAATGCGGATGATTTGCAAGGAAAAAGAGGCTCAACTGTGTGTGTGTGTGTGTGTGTGTGTGTGTGTGTTTCTGAATGCGTATGGTCTTTAGCACTGAAAACATCCTGTATTTAAAACTATTTTCAAACAATGTAATTAGTTTGGATCACTGGGTGCACTAGTATGAATTCCTGGCCTGCAGACGGTCCAGATTTACAGTCCCAAGGCCATGAGTGTATCATGAACATGTCAATTTGGCAATCTGTCATTGTCAGATATGTTTATGTAACCATAAGGATAACAACATACTTCCCCATGAACATACACAAAGATACACACAGGCGCACAAAGCTGAATATACAAACACTCAAACAGAGTCAAACCTTATCGCTACCAACAATGTAAAGTAAATGCGTCTGGCTGTATTTGTATATATTGTATATGCTATTTAATCTTACTCAACAAGGCAAGTACAGTATATGATGCAAATATACTGTGAAATTGGTGTCAAACCTAATATTAGGTTGTGAAATCCGTGTCAGATTCCCTTTGCAGGGCTCCTGTAGAGACACTTGAGCATTACAGAAGCTTCCTCTTGATGTGTAATAAGCCTGCTGCTATCAGTGATGTCGTGTTTAGTCTCCTAACGTTGCACACAAGTGTGTAAGTGACAACAGCTGCCAGGCCTCACTAAAACTAAGAGCTCCTAACATTTTAATGGATCATTAATCCCTAGTCAGTATCTGGCGGAGCTGTCATTGGTGTAAATGGTTCCCTCCTAAGGATTTAGGCACGTCGATGAACCTCAGAGTGTGTCTGATACATCGTTTAGTGATCTCTGGAATGAATCTGGAGTCTGCACGGAACGTTTGTGGTTTCTGGGTACGGCTGAGACCTTCAATGAGTTTTTTATTTTTTTTATTTTTTACAAATGTTCGTTTTGGCTGGAGTTAAAGGTGCACCAAGTTTTCATTTTGCTATAAATGTTGAATTCCACCAGCTGTTTTCCAAAAAACATATTTTTAATTGGAATTCTTAAAGCAAATGTCTTGCCTAAGAACTTTCTTAGCTCGAGATTCCCGTGAGACCTTAATCCACCACGCTGGCAGGTTTGAGATCCTGCACTCAGCTCCATTACCATTTAGAGATTATGTAACTTAAACCTAAATAAAAGCAGATATCATGTTAACTCTGTGGATTATATCAGTGAATTAAACAGAATTGCAGATGTAGCGGTATGATCCTTTAAATCGTCCCCTCCTTATAATATCACCTCAGCTTGTTTTTCCAGCACGAGCTCTGTGCACTGTTAAGCTCTGTTAAGTCTGAGCCTCGTTTCCTTTTCCTGAAGTTGAAAACGACTCCCCTTGCATCATGATATATTTACGGCGGCCTTGGCAGGACACACACACATAGCTCTTCATTTAGTTGGCATGAAATCAGAACATTGGGCTCTCTGCACTGACTGACCCACTGACGCTCTAACTGTCTTCATGACAGCTCATTACATCTCTGCTTACTCAAAATGTAGAAGAGCTGCCTTTGACGAATGCAGGACATTTCACATTTTCGGGAGGAATATCTGGTAACTGAATTACTAGTTCAATCAATTTGTTAGTTAATCATAATAAGGTTGGGTTTGTTTGGTTGCTAGAATATTTAAAAGTTATCTACAGATTTCAATGTAGCTTGGTGGGCAGGTTGGACAGGATGCAGAGGAGAATCCATTAAGATGGTGGTTTGAATGGCCTAATGGTGGCGCTGTAATCCCTACTTTTGTGTCTTATTCCTTGGGTCCAAATGACTCAACACCAAACTAGACTGAGTTGTACCTTTTTCTGCTATAATTGTCTTCCAAAGTTGAGTGGGCGTGGCTCATTCTTTACGTAAAATTCTAATTCTTCATTGCTGTATCTCATGAATGAATTTGTCTACTGAAACCAAACGTGGTGGGCATGCTTGGGTTTTAGGTAAGACACGTTTCTGTTCATGTCTAATCCCTGCGACGTCGTGGCACACCTTCCTATTTCTGCACAACACAACATTTCTGGCTGCAGAGCTCAAGCACGCCAAGTATCATGTTTGCCTGTCAGCGCCAAACAAAGGAGGAGAAAAGAGAGTTGGACCCGGGCATTGTTCTCCGTTATCTGATGTCATGATTACCTACTTCCCTACGGGGGCCTGAGAGGGACATTAGAGCCAAACAAACTTAGTCCCCTTTGACCTAAACCATTCCTACTCTCTATGTTACTCTTTCAGCATCAGATGGTAACAGATAGCTAGAGAAACTCTATGGAGTCTGTGTTCCCTGCTAGACATTGTCTGTGGGGATTCAGGTGGAGGAGAATGTTTTGGCGTCTGCCCTCTGATTGTGTCTATTGACATGCGAGGACCACCGTGACACCGGGGGGTGGGGAGGAGGTTTTAGTGAAACTGGACGCCCCCCAGGATCGATACACTAGGGAGATAGACACAGGAGCTAAATCTACACATGGTGCCCGATTACACTGTGTTGTATTTGTGCAACATGATAAATGATGAATAACAGCGAAGCCCTTTGGATGAGACAAAGCTATATTTTCCACATTTTAAGTTCTCATTTCATCATGAAAATTGCAAAATGCAAGCCGTAGCATGATTTTGATTCATTTCATTGTCACTTGCTGATAGCTTAATAGTAGAAATGTTTTCGCTTCTCATAAAAACTATTATTCATGAAGTATTAAAGTTTAAATTATCACACAAAAGCCTGATTTCATTATGTCGCTCTAAATGCCACAGGCTGTTATCATTAGGCTTTGATTGTTTGTCGTGTTTATTAGCTGACAGTCTCTGGCTGAAGATGTTAACAAAGCATTGCGGTGTGAATGGGTGATGCCACGTTTGCTTATGAGGGTCGCGACCCTAGTGTGGAACCAGCTTTTTGTAAAGCCAAGCCCTTAGACGGAGAGATCTGCCTATTGTTCCCATTACAGTGGTTAAAGAGAACTATGTGTGTTTGTGCGCGTGGGTGTGTGCGAGTGGGTGTGTGTATTCCCCAACCCCCTCTCTAAACTCTCAGCTCCCCTCCTTCCCTTTCTCTTTCTCACCCTCTCAGCTGTGCTCTCTCACTCATTCTGAGCCGGGCCAAAAAAACTCCCAGAGTCGGGAGCTCCCGTCCTCACGTTAACCCCCCCGGCGTCCAGGAGTTTTGTATCCCATTCTGGAAGCTTGTTTTCTGGGTTGCCAGAGGTAGGCGAGCGGAGGAAGCATGGAGGTAGTTCACCAGGCAGTTCACACTTTACCACAGTACGGATTATCCGATTTACTGTCCTCACACCAAGGTAACAATGATAAGTAACTGCATGTATTGTTTGACTATTTTCAGCTTTCAGTGCTCTGCTGTCTACTGTAACACACACGCACACACACACACACACACACACACACACATTCTAGAGACATACACAGAACTTTTCTTCAATAGGGAGACATACTTGACAGCTTGTTTGCAAAAGTTGTACTTTGTAGTTAGATTGTGTCGTATGAATGAACCGTACAGAATCTATTATTAGAAAATAATTGTGGCAGATTTCATTCCATCTCTCCTCATCAACAATCAAGCGTTTCCCTTGAGATGCAGATGTTTGTCCTTGTGTCACTTTCCACTGTTGTAAATAAGCAATGAATGTAAGCGTGTGACTTCCTGTACTGCTGGAGGTATTTATGATGTGTGTACTTCTGAGAAGTTCAAAGACTATCATTAGACACAATATTGAATCTCAACTTGTCCCTGCTTGCATGCAAACAAGAGCGCTCATGCCATCTGTACAGAGGAGAGAAGACACTGTGTGATGCATCCCCCCCCACACTTTTTAGTCATGTAAAGCTAAACAAGGTGAGCCAGCGTCTGTATTGTTTTCTGGCACCTGCTTCCTTCATACTTGGCAAGCAGAGCTATCAAAGTCTGGAAGAAGTTAACATTTCCAGAGTGTGTCTCCCAAATATTCTCTTTCACATTCATATCTAACAAAAAAAGGGTGTTTTATCTGGATAAAACTCATAGAGTTGCAGATTCAGGTCAGAGAAGAAGGCTTCAGGTATTTGTGGGCAATTACTGCACTGTGGGGTCCTTTGTTTTCTCTCACCTGTTTGGAGCCATTAGTTAAAGACCAGGTTGGACAGTCTGGCCCCTTATTAGAGCCAGTGGTCACAACTGGAATGAATAGTTAGAAGGTATAACAAATTTGGTAATTAAGACACACACACACAGAGTTGCCATTCATTAGAGAAGATGAAAACTGCCTGGTTGTCAGTAGCAAACTAAAATTTAGGTTTAAAAAAAAACACTTAGGAGCTTTACTAGAACCTGAAGAACTTAAACAAAGGAGGAAGGAAACATGGAAGCTTGTAAGCATGTGGAAGGACATAAGGACACACAAAAACAGGGGGAAACTGACAACAAGCTGTGGATTTCATCAGGAAGTCCACGGAAAGCACACAAGACAATGTGGCCGAGAACACGTGGCTGGATATATCCTGTGCACTGTAGGAAGACCGAACGTGGGAATGGGAATCGTGTCTGGGAAGTGAATGAGGAGGAAGGAGGAGGTAGCTCACCCACAGAGCAGAGACAAACCAGAATACAATCCTTATTTTGCGGACATTTGTTATCAAGTTTGTATTCACCGAATGTCTTTATAAGATTCAATCTTCTAAGATGTAAAGGACGGTGTGTTTCTGCAAAGTTGACACGAGTTCACCTCACTGCCGAGTGTAAAACTTTTGTGGCATTGTGCCGAGAGCGCGGCGAATCAGGGGAACAGTGACAGCTGTCACGGTTGTCTCTTCAGGTAGAACGTGAAGATCCTCCACTGTCTCAGGCGGTGAACTCCTGCCAGGAACGTTCTTGTTTCAGAGGAGGCAATCAAGGGGGCTCTTTCCCCCCTTTTGAGACACAGTGCCAGTCACACTGTAAGTGCTTTGAGATGGGGCTGATAGAGAATAACACCTAAAGGCACTGAAGAATATCATTTTCCCACAGGTGTCAACACAACCTGTAATCTAAATGTTATTATGTGCAAGAGATTACATTTGGTGACCAATATCTTGATAGCTGTGAAAGTTGCAGGGGAGCGAAAGGCTAATATTTGCTCTTCCCAGGAATCTGGCTCCACTTTTATCCGTTGTGGTTTTAACCTGTGGTCAAATCATTGATCGACCTTTCCTTCATAGAGGACAATGTGGAGGTATGTGGGGATGCATGGAGGTTGTGACCGGGGCGAAGGTTCCCTCTTCAACCGCTGCCATTAGCATCCAGAACATTAGTCAATAGTCGATAATCTGGACTAGCAGCTTTTGCTACATATAAGATACTGCAGCACAAATCTATTAACACAGGCTCATTCAACTGCTGCTTGTAGACTTAAGGTCATTTTTCATATAAATTACTTGAGTCTTTAAAAGTATGTAACTGTCTGACCTTTATATAAACACTTACAGTATATAGCAGAGTAATGATAGATTGTATTAGTTTGGAATTGACCGGTCTGATTTCTTGATGATGTAAACAAACTGGTGCCATGACAGAAACGCTGACGACATGGATGCAGTTACAATTACACAACAATGGGGCACTTCAAAAGTAATTTAGTGCTGCTTGAAGTATCACTTATATTTACGTATCAACCTCAGTTGACATTTACGACAATATTTGCATGTAATAATAGACCTTGATTGTTCAAATATATGTATTTTAGCTTTTCATAATGTAGTTTTGTTATTGAAGTGACTTTTTGGAAGGAAACGTCCCTCCATGTCACGAGACAAGACGTGTTGGACACGCGTCTCGCATGGAGGTTTCTGACCTGGTGCATAACACAGTCCAGGGCTCTGTACAGGAAGTTATCCATTTCTGAAGTGTGTTTGACATCTCACCCTTCTTGTTGTTGTCCAAATCAGCCACTGTGGGGGACAGCGTCAACGGGAAATGGCAGGAGGAACGGGACTGTGCGGTAATGGGCGCGGAATGCCATATAATCCTGGCGCATGCTTGTTTAACAGCTGATTAGTGGAGGAAATGCTATCTTTCTGTGGGAGTGATGGGAGCAGGCACACTGTTCAAGGCGGGTCGTGTTTAAATGTGGACAAAAAGCACTGGACAGGAACAAACGGGAAATAGTTTGCATGACAATTAAGGCAAATATTGTTGTCAGGGTGGAGACGCTGATGGAAAAGTATTTGTGAGAACCAGTTTCCACATGACACAGGACGACCATTTATATAAAGATACAGGAACGGCGCGGAATGTCAATGTCTTTCCGCGCCGACGCTCTCCCCGTGTGACAAATCGGTGTCACCGTGGATCCGGGTTGTGACTTTCCCTCTCAAGTGTACGAGTCAGAGGTTTCCCTTATTACTCAAGCTCGGCGATGATGCTCCGGCGTTACAAACATGTCCTTTTGATTTGCCAAACGCTGCTCTTCAGCAGTTCAACAGTTGTTCCTCTGAGGGGTTGAGTCAGTGCTGAGCAGTATTAAGCTTTCACCAACTGTGTAATCCAGATCTTCAGGAGTAAAATGGAGGAGCTACTCACAGACAGCAGGACATGCCAGGAATGTCTGCTGCTGTGGGTGTGAGCATGTAGTCATGGTTACTAGTGTTTTTTAATCCTCTTGTTGGCTCATTTTGTGTGTCAATCTTCTCCAAAATCTCCAAATCTTAAAACAAGCAAAACAAGGGCATAATTAATTATTCATCTATTTCCGAGACAAATTTTCCAGAAGTATCAGACATGAGTTGCTATGAAATGTTGTTGCAATGTATTATCTAATATTATCTCAATCTTGGGAATTCTACAAACTAGACGTGTTAAATAAGGTACGTTTCCCATGCACAGACTAATAAATCAGTGCAAAAATAGCCTGCACCTGCCACTGCACGGAAAACTGAGAAGCCAGTTGTAGCTAAACAGACGGGAAGCTTCCCCAGCTGACTGGAAAATTCCCACTGTTTCTGTCTTTCAAGAACTGCGAAACACTGATATCGCTGTCATGGATAAGTTGACCCTTTTTCCTCATTAGCTTGTACGTCTACTATTTCTCAAACTTTTCCTATCTTGTGTCGTGTTTTGATGTTCACACTTTCTACAGTTGGTTCATTTGGAGTTAGATGTTGTTTGATACATTTGTAGATTGCATATTTAATTTAACACTGTTAACAAGTAAAACAAGCAAATATATCAAATGAAGTTGTATAACAGTATTAATCAGCTCTGCAGGGGGGAACTGATGTTGTCAGCAATCATTTTCTGCACAGTAGTGTCGTGTTGTTGTCATTCGTAATTATAATATCAGAAATGCATCAAGTCATATTCTAGACCCAGTTGGACTCAGGTTCACTGATCTTCTGCAACCCAAATTTTTTTTTTGTTATCTTATGTAAGAAACTTAAAAGAAAGTAGCAATGCAGATGAGGGCAAAAGTACATATTGAGGTCTCTTGTTGCATTTATAATCCAATTTATGCCTAAATAGAAAACAAAAATGCTTGCCCTTAACTGCAAAGGGTGGGGTTAGGTGCCCATTTTGAAGTACTGCCCAAATCCACAAAAAAGGCTTCAGCCGGCAGTGATAGTCGCTCTCTCTCTCCCTCTACCTCACTGGCACACACACTTACACACATACACACATACACACACGGCTCTCCCTGTTGTGCGATCCGGTGTGTAGACGGAGGTCTGTGGGTTGATCCCTGACGTGAGTGCTTTTTTTGCGGGCGGAGTGTATCCGGAGCGACGGGGGCTTCAGCCGCTACAGACACACGCACATGTGCGATCACAAGTGACCTGCAGCCCCACCGGTCAGTGCATCATTTACTTGTTGTTGTTGTTGTTGTTGTTGTGCTTATTGTTGTTGACAAACGGCGTTACCGGAAAGAAAATATGTTGCGCTTCTCGGGTCGATAGTTGGAAAACGAAAGAGCGGATAGCGGTGTGTGTGAGTGTAAGAGGGAGGGAGAGATGTCTGTGTGTGAGGATTTTAGTCATGAGTGCATATAGATTAGAGTTATTATCCTAATATTAGGGGGATTTAATTAGAGGGTTTACTGAGCACACGTGTGTTTCCTCGCATATTCAAAGCTAATGGCAGGCGGTGGCTCTAATTGTCGCCATTGATCCGGCGATCAGACAAAGTTGATCGATTGTGTCTCGTCCATGTGGGGGTGTCGCCTAATTAACGCGAGCTCTCAGTGGAAGTCAATATTGGGTAGGGACTAATCACTGGATGAGGATCTGCGCTGAGCTTCTTCAATATGTAGGAGTTGTTTCTTGGACTCGGATCAACATGGATGGATCGATCGAGCCTGTTGTGCTGATATTTAGAACCGGAAGCCATGTAAAGTCATCGATCACCTGTCACCCAGAGCTTTTTTAATGATATCAATATCAAACTCTGACCCTTTGAACTTTGCCAGACTCGTGATGTTAACATTGTGATGTCGCCAGCATTGAGTGCAGCCTAATTTGTGTTTAAATAAAATCTGGGGAAATTCCCTATTTGTGGCAACATTTTCACGAATATAATTAGTGTCAATGAAGAATTTATTTTGTTAAAGTGTTATTCTCTATCATGTTCTATTTATGTGAATTACTGGACGGGATTTGTACATACAGTGAGAAAAGCAGTGATTGTGATCATTTCTCCCAATCTGTCATCATCCTCTGCAAGTTTAAGACAAAAACAAGTTGCCTGTGAAAAACACAACTATCACAACAAGGTATATCAATCAGGTTCAACTTCAATTCCAGTATTCATCTGTTATATCAGTAAAAGTGTTAGTTTTACCTGTTGAAAGCAGCACTGATTACCATTCATGTGCAGTGAAACTCCATCTGGAACACCTTCCCCGAGCCGGCATTCTCCGTCGATGACACCGGGCCACATGGCAGTAATGAGGTCCGTCGCGGTCACAGAGTTTACCCTGGCAGTGTTTGTGAAGGGTTCGGTGAATAAACATTCTGAACATGTTGCATGCCACACAGGACAAACACTGGCATCTGCAGCCTGCTAATGAGAGCTCATCAAGACTGACAGGGGGGCATCAATCACACTGTCAGGGTTTGCTTCCAAATATAACTGTCAGTCCTGTGGTCTCTGAATATTAGACCACAACAGCAATTCATGCGTTGTTTCAACCGATATTATATGAAATCATTTTTACTGCACACCAGTTAAAATGTGATGTGACAGGATCTCCAATTCAACTTAATGGTGTAAATGTATTATTATCAATTGTGATTTTGAATTTTAGGTCAGAATTCTGCTTGTTAACTCCATATTTTCTATCATCGGCAAGAAAAATATCCAATATGTCATCACCGTCATCATTATCAACACCTCCACCTAGCCAACCAAACAGCCCAGACCAAAGGTGCACAGTGCAGGTTAAATGAGAATATGCCACTTTTCTTGAGTTCCTTTTGAGGTTTGGTGTATTGAATGGGAACACTTATCCAGTCTGACATCTATAAATACGATTCAACATTGACGAGCAAACCTCATCAGTGAGAAGTCTGGATGAGGATCCCTGGTGCTTTGTCAAACTGAGCGTCATGCATAATTCAGCTGTTGTGTCACAGAGCAATTTCCCCTAATAGCTCGTCTCATCCCGTGGTGCAGACGAGGTGCATCTGTGTGAAAAGGCCAGGTTTGGTTTCGTTCATTTAAATTGGACTGAAACTGCTGCTGTGCAAATGGATCTGTTGTCATGGTAATACAGAGCACAGTGTCATTGCTGCCAGATTTTGTGTTTGGTTGAATCGGGTTCAGGTCTTGCACTGGGGTCCTTCTGGTTTCAGATGACAGCAGAGTATCTGTGGCCATTACCCATAAACCTGAGCAGGATAGGCGAGCCTCAAACTTCTGCCCTCAGATTTAAACCTTAATTGTTTATTTGTGGCTACAGGCGAGTTGAAAGGGTGTGACTGCGTGTGAAGTCGCCACATTTATAGAGACGCATCACGACTGGGTGAGGTTCAAGTCAATTATCAGATCATCCGAGGACTTTTAAAGTCATTGATGTGTTCTGTGTCAGGAGGTCAGACTGCTGGGAGGTACGCCTGAAGCGTTTGAAAGGTTTCCAGTCTCATAAACTTTATTGAGAGTGAACAAAGAGGCAATTTTTACATGTACAGTGTTTTATGCTGGAATTCACAACACGTATCTATCAAATCTGATCTGACCTGGATTTGGCTTGTCTTTACAATCAGAATTATGGTCTCTTGTATATTACTAATCTATATTTTGTCTTTCTCACACTATTAACAGGGGGAGACAGAGAGCGGATGACAGCCAACCATGAGACCTACTTGCTTATGGCCAGCACCCAGAATGACATGGAGGATTGGGTGAAAACCATACGCAGGGTCATATGGGCACCCTTTGGTGGAGGTCAGTACACAGGCAACATCTGATTGATTAACGGAATGCTGGTGATGCATCTCGCCACCGTCTCTTACCACGTGCCTTTGAACAATCCCCAGAAGTACCCAATAGTGTAAAAGTCCTTCTTTTACACTAAAGTCACTTTTACCTGCATGTTTACCGCCGTCTGGTTGCATCCAACCAGTTGTTGCATCCAACCAGTTGTACCCACAGACGTTGTATTACAGTAATATGGACCTCTAGAATGGTCCCGGATGTTTGGATTTAACTGTATCATTATGTTTTTATGTCTGACTTCCTGTGTCTCCTGCTGCACTGGCTGGCGTTGGGCTGCATCATGCACGAGCAGAGCTCTGGTGCAGAGCAGCTCGGGGTCACAGTGAATAGACTGAGGCCGCGCTGGCCCCCTCTGTTTTCAGAGCGCAGAGTTTGATGTCTATTGCAGTTGACTGCTCTTCAAAAGGACGAGCCATTTGTTAAAGATGCCACACGATAGGTGGCTCCATGTTGGAGCGGCGCGCTCACACACACACACGTCTCTCTCTCTCTCTCTCTCTCTCTCTCTCTCACACACACACACACACACTCCAGCCTTTCACATTTTGCAGTAACAGCAGAAATAAACTAAGAGCGCATTGGCTGCTTGGTGTCCCGAAAGTGTGATACATTTTTTGGGCTCCTCTTCAGTTGCTGGAGGCTCCGGATCACTGGGCCCCCCTGTGTTTGTCGCTTAGAGCCCCGAAATGTTTGCTGGGATGTTTTTTGTTTATTTGTTGGTCAGCTGGATGTGATCATTCAGTTTGGTGTAAGAGTTGGACAAAGGAGTGATTGAGACCAGACCATTGAGAAATGTGTCACTGCGGCCTCTTCATCTGGATCTTTGGAGATATTTTTGATGGTAATATCAATTTATTTACTTTTTTTAAAAACATTTTTGTATAGATTTTCTAGACTGATCTTTAAATGCAAAAAATATATTGTTGAGTAAACTTTAGTCATAGATGTATTCTTTTAAAGTGAACATTTGGTTTGTTAGTGTATTGTAGTTATATGTATTGTCCAGTTAGATGAAGTGCCACATCTGTTAAACTGTTAAACTAAAATTAGATCTTGGATGAAAACTGAGATGAGCCTGAACTCATTAGAAGCACTTCTAAAAAAATCCATGGAGACTTATTGAACAGGTGTCCAGGTGCAGCCGTGACAGTCAGGCAACGTCATCGACCTCTGTGCTCCGAACACAGAGCCGCTCTGTGCTCTGCAGCTGTGCTCTCACACTGAAACGCTCCCTTTCTTGTCATGTTTCCTCATCATGTCTACTTCAGCAGAGGTCAGAGCACCCCTGGCTTTGTAGCTCAGGTAAGGCAAGACAGGGAGACTCAATTTATACCCTGAAAGCATGATGGATCCTGGTTTTAATGGCTAAAACCTGCTTACAAGAGGTTCTAGTGTTCTGTGTTCTTCAGAATGTAACTGTAACATGTTGTGAGCCAGTGCAAAGGTCAAATCTGGCGAAACGCTCCTCTAATTTTAAGTACTGGAGAGTCTTAACAGGCTCTCAGATCAGCTTTTAATGCTGTTACGGCTGGATTATGTATCACATCTTCCTCAGTTTCTAACTTTACATCTGTCTTTTTCTTCCTTCATGAAATAATTCCTTCTATCTGCAGAAAATACAGCAGATTTCTTTCTGATTTAACCAGATTTTTCTCCATATTTTCTCCATCAATATATAATATGAGACAACCTGTGTGTGTGTGTGTGTGTGTGTGTGTGTGTGTGTGTGTGTGTGTGTGTGTGTGTGTGTGTGTGTGTGTGTGTGTGTGTGTGTGTGTGTGTGTGTGTGTGTGTGTGTGTGTGTGTGTGTGTGTGTGTGTGTGTGTGTGTGTGTGTGTGTGTGTGTGTGTGTGTGTGTGTGTGTGTGTGTGTGTGTGTGTGTGTGAGTGTGATGATCAAATCTCACACACACATACTGTATATACACACACACTTACATTCTCACACACACGCATACGCATGCAAACACACTTCATAAGCTGGTCCGCACACGGAGCTCACATGTGACCCGGGAAAACATTCAGAGACTCATGACCAGAATGTCTGGAGGGACGACCTTGTTTCCATCGAGCTGCTCTGGCTTTTCTCCTCCTTTGTTCTGGTTGTGCGGCTGAGGGCGCACATATGGATGTTTTGTTATTCCTTTGTTCAACACAGCTTTTTTGTAACTCTGATCCCTTTGGTAACTGGACACTTTGGAAATTTACGAGTTGATTGCTGTTTTGGTCACCTAAGACTCTTTTAGGAAGATAAAAACATTCAGAACATTTGTCTGAGAGTTGGAGACGGAGACACAATGACTTACCTGGAGCCGCATTGATGCATGACCTCTGACCTATAGACACTGTAAAAGCCTGAGCCGGGTTCTGTAAAATGCTCGAGTACAGACAGCCGAAGTTCTGCGCCTCTGGCAGCGGCTCGTCTTATCATCAATTTATTAATAGACGTCTCCTGTGGAAGCTGAAACGTTGCATCAGCTGTAACAGCGGTGAGTACGGCAACAAAACCCAGATTCCATTAGCGGAGGAACAACCACTTACATCTAATGAAAATATGTTAGAGGGATTTTCACAATCACTACAGGAGCTACATTCTGAATTACTGCGATGCATTCACACACTTGTACCCGATGTTGTCATGTCAGTGTTAAGTACCAAAATAATGAAAATGAAATTTATTTAACAAATCCGAAGCATTAGGATTCCATCAAGCTCAGTCTAATTCAGTCACCATATCGCACCACGTGTGTGTGTACTGTATGTGTGTGTATGGGTGTGAGCGGCCTCTGTCTGTATCTGGAGACCGGAAAAGTATGCAGATCCAAATCTCTCAGGAAGGCTGCCTTAATCCCCTCTTGTGTTGCGTCCACATGAGACGGCTGCTAAATGGAAATCAGCCTTTTTTTTCTGCTGCCACTGACTCAGACAAAAGGCCAGAGGTGCTCAGCAGGAAGTGAAAGATTTGATCATCAGACTCTCGGCTTTGTGTGTATGTGTGTGTGTGTGTGGGAGTGGATTGTCTGGCCAACTTCATTGCAACTGAAGCAAGAAACTTTGATGTGCTTTAAGCTAGGCAGCACTGTAATTCTTAGATAAATGCCCCTGTCACTCTTTTCATAACAATATTGAAAGTAATTTTTGAAAATGATTTGATTTTCAAAGTAAATACCCCCAAAGAATCTAGATGACAAATTAGAACCAATTCTATGGAATGGAGGAAATTGAGCCGCATTGTTGCCTCCATGTTGCTCACCGCATTCAAACCACTATCGCCAATGTCGTTTTCCAATCGCACACCACCATCAATCACCTCGATCTGTGTTTCAGGGATCTTCGGCCAGAAGCTGGAGGAGACGGTACGGTACGAGCGGCGCTTTGGGAACAAGCTGGCGCCCATGCTGGTGGAGCAGTGCGCCGACTTCATCCGGCAGTGGGGTCTTCGGGAGGAGGGTCTGTTCAGGCTGCCCGGGCAGGCCAACCTGGTCAAAGAGCTGCAGGACGCCTTCGACTGTGGAGAGAAACCCTCTTTTGACTGGTAGGGAAACAGGAGGCCCCTCAAAGTTGAAGGTTCAAAGCTCTTTTCTGTCAGATGAATGCTCAAATAGTCTTAATAATCCTACCAGATTCTTCTTTTAATGTCCACTTAAGCAGCATGAGGACCAATGCAGTGAATATTTGTGGATTTAGATGCATGTTTTGACCTTTAGACCATTAGTTATAGTAGAGTGAAAACAATTGTATATGTAGGACACATGTGTTGTGTTGGACTTGTTTCAGTCACATGAATCAAACACGTTTCATTTAATCACGGAGGGTCAGATTTGTACGACACTCAGCTGGGAGGGGAACGATCGAGCCCCAGATTCTCCACAATATAAAAAATCATCCATCACATAAATCTTAAAACCACCTGCAGGTTCCATCTCCTGCTGATAGGTACAGTAGATGTGGCTGTCAGCTGTACAGTAGAGCTGTTTGTAATGTGACCACCTTGATCCATAACTCAGGATGACACACAAGTGATGGAATCCGCTCCCTCCAACCTTCTCCCCGACACCCTCTCTCACCCCATCCGCCATAAATAAAGCCGGTACGTGGGACCGTCGGGATCCAGGCTGTACATCAGAAATATCAGCACATGGGATGACACCCATGGGTGCCACAGTCGTGTCAGCTGCATTCCCTCAACACGTCTTTCCTCATGTAGACGTCTGCTTAGTCTGCTTGTCTGCGCTCTTCTATTTTATCGTCAATTATCTTCTTACCGTAATGGCTGGACTCTTTCACTTGAGGCTTAATATGTGTAGTTTTATTTTGATATTTAAGTAGTTTTTGTCTAAGTAGGAAATGCACATTAACATTAACTACTGCTGATGCTGTTACACTTGTGCTCCTCAAGTGATTTGCTGTCTGTTGTTGCCACTGTGACATCTATCTTTGATCCTTCTATTCCTGTCTTACGTCTGTCTCGTTTTTCCGACAGCAACACGGACGTCCACACCGTCGCGTCCCTCCTGAAGCTTTATCTCCGAGAGCTGCCCGAGCCTGTCATCCCCTTTCTTAAGTATGAGGAGTTCCTGGCCTGCACCAAGCTCCTTGGCAAGGATGATGAAGTGGTAATGGCTCTCACATCACATCAATCCTCCACATTCACGCACTGTGGCCTGAAGCTGGCCTCTCACTGCCCGGTCATCCATTCTCGCTGTTCCTAGAGGACATTGTCTCTATTGTGCTTTATTTCCACTATCTAAATTGGATTTATGTCACACCAGAAGGCACGATTTTGCTTCAGAAGTGTCTGCCTCCTCTCCACACATGCATGTTCTGTCACATCGCCACATGTGTTTGCGAGCGCAAACCTGTAAATATCTCTTAAGGCTTAACTCGTGGCTTAGAGCTGTGCTGTCAAGTAGTGATTACTGCTGACAAAAGGGATTAACGGTAGTAGAACATGTCCTCTCTGTCTACAGGGTATGAAGGAGTTAAAAAAGCTTGTGGAGAGTCTTCCTCCGGTGAACTACAACCTTCTCAAGTACATCTGCAGGTATCATGGGACATTTAAAGAAGACACCATTGCAAAATTGTGACTTTTTAGGTGAAAGGTTGATCAAACATATTTCATGTTTCCCAGATTTCTAGATGAAGTCCAGTCATATTCAGGGGTGAATAAAATGAGTGTCCAGAACTTGGCCACCGTCTTTGGGCCGAATATCTTGAGGCCGAAGGTTGAGGATCCTGTTGCGATAATGGAAGGTGGGTAGTCAAAATAGACATGTTGTCCAATGCATGAATGTTTTACCGAAAAACTTCTGATCTAAAAAAGGGGGGCGTGAAACAAAGAGTTTGGGAACCACTGTTTTAGTCAATGCGGAAACGAGAGGTTAAAGGTCATATGTTGTGCGTTCCTGTTGTCAGGTACTGTTCTGGTCCAGCAGCTCATGGCTGTTTTCATCGGCCGCCACGATGTGCTGTTCCCTCCAGATGAGGACAGCCCAGTGACGCTAGAGCTCGTCAACAACAACAACATTGATTTACCGAGGCGACAAGTGAACTCGGGCACCGCCGCCGTCACATCGGTCGGACAAAACAAGAACGCCGAGAACAACAACAACACACCTGTAACCCGGCAGTGCGTTTGGGAAGCGCCGGAGTCTCCCTCCCACCGCCAACACGTCGACAACAGCGGCTCACCGCGATCGGCGAGTCCTCGGAACGGCGTCATGGGACGCTTTGACATTAGTCGCAGTCCGCCGCTGACTGTGAAAAAGAACCCGGCCTTCAGTAAAGGCAGCGGCATCGTTACAAACGGTTCCTTCAGCTCCTCGCCTTCCTCAGACCCACACCAAGAAAAAAGGCAGACTTTGCCAGTAGGTGGTAGCATGCAAATGCGCCGGCAGGGGGCGCTCAAGGGGTCCAGCACAAAAATGGGCACCAGTGTGACAAGTGGGAGCAACACCGGAGGGAACGGGACCGGGGTCGTGCGAATGGGCATCTCTAGCACTGACATGGTCACGGGCAGCATTAACGGCAGAAACGGTCTTTGGGTGCCAAACGGCTGTGTCACATTACGGGACAACAAAACACGTGATTGCTCCAACGGGGATCAACCGTCAAATCAGAACCGCCTATCCACCTATGACAACGTGCAGTTAAACCACCAGAACCTGCAGCAGCAGAACCAGGTGACCACCACCACCACGTGTCTGAGCAGCAGCTGTGAGGACAAGCAAAGCGTGGACAGCGCCACCTGGTCCACTTCCTCCTGTGAAATCTCCCTCCCAGACAACTCCACCTCCTGCCGATCCTCCACCACCACCTGCCCCGAACAAGACTTCTATGGGGGTCACTACGAAGATCTGGACGGACGCAGCCAAGACAACGAGCCCCCGAAGCCCGGTGAAGGCGGAGAGGGGGAGGGCAGGAATAACAGCGGAGACAGAGGAGGAGATGGAGCTGGGAGCAGCAGTCGGGGCACCAGCAGCAGCGGTAACAGCGACGGATTCACCGTCAATAACGGGCCGGGAAACCACAGCGCTCTGCACAGCTTAGTGGCCAGCCTGAAGCAGGAGATGCACAAGCAGAAGGCCGAGTATGAAGCCCGGATAAAGAGGTAAGCATGTCCCAAACGTTTAAATCACAGTGGAGGGATGTTCAGATCTGTATAATCTGTTATTTTGAGCACAATTTCTGATACTTGCTTAAAGTCTGACTTGCTCTCCATTTCCCCACAATCCTCTGCTTGACTCTCTCCGCAGCCTGGAGCAGCGTAACCTAGAGCTGGAGACAGAGATGGTGAGCCTGCACGAAGAGCTGGACCAGGAGAGGAAGAAGTACACCATGGCGGAGATCAAGCTGCGCAACGCGGAGCGGGCCAGGGACGACGCCGAACGCCGCAATCAGATACTGCAGAAGGACATGGAGCAGTTTTTCTCCACATTCAGCGACCTCACCGCCACCGGCGCCACCACGGCAACCGAGCCCCGGCGACCAGACCGCAACAACCCCATCTGGATACAGTGAAGGAAGGCTGTTAGAAATGGAGCAGTGGGAATGGGTTCAACATTTGGTGTAATGGTTACTGGAGCTCCAAACAGGATTTGGCTGCTGGTTGGTGAAGGCAGGCCGGGTTGTGACATGGCAAAGGTTTATGCAGGGATGTAGGACATCCTTGGTTTATGACATCTTTGACTTTGCTTAAATATAATAAATGCAGCAATCACCTGGGGTGATACAAACTAATGAACAATAAAATATTGATATTATCTGTAAATACAGCGTTATTTAAACAGCTCAGCTCCCACTGCAGACACTCTCCAGCCTCATCACAAACTGTGACGCTCGCTTAGCTTATCAGATGGGAGTAAAGGGACAGTACGCAGTGTCCTGACTATCTCACTTTAGCTCCCAAAGCCAGATAGGAGGGAAGGTTGTGTAGCAACAAAAACATTCACCGACCTTTGACCTGAAACATCGACCATGCCAAAAACGCGACCCCCGACTTTATTCACGTTTGAAATCTAACCAAATATATATGAAGAGCCTATTGTTCCATGTATTTGTGTGTCTGCTCGTGTACATAGCGGGAAATGTATGTAAAGTAATATTTTAATGTTTATCTGATATTTAAGCAAAGGTATAAATGTGTGATATTTACATTTTGTATCAAGGGTTTTCCTTGCACTTACCTTGGTTTTTATTTTAGTCTCGGCAAAGTGGTACTGAATGTCCTGTCCGTGGCTGTGTGCACCGTTTGGAGAATATACTGTATACCGTATATGTGTCTGTGCTTCTGTGCTGTTACATTTACCCCATGACCAAAAAAAAAGAGCCTGAACTGTAAATATTTTATAGATCAATGGTAGACACTACTTGTTAGTCTGCACTGTGGTTTGGAGCATATTCAGATGGATATGGCATGTTAGGAAGAGATATTGGAGAATGTTTTGTCGCTTGGAATATAAAGGCTGAGTTGCACAATTGCAGAACCCCCCCCCCCTTCCTCAATTAGATATTAACATTAATTCAAAATTTCAAATTATGGAAAGTTTTCTTCCAGTTAAGTCTTTGAGGAAGTCCAACTTGAGTTTGAGAAGCCAATTCTAAAACTTTTCTCAAACTTTCCCCTGTAAAATTCTAATAATATATCCACTTAAAGGGGCAAACCGCCAATTTTACGCATCAAAACGCAATTTGTTGGACTAGGTGGACACTATTCTGCAAGGAAGGACGACTAAAGACTTTTGGGCTGTAGAGTGAAATGTGATACCTCTCGTTGGTGCTTTAGACAAATGTTGGTGCTGCGACACTTAAGCCTCTACTGGAGCTTTTAACTTCTACAAGAGGCTTTAGTCTTCAAACTTGTATTTTTCAGAAACCATGTGATGTCATAGAGATCAGTATCCCCTCTCTACACACCAACAAAAGCCTTCATCGAGTTGTTTTCCTTTCACTTGCCGAATAGTGCGCCTCAACAAATGGCGTCATCCTCTTTTAAGACGACTCTCTGCTTTTGTTTTTCCTCTTGAATTAGCACAGAAACGTGAGCTGTAGGTACAAAATACTAACACAGATTTGTGTTTGTGGATCATTACTGTGAACCAAAGAGGATTACTGCAATGGATGTGTTGGCATTGATGGTGTAAGCATGATGGTGCATGTATCTCAGAGTTGAGGAGGGTCAGTGAACATTAAGCGAATGTGTGTCAAGTGTCTGCATATCAACAAAGTGTATTTATGTAGCTTTCAACAAAAATGTCTACGCGTGATGTGGATGTTATTAATGGGTACAAAAGAGGACACAGTTCAGTACGGAACAGTGGGGCCGTGCTTGCGTACGCTCCCAGTCACACAGGCCTGTTGCTGGCTACTTTTCCTGTGGCGACCAGGGACCCATTTCAACCTGCTGCTGGCCATTGCAGGACCTCTGGAATGTGCAGACAGATGAACAAAAAGTGCCTGAACAACGGAGTAAGGGGAGGGGAGCCAGGGCGTCTCATTTTGCACCCGTCACCGGGAAATAATAGGCTTAAACCAAGCTGACGGTGTCACCTCGTTCCGTGAATTCCACCCAAAAGAGCAGATTATGGACAGACGACAGAGGAAGAGGAGGACTGGTGGGCTAGTGGAATATTTTCATGACATGATACTTGATACACAAAGATCATTCAGAAAATTTCATTAATATGAATAAAAGTGGATTTTCATGTCAGTGTCCTTTTCCTATTGATTATGTTTGATTCTGTCAGGTTGCATTGTTTCATTTGCAGAAATGGGAAACGTCAGAAGTGAAATGTACCACTTTTGACGCAACTGTACTTTACTTGAGCATTTGTTTTTTAGATTAAGACTTTACACTCAACATGAAATAATCTTGCAAAGTATTGTCATAAAGTTGATTTTTTTTTTTTCAATTTTAGTGTTAGTACATTTATGTAATACAGGATTTAAGCACTTGGAGAACTTACAGGTTTTGGTCACATACTCAAACAGCTTGATACTGAAAGGATAAAACTCTATAAGATGATTTTCTGATTTTCTATGAGCTAAAACACCACAACGTTGTTAAGTGACTCCGCCCACATTACCTATGGATCAGTAGTGCTGCACAATGACGTAGAGTCTGGAGTCTCTTTATGACTGGTGAACAGCGGCTCCCAGTTTAAACAATGTAGCTAATTGCACATAAGGTCAGTGCACATCTCCAGGCTTCCTTTTTACACACATTCTGCCTGAAACACACCAGCAAAGACAAGTTTTGGACGTTAGCAGATGGCCTCCAAAGAAAGTAACAACAAATACTACAGGAGCTCATAAATCAGATATTTAATGACTAAGAACCAAGACAAAACACAACATTTTCCAAGGTCAAAGGTTTTGTTTATTTTCAATCACATACATATACTATTTTTACATACACAGTTCCTTTAAAATGTTGAGTGTTTACAGTAACAGCTTTCAGTTAATTTTTTTGTTGTTGTTGAACAATTTCTTTTTCTTTTGCATTTGTTTTATTCGACTTCATTTGAAACGCTATAAGCCTGAAGCTTTGAGATCAGCGTGAAATAAGATACATTTTTCAACCTGACAATGTCAAAAGAATGATTCATCGAAACGGCACGGAGGAAAAGGAACGAGAAAGAAGAAATAGTAAAAGAATTATAGAACAACATCACCTGATTCAGATGAGCTATACAGGGGGTTTCGTCATTGTAGAGTTCTATATTTCAGTTCACATTTAAAGTTTAAACATTTGCTTTGAGCATCACCCGACCCTTGCTGTAGCTTACCTCCCTGTCTGAGTGCAATAAGTGTGTATTGCGTTGTTGGATTGTTGTTGGTATTTACAGAATGACTTTAATCAGATTCAAAAACAAAGAAAACAGAACCCAACAAGCTGAAGTGCTGAAATGAGTCATAAGTGTTTTGTGTTGGCACAGCTTGAGTACAAGATGTGGCTCATAACTTGTGACATCTAATCAATGTTTCATAACTGGAAATATAATTGTGGCTGAATGACAAACATGAATGGTTGACAGACAGATGTGACTTTGGCTGATCTTGAATCCATCTGGGATTATTTTGGGGTCCCTTTGTGGAAAAATGACCAGGATTTCCGAAAACACATTTCTAATTCTAAGGATACGGTGAGTGAACATGAACACACACCACTTCCAAACACATGACTGTACTGACATAATCGATACCTCTCCAGTTTACAGTCAAAAACACACTCACACATAAGTCAGGCTCTTATACGGAAAGAAAATCCACGAAAAAATGAACTTTTTTGTTAAAATGCCAAATCACATCTTCCCATCGTCAACCTTACAGACGGTTAATGTGGGACGCTGGTTTGTTTTTAATCACACAGCAATGACGCGCGAAATAGAAAAACCATACATTTCTACATTCAGTGCTGAAACCCCCAGCTGTCCCTGGATTAGAATCAACTCTACTTCAAGCATTTGGCATGAAATAAGACCACGGGCTGAAAATAGAACTGTTTGAAGGGGCGTCTTATCAAAAGATCAATCACATCGAGGAAAAGAAAGAAAGGGGAGAAATACAGTATGATTCAGATGAACAAATTTGGTTGGTATGGTCTAAAAAATGCCCTGTAGAAAACCTTGATACGCTGTAGGAGCCCATACATTCACTATAGACCCCAATGGTAAAAATTCAACAATTGAAAAGTTCCACCATGTTTGAAAGGATTGCCCCGCGGCCCCCCTCCTGGGCCAGACCCTGAACACAAAGCCGAGCTGACCTATAGCTTATTCTGGAGACCGCCGCCCCCTCAGTCGCCCCTCTTCGCCCTGTGACGGTACTGTTAGTCTATGTGTGTGTTTCATCGTAGACAAGCCACAGGCAGAAAAACAGCATTGATAAAGTCACGTGTAT
Organism: Genypterus blacodes; assembly: GCF_046128005.1. Classification (NCBI taxonomy): domain Eukaryota; kingdom Metazoa; phylum Chordata; class Actinopteri; order Ophidiiformes; family Ophidiidae; genus Genypterus; species Genypterus blacodes. The sequence continues at coordinate 434,628 of NW_027466886.1, read as the reverse complement.
TTGCTGTGTATCGTTTTTGAGTTGGGGGGCGGGGGGGGGATTGGTGAGCCGTTGTATGTACAGAGGCGGGGTGCGTTATAGAATCCGTGCAGAGAAGAGAAGCACAGTGCTGCAGCAGCTGGACTGGAGATCACTGAAACATGTTAGGACATGTTAGGAGACAAAGGCGTGAAAGGTGCTGTCACCATGCCTCTTCAATGATAAGAACAATGCGTGTGTCAGCATAAATTGCACTGTTGAACCTCTATGTTAGATCACTGAGCATGTGCGCCCTGTAATCTATGTCCATGAGTGACGCAGGATGACAGAATTTACACATTAGGTTTATTATGGGGTATTTGGGATTCTGATTTTGTTTTGTTAGTCACCTGATTGTCTGTTTGTGTGTTCCATAGGTTACTTAGTGTTCTCTGATTGCTACTGGCCAGATACAAGGAGACTGGAGACATAGTATGAAACCAGCAACAGTTAAGCTGGTCTCTTAGACAATTCACTTCATCAATATTGAAAGCTAATTTAAGAAGATTAATGAAGTCCAGAGTACCAATTCTGTCTTGTATGTGACAGCCAACTGCTCACATGCTTCACATTAGCCAACTTCATTTATGCATCCTACTGAAAAGTTTGTATATCCAGATGTTTGTGCATCAACGTGTGTTGAACAAATTCATGCAAAATATCCTAAATTCCTTGAAGAATTTCACCATAACTTCCTCTGAACTGCGTTGCGTTACAGGTGATTTGTAATTCATTGCAAGCATCTGAAATGTTACATGATTATATTTGCCAAAATTCTACATGAGCTCAGCGATTCACTGGCTTATGTAAAATAATCGCTTCGTATTAAAGCACCCTCATCTGTCCTGTCAGTGTATTTGCCATGACGGAATCCACCAAAATCTGGAGTTCTGGGGTTAAGCTGTGCTCTGGATTGATATAAGGCAGGAAAAAAACAAGTAAAAAACCCAGAGGGAAAAAGACAACAAACCAAAACAACACTGAATAATTCTGCAAAACTGCATCATTCCAAAAAGGCACTTTCCATATTCAGTTTCCATCTATCTCAAATAAATAAATGAACCAATGAACTAAGCTCACAGCTAAAAAAATAAAAATAATGTACTCAACATAAGCGTCTGTTAGGTAGTCTGTAAATCCAGTTCCCTTTTTATTAACGTGAGCAGTCCTGCAGTGAAATTATATACATGGCTTTGGAACAAAACACTCCATCGCTGTGACTCAATATTCTGCCTTTAAACATCCAACAAAGCCGCTGTGTTTCTGGCGGTCAAAATAAATAAGTAGCAGTGACTCAGAAACACACCAGCCCCCCTCTGGCATAATGGTACATACATGCAGGGGCTGCTGGCGGACCGTGGAGTGGCAGAGGAACATGGAGGATGGGTGGATCATACCAACACACACTGCTACGGAAAAATAAAAAGGAAATTCCGCGCGAACCAGACTCGTTAATCTCACAAAGTCTTGAAAAAAATCTAAATAAGCTTAAGTTTAGAGTATACTGACCCTTTAAGTCCCAAACTCAGCCCCGACATTCATCTCTTCTCTCACTCACAGACAAACACACTCACACACACATGCACACACACACACACACACACACACACACACACACACACACACACACACACACCTGTTCTGTGACCGGACCCCTTCTCCTGTATTGTCTGCAGTTGAGTTAGTTTACATTTACAAAAAAATCCCTATACAGACTCTTATTTTTAGCATACAGTGAGATTAGCGTTGTTTTAAATCTAACCATGCAGGACTACAGCGATAGGCAGGGGGCGGGGGGCAACTCAGGTGGAGAGCCGTGATGTGGCAAGGTGTGCTAGCCAAGAAACAAAAACAAAACAAAACTCCCAGTGTACTGGCCGTCAGTCCCACTCTGCGTGCCCCTCAGCTGTACAGAATTACATTATTTACAGAAGCACAGGGAACATTGCTCTGGGTGAGATATCCCTGCAGAATAACCACATAAAAACACACAAATCTGGCAACCTTACATTGGGGGTGTGTGGCATGTAGGGGATGAGTAAGGAGGGCGTCTCTAACAATACTGCGGGGTGGTTACATAAGGGGAAAAAGGGGGAAAGGAGAGTGGGGTGTGTATTGTACAGTGATGAGGAACTAAACGTCAGCCCACCTTGCCACAAAGACTGAAGCGTAAACGCTCATGTCAGGAGTTGGGAGACCTGCAACCAGTCAATATGCACTTTACAGGAGATGCAAGTCTAAGCATTTGGTCATTTTGTTGGTATGCTGTATACAAGATATGTGGGGTAATATAAGCAAAGCATCTAGAGGATCATTAACATATATCTCAGTTCTTTTGTTTCAGTTTAAATACCACAGCTGTTTTTGAATGACAATGCACAGGCTTTAGATTTCATCATTTTAAAATTTTTTGTTCTTAATATATGAATTCTGATCTTTTCATTCTTTTTATGTTTTGTTTGACGTTTTCCTTGGATGGTTCTTCACCTCCGGAAGAACACGGGGTTGCGCAGGCAGGCAGCTAGTCACCTGCAACACCCCAGGGGTCCCGCAGAGGTCTCCAGGCTGCTGTCGGTGTCTGAGGCCAGGGTCTGGTCGGTGGACATGGAGGAGATGTCGTTGATGGAGGAGGAGGGAGGGAGGCTCTCGCTGCTGTTCACGGCTGCACCTGTGCTGAGGGAAGCAACAGCAGCGGGGGGGTTACAATGTAAAAGAGTCCTGTTCAAGACAGGGGCGCAATTATACCAAATGCACAAAGAGTGAGATATAACTGGACACAATCAACCACAACATCGATCACAGTGTGTCTATAATGAGACAGTGGATTTGAGGTTCGGGTCCTGTGGTGCCACTAAATGTTCAGTTTTGAATTGTGCTGATGTTTCTAATGTTTTCCTCCTCCAAGGAAACACCAAGTGGCCTTGTCAAGTCAGCATTCATTGCAGTTATAGAGAATAAGAGGGTATCATCAATATTCATCTCTGTATGCATCTTGTCTATTTCCACATATCTCAAAAAGTGATTTGCATCGCCCCTGGTTACGTTCTAAAGATAGCTAAAATGGCTCTTTAATCACCTAAAGTTGCTGAGTCTCTTCTTCCATCACATCCATCTGCAGTCTGTGCATAGCCATGTGCATCTTTGAGCCACTCAGTAAGAGTAAAGTGAGTGGGGGAGAAAGTGGACCAACCGCTTTTGCTTCAGAGGACGCCAATAATCTAGTGATGTACGTGCACAGTCCTGCAGGCAAGTAATAAATCTGCTGTGTGTGTGTGTGTGTTCTGTAGGAGGTAATTGCTTAATGGAGACTGGCAGCCATTTCAGCTGACCAAACATACAACACAGAGCTAAGCGGCATGAATGTTTGGCATCAATTCAAGTAGTCATTAGACAATCAGGTTTGTTTAAAAAGAGAAATGACTGTTAAAAGCATCGATAAAGTAAGAAAAGCTCTGATGTGAGATTGAAACTTCATCTTGTGTATTGCTTAGAACGGATGGCATGAACTTTAATTACATCTACTAACCAGCAGATGTCCCCAAATCTTCACTCACTTGTGAACTCAGAAGAAGCTGGAGAGAGATCAAGGTGAACCGGAGGAACTAGCTGACAATCAGGATGATGCAGAGCAGGTGAGGGAAAGCTTTGGAGTGAGGATGTTAGTCTGCAGCTGGAGGAGTTGCAGATAAAAGCTCCATGAGGCTACAGCTGCCTTGAGGAACCATGTCACTCTACTAAATGATGAACCTGGGGACCTGCAGAATGATTTGCTATACAAGAGAAAACCGCCCGACAGTTAAAAACATTCTGAGGATTATGGAGATTCTGGGTCAGCTCTCTCTTGAGTGAGAGTCAGACGTTTCTGGAGAAAGTCGGCCAGTTGGAGAAATCTCTCCCTACTGAGAGAACCCCAAGCTCTAAAGGCTGAGGCAGGCCTGGCCATCTGAGGGGTATTTCTCTTCCTCAGACAGACGGTAGTGGCTCACAAGCACCTGGAGAAAATCCAGGCCACTTATCTGGAAGGACTGGAGCAGCAGAAAATGAGGACAGCAGGATTATGGACGCCACAAGCTCTGCAGCAGAAGGAAGTAGACCGGGCAGAGAAGAAGTGGCAGAAATCCTGCTCACTAACCAAACTTCCACACATCCACATCCAGCTGCTGAATGATGTAGGTCCCTCCCTCCCATATTTTTCAATTCTGTTTTATTCTATTCTCATTCTTCATTGCTGATGTAAGAAGTTTGAATATAAATTACCTGAATTAACTACAGTTTAGTACAACTGATAGTCATCTCATTCTTCCAGGGACACACTTGCGTATGTTGATTAGATGATGTAATCATTTTAGACTAAATGACGTGATGAGCAAAATGGATGCATTATAGAATTTATTGCATTATAGTCTTGGACTGGTCAAGATCCTGTTAATCATTTGATTCCACACTGCCTCTCTGTGGCAAACCATGAGAATAGCATTGAAGTTGCATAACTTGCAAGAAGCAATGTGATGGAACATGGACCAGGGACCCCAACCTCAAATCATGATATGTCCATACATACAAACACACACTACAGAAAATTATATGAAGCCACATAATCTTCATAATCACAGTCTAAAATTATTTAGCAAATTCATGTCACGACACATAAAACAAGAGGGATGAGACGGACACATGGTCAACAGCACAATGGATTTCTCTGTTTACAATGGAAACTCCAGTAAGGTTGTAATAAATTCACTTACAGAGCGATTAGGGTTATGCACTGAGAGTACCTGAAGGTGAAGGTTGTCCCTTCACAACGCCATTCTTCGTTCTCTCCTCAAAATTCATCACCTCTTTGTAGATTAGTTCTGCAAACCACCAAGTATGGAGAGAAAACTCATTAAAAAATAATTGAATATGCTTAATGTGTCAAATTAAAGTTTTATGGTTAAAGTATGAATCTGTATCTGCAGTAATCCGCACCTTTCCATTCATCAATGGAGTGTTCTCTTTCATCCAGCTGCTTGTCGTAGATCTGAGGTGGAGGCTAGAGGTAGAAACACAAAGGCTTAAGTTAATAAGCCATTGATATTCAAATTGCAGGAACATGTGGTATCCAGTTAGTCAACTTTATCTAGCTGCATGTTACTTGACCCCCCCCCCCTCCATCCATTTTATACTAATACTAATGAGGCACTTGTGAAGAAAGTGAACTTCACTCCTAAATACTATTACAACATTTTTCATTTATTAGCAAGGAGAGACAAAATACAAAGGCGTCATTACAGGCGTCATTTAGCTAGACGCTTTTATCCAAAGCGACTTCCAACACACACAATTGAAATTTATCTTGCACCCCCTCATATCACACACACATGCATTACAGACATGGTGCAGGGCAGCCATTTACGGCGCCCAATAGCAGTTGGGGGTTCGGTGCCTTGCTCAAGGGCACCTCGGCAGTGCCCTGGAGGTAAACTGGCAACTCACCAGCTACCAGTCCACTTACTTGGTCCATACGGAACTCGAACTGGCGACTCTCGGGTTCCCAAGCTGAATCCCTATGGACTGAGCTACTGCCGCCCCATCCATCCATCCATACACACACACACACACACATATTGAGTAATCAAAGATGAGGATTTACCAGAGTCCAACTCACTGCCTCCACCTCTGCTGGATCGTACCAAACATTGATGTAGGGGTGCTGTAAGGCCTCGTCCACCGATATCCGTTTAGAAGGGTCGATGATCAGCATCTTAGACAGCAGGTCTCTGGCCTGGCTCGCTGTGGTTTGGAAAAACAGAAACATCCTGTTAACAATATGAGAGAGAGAGAGAGAGAGAGAGAGAGAGAGAGAGAGAGAGAGAGGAGAGAGAGAGAGAGAGAGAGAGAGAGAGAGAGAGAGAGAGAGAGAGAGAGAGAGAGAGAGAGAGAGAGAGAGAGAGAGAGAGAGAGAGAGAGAGAGAGAGAGAGAGGCAAAACCACCCAAACCAGGGAATATGTTGATAATTCTATATCTTTTTTCATTTTGTGCAAATTCTGTTGTATCCCAGTTCAATATGTGTAATTTGATTCAGTATGTTGCAAATGTAGTACAGATACAGAAACTGATCCAGTTATTTAATTTCTCAACATGCAGAAATGTCACTGGTATCAGCAGTTTCTCCATCTTCAGTCTCTCCTGGACTGATCTGAAATCGAGAACCCTTAACCCACATACATTCCCTCTCCTACACACACTGACCTTCACTACAAATAGCGCCTCACCCACAACAACTGAGAGAAAGATAGATGAGCCTCAGCGTCAACACATCAATAACCCAAGGATGGAAAATCTGCAGAATCTCTTCCATGCTTTCTCCTTCTTTCCCTCTCTATCTTCAGTCAGACCAAAGCCTTTGAATCCACTCCAACCTCAAGCATGATGGCGGCTGCATTTCCTTTTTTCGCCATCACTCTAACAGGGAGCAGCCAGAATACAAAAGTGATTCATGAGAATCTCACCAGGCAGTGGCTTTGAAGTTGGAGCAGAGCGACGAAAAAGCATTCTATTACTTTTTTAGAGGAATTTTCCATATTTAAAAATACCATAGATCACTTTTTTTCAAGGAAGATGGGTTTGATAAGAGATGGATCAAATCCCCTCTTGGCTGCACAGCCTGACATTCACAGCATGACAGTTAGTGAACTTATCTAACGGAAAAAAGCCCAAGAAGGCACGGTTTTAAAAATCACAACTTCATGACCTACATAGGACATAAAAAACCTGCGAAATGAGTCAATAAATCAACCTGCCAGATATTTTCTCCTACATATCAGAGATAATGATGCACACCCAGGAGTTTGCAGTTTGGCTGAATCACCCAGCAGCACCCAGAATGTCAGAACGCGTGTGTCTCCCATGTGGCAATGCAGCACTGCTCAGCCAAAGACTCTCTGCACTGCTCGAGTGGCAGTTACGTGTCCGACAAGCAGAGGGAGTTAACACCACTCCAAGAATGGCCATAAACTTTATTGAAACATTTATTGAACAGACCTCAGATTTCCATTATGATTTACTGCAGGCATTAAGAGCCTGTTGGAACTGCATAACTGCAAAGTGCAGCAGCAGACACGTGTGCAAGGACAGTGAGGGCGTAACCAAGCAACACCCTGAAAGCTAATGTATATAAAATGTTTTTTTGCACTCAATAATCGTATCTCATACGTGTGAGTCTCTCATTAGTTATATCTGCCAGTTATTCTGTCCTGTAGGCGATAAAATTGAACATAAAATGTTTTTGGCAAACGCTGACTGTCCCAGAAATACAGAAATATTGTACAATTAATCATTCCATACATTTGAAGATGCAAAGATGGGCACATGAAGTACACAAATTATGGCTCCATAAAAGTAAAAGTGCAGGTTCTCACCTTTGAGTTTGTTGTGCTCAGAGTCAGCAGGGAAAAGGCAGTCAGGGAAGAGTTTGGGAAAGGTGAGGCCTGCATACTTTGGCCTGTTCTCCACATAGTTCCTCACCGTGGGCTGCAGCTTCTTCATGAACTCAGGTGCGGGCGTACCCAGCTGCTCGATCACTTTGTTCCACTGGTCGATGTCTGATGTGTTCATTTAGGATTAAGGAAAACACACATGGAACTAGAACACAACTTCATTTTTGCATAATTTTGCGTTTCTGTATCTGGTCTCATGTAATACCTCAGCAATCTCTGGCACCAGACTTTCCTTCTTATGAAAATGAAATGTGAGCTGGGGGAGGGAGAGAGCATCATGCATGAAGAATATAAAGAAATTCAACAGATATGTATTCATTTCCAAAATATAAAATGAGTAATAAAATATCACATAGTAGCTGTGGAAGTACATGCTCCTCATCCTCATCATAGTTTCTTCACTTGTCCTTTTGCGTGTAAGTCATTCATCATGGTCTGTCACGAGACAGAAAGTCTGAACTGATCGTCTCTATTCCCTCTCTACGGACTTAGAATCATTGAGTATTGACACACTGTTCTATGTTGGTGGTCTGATGGTACAAAAAAAGCTGTGAGCCTGTAAAATACCGCTTATACTGTATGTTTATTATAATAGATCATCATCATCATCATCATCATAAAACGGCTTCAATCAATGCCATTAATCCATCCTTTTTATCAAACTTAACCATTCTATTCTTACCAGTGAAATAGTTTCACTCACCTCAAAACCGTGCTACTGTGAGTTCTATAGAAGTGTCAATAAAACAGAAATAACATTAATTCATTCACTGTGTGCTTTGTTGGCTGTTTGAAGTCCATTGTTCCCCGTGCAGAGCTTAGCCGACCTATAAAGCAGGAACTGGGTCACATAAAGGCAGACCTGCTGATGAACTCCCTAATGAGACTTATTTGTTTGTGCACATTCATCCGTATATTTTGTGTATTTGTTCAAACGCTGTCCCTCTTTCAATGACCCAAACAGTTGGCCACCAGGCCCACCAGAGTTCCACCGTTAAGTCATCATACTAGAATGTTACACGCTCGTCCACCTCTTCTTTATCTCTATTTGCACTTTGGTCACAATCTATCCAAACATCTCCTTTTTTTCATCCACACGGCTGTTAAGCAAGTGTTTGGATTCGCCCCCACAGCTTGAAGTGATTCCCTCAGCGTGTTTCCATCACGCTCAATTGTTTTCAGAGTCATTTGTGTGTTGAAACAGGCACAACTGCTCTCCAGAGAACAGTCTTGCAGGATTTCGACAATATTCGGTTTAAAATCAGACAAGATAAGGGAGCGTTAGAGAGTGGCGGGCGAGGTCACAAGGATACGGTCCATGCCGGGAAACAGCACTGTCCCTCTTATCACCTCTCCAAAGATGCAGCCCACTGACCACATGTCCACTGGAGATGCGCGCACACACACACACGCACACACACACACACACACACACGGGATACATGCGCTATCATTACCAAAGATCTATCAACACAAAGCATTTCTATCTCCTAGCTGACTCATTAACATGCTTGATATTCATGTTGTCATGGCAACAGTCGTCCGATATCTTTTCCCACCACTCCTTATGTAACTATACACTAAAACAAAGTGCGACATGTTACTATATTCGGACTCTCTGCCCCTCCAGTAACACATAAAGAAGCGTGTTTTCCATCATCTTCCCTACTGCACCACATACTTAACAAACTGTACTGAGCAGCTATAGAGAAGTCAGTCACCCTGAGGTGCGGTGTGTCGTGACCCATGTAGCCAGATTGGTGTTCTATATCATCGTCTGACAGACACTCAAAAAGGTGCAGATAAAGTCACCCGGGTCAAAGCCTCTGCAGAGTGAATTATCAACAAGAGCGCTGGTGCAGAGCCCGATCTATAAGCAAAAGATTAACGAAAAACGGGCCGGTCGAGGAAAGGATAGAGTGTCGAGTGAGAGAGAGGTAGAGAGAGGTAGAGAGAGGGCTTATTGCAGGGGTCTTCTGCTTCTCTGGTGCATTAATCTTTCAGGGACTACATGTTCCTAGAGTAACAGTCCCAAGCACCTTCAGACACGCTGGCCTTGTGGAGCTCATTACTCTAACTTATCTTACAGTATTTGGCAGAATATGAAGATGATTTAAATCACAACTGGGACAGTGACAATTTTCACACCTCTACCTCTCTCATGACGAAGCTTCATTTTGTCATTGAAGAGAGTTTGGACCATTAACCTAAAATATTACCTTTGCTCCGGCATTCTTCACAGTGATGAGTGAGGGAATGTATGAAAGAATTATATATTATTCATTTGTTGGGCACTTAATAACTATGCATGACTCGCACGTGTTAAGAAGCAGAAGCAGTATTCTCAGCATTTATCCAACTCCTTTCAGCTAAAAGGAGTCACACTTAAATACGCAGAGAGGGAGAAAATGTCCTCTTGCCAAAACACGACTGTGAATTAAAGCTCTCAAGACTTCCGACATAGACTGCTCATTCTGTGTTATTGCAGCACAAGTGTGTTATTAAAAGACGATCAGTGGGAGTTGACACTGACATGTGTTACAAAGCCAGCTCGGTGTAAGTTTCAGTTAGAATCTGCACCTCAGTAACATAGAGAGAATATTGGAGCAACGGGCACAGAACAAGCTTCCATCAGACTTTACAGAAAAAAAAACAAAGTAAACAAGATTGGTTTCCACACAGAGCTTAATAGATCTTATTCTAACATTATAATGGCCAAAAGAGAAAGAAACAAGTATAAAACGCTGAATATTTGGCTATTTATTTCAAATAGGTCAAAACTGTTTGCCTGCTATTGCATCAGCTTTATTTCAGTTGCTTATTCAAGGTTGCTGCATGTTTTCCAGCTTATTTGCTTTGTTACAGCAATTCCATTAATGCAACTCACTCCTCCGCCAGATCCAAGTCTTTATCCAGATCTGGATGTGGACCAAGTTCCAGTTAGGTGGATTGGTTCTCTTAGATGGTGGATTGATTGTCTGGTTTTGGCTTCAATTAAATGAGAAAAATGCTAAGATCCCTGTTGCCACGCCCCAACCTTCCAAACCAACAGAGACAAGTGGAGGTGAAAATGCAATTTGGGCATTATGTCATGAGGAATATGTCTTAATTATACTAAATGGTAGTATTTAACATTTATCATCTAGAACAGCTATAACTAAAGAGTGTTACCATCAGACCAGGTCGCAGTGTGTTAACAAGGATACAGTCCCGTCCGGGGAAAAGGATTTTGTGGCGCACCATTTCTCCCATAATGCACCCCACCGACCATATATCCACTGCATGTACCAAGGTGAGCGTGGGATATAAAAGGGAGCAGAAGAAAGGAAAGGTTAGTAATTAAGACACAAGCTTTCTGAAAAGGAGGAAACAATGACTAATAAAGAGAGACGTTATTCCATTTTAGAGTATTAATTAGCAAGTTCCACACGGCTACAACTATGCAGGGACAGATGAATGAGACGTTAGGTAGGAGAGTAGGAGAGAGAAAGAGGAAGCAGACTCGAGAGGACAGGCTTCCTCGCTCATCCCTGTGACTAATGATTCATAATTGGAGACCAAATGCGTTCGGAATGTGGGGATTGTGACGAGACCGTCAATCTGTGCTGCCGCTTTGATGTTTCATACGCAGTGACTCATACCTTCAACACCTCTGTGCCCTTTAGTTCAGTTTGTGCAATCATGTAACCACTCGCTTTCCGCAGCATCAATGTCCATCAAAGTCTATACCCACAGAAACACATACAATGAGCTTGTGCTACATTAAGTCTTGATGACCATATTCCTGTTTTTGTATCAGACTCCAATTGTTGATCTTGTGACATTATCTCAAAGTAGACCTGTATGTCCTTTCCCTATACATGGACCAAATATCATCGGTCCCCGGTGGTCTAAATGTGCCACTGGAGATATGGCTGCTTTATTAACTAATTGATGACTTAATAAAGTGAAATTGGTGGAGTTGTAAACGTTTTATTTCAGCGTGCATTAAGCTTCCTCCCACCTTCACTTCAAAGCAGATCGATTACACTCATAAAGTCAAGATTTATGCTGTTAGATATGAAACATAAACTTTTGTCGAGGCATCGCAATCACTGCCAGCTGTTTTAATACAGTACGACTGAGGCCAATCACCAGCAAGGTTAAACTTTTATTGATATTAACGACTTTCTGGCGTTCTCACCGTTCTCTTTGTAGCCCATGCCCAGGATGACCTCTGGGGCTCTGTAGTATCTGGTCACCACGTACGGGGTCATCATGAAGCTGGTGCCTGCGGTCCTGGCCAGACCAAAGTCCAGGATCTTCAGGGTGCAGTCTGACTTCACCACTATATTGCTTGGTTTGAGATCCTGGAGGGAGGGAGGGAGAGAGAGAGAGAGAGAGAGAGAGAGAGAGAGAGAGAGAGAGAGAGAGAGAGAGAGAGAGAGAGAGAGAGAGAGAGAGAGAGAGAGAGAGAGAGAGAGAGAGAGAGAGAGAGAGAGAGAGAGAGAGAATGTGCATTAGTGCTGCTCATGTCGCACTAAAAAAGGTTGGTTATTGCAAGAAACTGCAACAATACGCTTATCATACCAGGCAGGAGCACGCTGATACAACAATTTCAGTTTAAGGTTAGGGGTATAATTTAAATGTCTCTGCTTTCAATTTGTGCTACTAGTCACTAAGCGTCCATCCATTTTCTAATGAGCCACATTCAGCTGACATGTAGAATGTTAAACTAATTAGGCGAGGTGATAAAGCGAGTGACTGATGACCTTTTCAGCCCTCAACACCTGCAAACTTTATCAGCTCCAGTAAGCACTGACTAAGAAGTCCCTCACAAACATTCACGGTCGATTCAGGCCCGATTACTTCGCGAAGAGAGCAAAGGAAATGTGAGTGGTCATTATTATCAACGTAAAACCTCTACAGTATCTGATCTACACGCTTTGCTTCATTATGACACAGCTCCTACCCTGTGAATGATGCCGGCTGAGTGAAGGTGTTTGATTCCGCACAGCATCTGGTAGAGCAGGTAGGACATTCTCTCGTGGTCCAGCTCCATCTGAATCACCTGGCACAGGTTGGCGTCCATCAGCTCCATCACGAGGTACCTGAGAAAAGGTGGACGCATTGATTTACAAATGATTTACACACCGATCAGCTGGGTGAATGATGAATTGGGATACTTTGATGTACATATACTAAACTAATTCCAGATTTTGGTAATAGCATATTGGATATTAGAGATAAAGACCAGCGTCCAGACTTCTGGTTGGAAATGAAATGCATATTGCCTGATAAAAAGACGCATGAATCCTACTGCAGCACTACTACTTTACAGATTGTTCTAAAAGTGAACACGCTCATTCATCATTCAGTGTGAGAACAAGATACTGCCAACAGCCTCAGATTACACCCACTTTCACTGAATACACCCGCACGGTTGTGTGTTCTCACAACAGCAAGAGGGGAAGGGAATCATGGGCACAAAATGGAAATGAAATCCCTCCCCTTCTTGTCCTGCCACCTTACATTTGAGATTCATTTGTGTACACCAAGCGGACCCGTGTTTGTACTGCAAAGAAGTGTATGCTGTACTCACACATCCTGGAATTCCTCTAATGATTTCTGTGGTGTGAAGACATTTAATAAACTGATAATCTGGAAGAGAAGAAACAAGAAGCAGAGGTTTCACTTACAACAGGAGGGATTGGTGATTACACTGATGCCTAAAAGGTCTCAAATAGTCTAATTTGTGACATTTCCAGCACGGTTTTCTGTGATTTTAGTTGCTTCTATCGCTCCTTCCCTCTCTCCCTCCTGTCCTGCATTCCGTCTTCCCTCTGTAATCCCCCAAAAAACTGATCACTCACATTTTTGTGATTGACACATTTCATGAGCACCAACTCCCGATACGCCCTCTTGGCGTGGGTCTGGTTCTGGAAAGGTCTGCTCAGCTTCTTGATGGCGACGTTTCTGTCCAGAACAGCATCATAGCCCGCACTGAGAGAGGGGAAAACCACAGAGAACAGCGGAAAAACTGAAAAATGACATAGCTGAAGTGGTGCTGGCAGGGAAAGAGTAAAAGACGTTATGTAAAAGAATTGGACATGGCAGGTTGCTCAAATTGAACACACATTTTAGAATTATTCAGTGAATAGCACACAGATGAAGACAGGTCATGTTTTCACTCTCTGTTAAATCCCTGTTTCTTTCCTCATCAATTCTCCTCAAAGCACCCGTGTTATAAGCCAACTCGGCTTGGAGAAACCAAGATTGCACGTGTAGCTCTGTATACATCACCAAATGGATTTTTATTGTGGATGGCTAGGCGGGACGCGCTGTGGTTGGCTTGTCATGTCTCTGTGGAGACTGCAGGCCAGGGATGATGTGTGACCATGGAAACAGCAGAGCCTTCATAAAAGCATTAAGCCAATAGGGTTTGAGCAAGTCATCAGCAGCAGCCCCCCCCCCCCCCCCCACACACACACACACACACACACTTTGCTGAGTGAAAGATGAAGTCATGAAATTACTTAAAAGACTCCATCCTTCCTAATATGCTCATGAAAGCTCATCCTGACTAAGCACACGGGTCAAGAGAGCAGAGAGATACGCGCAGATTGCGATGATTGTGGGCGACAGTATTGGCAGAGTCTTAGCTTTCCTCATTAGCATGTTGTCAGGCTGTTCGGGGGGCGGAAAGATCTCTGATTGCGTAAGAACAGAATGACGTGCTGGAGTTTTGATTTGAGATTAAGCTTCTGTGTTGGGTGCTGCATGATGCAATCTTCAGTCTGGAAAGTGGGTGTACTGTATGTTCCGGCTATAAATAGACAAATGTTTATATTCATGGAATTACATCATCGAAACAATCATTTGATTCATAATATTGCAACCAAATTGTCAAGTATGAAGCATCTATAATCTAAATAGGACTATCTTCATTGCAAATCTGAATTTATCTCCACAAGCAGCAGCATAATCTATTAGTCCTGCAGGTTTTCATGTTGTTTGGTTGTGGTTACGCCATCACCATATGACACAAGATGACAGAGCCAAGCACACACAGCAAAGCAGGTTCTATTCGATTTGCTCTCTCTCTCCTCTACATTATCCTTCCCATGGACACAATCCCAGCATTAGCCGCCACGGCCATCTGTGGCTCCTTTGCAAATGTACAAAAACTCTTCATGTGATAACGCCTCAGGACACAGGAGGTAAAGGATGGCAATGAAAGACGGAGGGCGACAAGCTGAAATGAAAAACCTCAGCCTGGTTCATCCCACTGAGGTTCTTTTAGGCACGTATGGCCACAGTGAGATGGCATCAATGTAAATATGTCTAACAGATCATTTGACACAGCACACGTGAGGCTTTTCTTGGCAGCACGTTCTCTGCATTGTGGAAGCGCAGGCATGACAGGAATTGCAATGAACATGAGCCCCATCTCTGAGATCTGGATTAAGAGCCCATCCTGCTCAGCCCTTATGGCCCATAAATACATAGTAGTGGACAGTATATAAGCCCTGTGGTACTTCTCACTATTACTTTCACACTAAAATAGCATCATCATTAAGGTTTTCTGTTTTTTTAATCTAGTTTTAAGAATCTACAACAGCAGCTACACCTTAACATATCTATCATTAATATTATCCCTGTATAAATTGAAGATATGTTCAGATTTATAACTAAAGATTTGGACTTGTAGGTGAAAAATAGGCATTTTCTGATGCTCAACAACTCCATCCATTCATCATCCTTCCCTCCTTCCTTCTATCTGATAATAAAGTTGATTTACAGTTGTGTTTACAAAAACACTACTAGCTTCAGAAAACATTTATAACTTTGATTTATTTGTACTCCAGTATGGATCTGTGCAGTAATAGATAGTCAATCAATTTAAGAGCAGCAACAACAGCACAGGCTCCAACCACCACTTCTGATGGTGTTTGGATCCCAGTCAAAGTCTTAAGGGCAAACAATTGAAGGTTTAAAGCTCAAAGCATGTCCAAATGAATTTCCACCTCTTTCATTACATTTCTTCACCTGAAAATGCTTTACACAACTCATCCTGTGTAGTCAATGAACTTAATGTTGGGATTGGTCAGGAATACGGCAAATGTAAGAGAATTTCCTCAGTTTTGTCACCGACTAAGTGAAATCAAAGCACATTAACTTAAATGTGATATGATGTAAGGATGTAAAAAGAAATGCACTCACCAGACGATTCCCTGAGCGCCAGAGCCGATGGGCTTTAAATTCTGGTAACGCTTTAAAACTGTGAAGGTTGAGTCTCCCACTTCTACGCTGTAGAACTGGTTGTCCACTTTGCTTTTACTCATGTTGTAATGCTTGGCGATATATGACACATCCACTTGTTTTCCAAAACCCTGCATGATGCAAACACAACCAGAAAACCTCAGTTAATGACGTGGAAGAGCTGCTGTGTCATCACTCACCTGCCTGCTGGTCAAGCATCTGGAAGAGAATCAACAACTCTCAGAATAAGAGTACCACATTATATGGGATATATAGGATATGAAATTAATCTAGTCAATCAGCTGATTTACTGTTGCTTATCATAAATACATATCAGGTAAAATATCGGCTTTAATGTCTGTAGTAGCCTAGACCAAAGCCATTTTTCTTTTATTCATGTGCACACAGTCATCAAGCTATAATTACTTGGGCAGAGCAGGTCTACAAATGGTGCCACAACAAAAATATCAGTTAATTACGCAGTCTGTAATTACAACACGGCTCACAACCCAAACAAAGCTGTGGCGCTGCATGAGGGGCATTACACAGAGGGGCAGGAGTCGCAGGAGTCATCACAAACACCACGAAAAATTAACGTTTGTGATGGAATACAATGAACACGGCTGACCAGTCATCCAAATCGATGATCAAATCATTTCATCTGATTGGAGTTTATCCTTTACTGTCCAGCCAACAGGGCCACATGGCTAGTACACATCCAAACATCCATTACTAATGAAAACATTCCATGCAAAGTGTCTGAATAATTCAACAATGGTCTAAGATTAGAGCATCATTACAGTGGTTGGATAGCTCTTATCCCGTAGCAGTGGTTCTCGAATCTGGTTCTCGGGGTTCAACTGCTGCACTGCTTACTTTGTCCACTGATCAGCTACATTAGGTGTGGTCACTTGATCAATAGGTTGGGTGGTGCCTTACAGATCTTGTTGGCTGCTAGACAAGTAAGACATGGAAAACGTGCAGAGCTGCGGCGCTCCAGAACCAGGAATGAGAACCACAAGGTTTTATAATGACATTGCTCACATACAGAAATTGTTGTTTTCATTTCCAGTGATTATGTATTTTAATTATCAATACTGAAAATCGCATTTGCAGTAGTTTAGTGAACACTAATAGCCTCAATCTTAAAGTTTTGACTACTAGGGGTCAGAAAAACTGAGTAACACAAAAGGCCTTTTTCCACAGTCACTAGAGCCCTCATTTATTCTGTTAGTGTTTCATCTGCGCTTTTCCTGCTTTGACGATTCCAAACGTCTGCACAGTGAAAAACAACAACTTTCTGACTCAGCTGAAGTCTTTTTATCTTATACCTGTCAAACTTAAATCCCAATTTCCCTTCTCCTTTGAGCTTTGGTCTCCACTAACGCTTAAGAAGAAATGTCTGGGTAAGACTCAGCTTTCTTTGTCAGCCATGTGTCAACTTTGTCTCTGGAGGCTCATGCAGACATTTTGGGCTGACAAGCCTTTTGGGCTGTCACAGACAAAAGTTACGGGAATAGAGACCTTTGTCGGTTAATCCGAAACGGTGGTCCTATGCTACCTGGAGAATCAAAACACTGAGGGGCATTTAAGAGGTTTGAATCTCCACAGAGCTGCAGATTTAGGGGACATATATCACATGTAATATGAAAAAACATCACATGTAGAGGTTCAAACCACAATTCCACAACACATAGAGCAATGAAGGGGAAATGGAGGGGAATGAATACTGTACCTTTTTTTACCTGTAAGGAACACACACCTGACAAAAGGCTATCTTCACATCCAGGATTGGTTGGCTGCAGTTGTATAAGAAATGTCTGCTCATAAATACCTGAAAGACACAAACAGAGGAAGAACCCCAGAGTCAAAAAGTGACCAAATTATCATAATAGTGGTCCAGTGGTAAAAGGCATTATTTCTAATCTATGACCTCCTGAGAGGCTGAAGCATAATATTTCTCATTCTTGTTCTCCTCTGACTACAGTCATATTAGTATGAGACAATCCCCTCCCCCCTTATAAACTTACAAGTAATAAAATTGATCTGATTCAAAGTACACAGTCCTCCAAAGACTATTAATTATTCACATTACTCAGTTCTATGTGATACTGGTTATGAGTCAAAGATCTTTAGATGTTTAGATGTTTTGGATGTGAACAATAAATTGTGCTTTCATATCAAATACAACTAATGAGCAGTTATATGGACATTTCAGCATGAATTCATTAACCTCTTCAACTTCACTAGGATCGGCAGGGCATTCTTACAGGTTATGTTTTAAGACAGTGAATACAAAATGTATGCTATTCTACAGGGATATGTTTTAATGGCGTGATTGTGCACGAGAGTGGCTTTTCCAAGAGCTTACAGGATGAGGAATTACATTTGCATAAGAGTATCGGGTTAATTAAGGGCAGAGCTGGAAGGCCTTACAGTGAGGAAAAAGGCAAATGGGACGATAAAAGTGGGTTTAAATGCAGATTTGCATATTTTCATTGCTTTTTGGCAGATCATTTAAAATATTGCAAGGGAGGAATGGCCTTCATTATTTCCATCAAAGCAAGACATTTAAGCCGGAGCAAGGCAGGTAGGGAGGTTGGCAGCTTGCCCAGGTAATAACAGGGTAGAAATTATCAGCATCTTCTGAAGACAAATAATATCTGCAGCAACTGTTGGATTAAGGGGGAAATGAATTGGAAAAACATGAAGAAAATGGATTTTGTTGGCATGGAATTGGGAAGAAAGCTGGCCCCACATGTCACTAAAGAGTATGGGATTGGATGTGGGTTTACAATATGCTCTCACAGGAGTAAACTGAGGCTTTCTTCTCACAAACGTATCATTGAGCTCCAGCAGGCCTCTAATAATGTCACAGTTAGAGCTGCTTAGTGTCGCCGATAAATCCAACGGGAGCAGGACAGGCTTTAAAAAAGGAGATGTGGGGCACAAAGAGTGAAATTTCTGGTTTGGCCTATTTAGATCGGCCAGTGTCACTGTATGAAGGGATGATTGCCACTCCTGATGTTCCAAATCAGCATCTGTTTGTGCTTCTGTCAAACATCCCAAATAATGTAAAGGTTGATTATGGAGGCGTTGGATCACAGTAGAGAATTTATTGCATTGCCGACCAATGAGAAGGAGTTATTGAGCTGGGGGAGAAAAACGTGAGTAGAAGAGATGAGAGAAGGAAGCCAAAATACAGTATATTGAAGAAGTGAAGTGGGGAAGGGGAAGGTTATGAAGAGATGATGATCAAATTGAGCATTCCGGGTTTTAAGTTTGATTTTGGGCGAGAATCATATATCGATTTTAAATGAAATAAAACAAACTAAATAAAAGGGAAAAGTGCATAAATGAAATGCATAAATGTAAAACAAATAGATTGATGAATAAAATAATCAGGACTATTGCAATTTAATACCACAGCTGTGTGTTTGACATGACTAACATTTGTGGCACCACATTACCCAGATCAATATTTTCAATTAATCTAATAGTTCAACATTGAATCAGCCACACTTTCGAGTGCTGTGCTTCTCACATCTGTGTACATAAGATATTAAACGTGTTTCTGCAACGGCGTTAAACTATTCAAACACTGCCTAGGTCATCTCTGAATTGTTCGACGAATGTTATTAGGTTATGTGGGGGAGTAGAGCGATTTGGAACATTGGACAAACACGCAAGAGAGCTGAAGTAATAAAAAGAAACAATAAAACGATTACATAAAAAGTGCAAATTCACCAGAATTAATCTTGTTTGATTCTATAGTGAGGATTATGGAAATGGGAACCACTGCTGCTGCTGTAGCAAACGTATATGTGAGGCAGGCAGTGGCTCAGTGGGTAGTGCTTCAGTGGGCAGTGGCTCAGTGGGTAGTGCTTCCGCTTGGGAACCGGAGGGTCGCCGGGTCGAGCCCCTGCCAAAGTGCCCTTGAGCAAGGCACCGAACCCTCAATTGCTCCCCCCTCTGTAATGTAAGTCGCTTTGGATAAAAGCGTCTGCCAAATGATCGTAATGTAATATGAGCCAAAGCTGGGTCATCACTGTATGTGGAACTGGAATATATGCTGTAATATATACAATTATGCTTATAGAAACAAGCAGAGGACAGCAGCTGTTTGAAGTTAAAAGAGATATCGTTTTTACATTGGTGATGAATTCACCATTGCCCATGTGCATTATGTGTAGTCTATGGGCATGTCTAAATATATGCTCTTGTTTTATGGTTTTATCTCCACCTAGACACAATCTTTCTTACGCTACTGAAGCCTTAAGCATGAACAAATGAGCACACACACTCACACACTCTCTTTCTGCGTTCCAAGAAAAAAAATGGCTTAGTTTTTTCAAACCCTCAGACCGAAAACTGCTGACAGCGGTCCAGGTAAAAGTGCTGCTCCGCGAGAAGCAGAGACGACTCTCAGCACCATTACCTAAAATGCCCATATATCACTCTGGTTACAGTATAGTGTGTCTCATCACTGTGAACCTGTGGCAGCCGACTGAGAGGTTGAACAAGCAAGAAAAGGAGCTTTGACAGCTCTACCTCAGATTATTCAAAGAGGAGAAGAGAAGAAGGGTTTGTTATTTAATGTACATGTAGCTACATTAATAACTACATGACAGGGACTCGCATATTAAATTAGATTTCAAAAAATGATATATACATTTTGCAAGCTACAGTATACTTCACTATCTATGTTCTGACCATAAATGTTTTTTTTTACATAATGTAACAGGAGGAAATGTTTTTTGTTTTTTTAAAGGTGATAACTTTCTTAATCCAGGGGTCAGTCAGAGATTTTGGGCCCCTAGAAAACAGCATTGTTTGATGGAACATGGGCTCCTTCCAGCAAACAAATCAAAACAAAACGCATAAGTGTATGTTTTTAATCCATTAAAATTTATATTTTACCTACCTTGTTTGATTGGGGAAATCTACTACAAACTCTGCCAGGAATTTTTTTAAAGTCTTAAAGAACATTAAATTAACCAAAAACTAAACATCTTAAAAGCCTTAGTGTTTAATGTCTTAGCACAATTTGTAGGCAAGAGCTTTGCCTCAATAAACCAATTCAAATTAAGAAATAGGTAAAAGTCCATTTTTGATCCTCGGACTACGAATGGTATGAGATCAGCATGAACTGCTGTTTTCCCTCCTGTACGCTGCTCTCCCTTTGTTTCTTGGTCTTGCGTCAGAACTTCAAAAGTAATATGGCTTCTGTAAGATATTCCCTGCAAGTTCTGTCTTTGGGGTATAGATTGTGTGAAATTGCAGCGGTAGATAAATCACAGTGTCAAACGCTAGATCAGGATGTCAAATATGCTGTATGCTGTAAAAGAAAAATCTGAGTGAATTTGCATCAGTCTGTAGGATGATAACAGCATTGGGATATCATTTATATGTTTTCATTATAATGATCAAAGGTTTAAATTTATGTCATGGAGAGAGCCCTAATCTTGAATATTACAAAGAGGGTGGATCTCACAGTGTTATGGCATGACTAAGAAAATCCTAGATCTGTCCCCTTCATCTAAAATGTAAAGGGTTGTTCTCTCTTCTCATCCAAATCCGTTAATAACTTTGCATTGTCCTGCTAACAATAAACAACAAACAAAGCAGCCCAGATGTGGAAAGAAACAAAACACACAGAAAATAAATGAATACATACATTCAGGCCAATACACACACAAACATTTAAGATGGAGTATAGCCTAAGTCCTGTGACAAAAAGGAACACAAGGTGATATTAATTATCTTGATTGGGCAAAAGCGCATTACAGAATTACAGATGAGGCAAATCATTAATCTCCAATGCTGGTCTTGCCAATGATGAATTATCCTGGTTAGTGTGTGTGTGTGTGTGTGTGTGTGTGTGTGTGTGTGTGTGTGTGTGTGTGTGTGTGTGTGTGTGCCCAAGCCCTTGTTGTTTAGTTGTTGTGCAGGTCCTGGTAGAGACCAGAGGGCACAGACACAGAGTTTTGTGTTACATCAGCAACGATGGGCACAACATTGCCTCAGGCTCTGTGCGGTTTTTGCAGAATAATTGCTAATAATTATGTGGTCAAATGAGTGTTTGCAGATGTCAATAGCATGCAAGCATTGATTTATTTTATGTTGTAAACACATCTGAAGTCATTTTGGTGAAAAAGCGAGCACTTGAACTTACTTATGTACTTCATATAGATATGTATATGTACATGAGCATCATTTTCATCATCCCTATTCCCATAATCCATTTCATCCCTAAGGGTGAATACAAAATTCCTCCCATTTAAATATCCCATCAGTCTCCAACAATACACATCAAATTACTAAAATGACTAAACCTCACTTCATTACAACTGGTTTCATCAAAACAGAGGTTTTAATACATTGGCAAGAATGCAGACCCATTTGAATGTCTCCATTAATTACTCATCAAATGTGCTCTGATCCTCACACATTCTGCCTGAACTAATGACAATAGTGATGTGCAATGCTTTTACTGAACCAAATTTTTATTGAGCATTTGAACCTTGTAATAACTGATAGAACCTCATTTAGAGATAATAAACTCCACCAAAATGTTTCTTGCAGCTACTCTCACAACATTGTTTGCCTCTGCCTCATTCCAAAACACTCATTTCTTTGCTTGGGTTTGGATCTTTCTCTTGTTGCATCATGTTAAGCTTCAACTAAACCTGATGTTCTCCTTAACGATTACAAAATACAGTTTGGACTTCATTTTCCCCTCCCTGGATAGAAGCTGTCCAGGTCTTAAAGCAGCAAAGCAGCATGATGCTCCATCCACCAAACTTACATTAGTACAACCTGTCTCATCTGTCTGCAAATCATCATTCACCATTTTGTGACGCATTTGTATCATCGCAAAACAGTATACTTGGTTGCACTCATGCAAAACATGGAACAACAATAACATGTAAATGCACCCCTCATATTTAAATGTAACAGTTCCAGATCATCTCACATTACCACTTAGGCAAAAGAGTGCATCCTGGTTCACCACACTGCCACTTTGACTGTGATCAGCACCTTATGATACCATTTTACTGGCATCGTCATGACTGGTAATGTAATACAACAAACTGAATTTGTAACATCAGACACAGAATGCTTGCTCTAAATATGTTTTTGTCACCTTGAACAAGTTTAACAGCTTTTGGTTGAGGAAAAAACTACAGGACAAGTGAATACAAAAGGACAGGATGAGCACATTGCCTCGTGTTATGAGAGTCCATTCCATTGCCAGATGGAAATGTGCAGCAAAGAGACAACTCCTGCCAACAGCTGCTGAAAAATGTCCACCACTTTTTATTGGTAATTAATCTAGTAGAAATATTGGTATCAGCATTATTATTATTATTATTATTATAGATTATTCACACGGTTGGGAATAAACCTACATACCTTCCCTCACACACTCTCTCACTCTCTCTCTCCCTCTTGTGTAATAAAAGCACAGTAGTGTAGCATTACGGGTGCAGTCAGAGCTGCAGGTGTCCGACATGCACGATTACCTGGTTTGTCATCCTCTATTTTTAAGCAACAATTATGTTCCACAGTCATAAACTCTGCGATCACAATGCAGTTTACAGAATATTTGTGACAGCGTGTCCCATGGCGCACCATTTACCAGTAGGCATGTCGATTTCAACTGCTCAAGGGTTTCTCATTAAGCACTGGAGCTGCTTCACTGTAGCTGTAATTCACCTTCCTCAGTATCACCACATAAAGATTTATGATGAGGTACAATTATTCTCTAGTACGACTGGTAGAAGGAGTTAATAGTGTACAATGTGCCAATCCTATGCTAGATAAATGTGTTGCTGTTTTCTGTAGTGTCTATCTACCCACATAAGAAAGCATTAAGACGTCAGATATTTCAGATGCCAGAGAAAGCGTCAGCATTAACAACGCTGATATCCATCCATTTCTCCCTTCTTCCCGGCATCCACAACATTGAATGGAGTCTGCATTTTCCTACGTCTGTCTATCCTTTGTCCCGCCCTCCCTCGCTCACACCATTCCTACTCCCAGGCTCCCAGCCTCGCTGCATCCGTCTCTCTCCCCTCCCCCTCCCTCGCAGCTCCATTGTGACTGCTTGGTTCAGCAGCCTCAGCCTCTCCTGCAGTATGCAGCCTTGCCTCAACGTGCAGCCTGAGCCAAATGCAGTACAGCCTCCCATCTGGGCTCTGGGGAGGGGAAGAGAAGCACTTCAAACTGCGGCCCCAGCCAGGAAAACAAGGCAGCGCCGACTCTCTAGCTCGTATAGAGGCTCGGGAATTAGAATGTTCAGCTACATTTATAGATTTGTGTCTTTGGAGCTGATATATGCTCGACGTGTTTAATCTGTTTCTCTGCTTTTGTGCCTTGTCTCACCTTCGATTCTTCATCGCATCCCTTGATCCACTCTAAGTAAACAACAGACATCTTGGTTGAAGGCCTGCTTACGGTGCAGTTTTCTGATGGCTGGATGGTAACAACATGCTCAGCTTTGACAGACACATGGGCACATTCGAGTGATTTACAGCTTTTCTTAATGAACCTGGAACACTGACAGAGACGGGAGCAAGGCTGGAGCACTCTGCTGGGAAAACTCTGCCCTTCAGCCCCCTGAACACAGGGACCCAACACATAAACTAATGAAGAGTTTTAATTTGACATGATTATAGAGCGCCTGTGCTGATGCCATGGTTACAGAAGATAATGCATTCTAAAAATAAAGTACACAGCCTCAAACATCTGACTATTTCTTTGCATAAATTCCACTGTTCTCAATAAATTAATATAAATGCATGGAATATTTACATATGCATCATTGCCACAGAGTGTTTTGGCCTTGTCTGCTTACATGGTCATGCAGTGACATGACAGTGTTCTGTGATGATATCGGTTCTGAATCACAGCTCAGCTTGGTGAACAATAATAAAAGCTACATATTTAGCCAATCAGATCCATTTTCGGGATCCTGGTTGAAATACTGACTAAGTTAAGTGTATTAGGGAGCTTATAAAAATCAATAACTAAATTCCCTAACAATATATTAGAAGAAATGATTATCAGAAGATCAATTAAATCAATTAAAAAGCACAATGACATGACAGGGTATTTAAAATGATTGTGTGAAAGAATAACAATGTTGATATGATTATGTGAAACAGTTACACACAGTCTTGATCATATAAACACAATTCCTGGCACAAACACACCAACCAGTCCTTCCTTTTGTCATTCCTTTCTCCCTCCAACCCTCCCTGGCCTAAAAGAAACACAAAGTAGCTGCATTCCATCCACAAACTGTGCATTGGGAAGTTGGAAGCCTCTTCCTAAAACTTCTATATGATTATAAAAAGCATTAACATGACAGACCAGATGCCAATGGTATGTAGCAAAAAAGCTGATGGAGATTTAAATGATTCTTAATCCAACCGGTCCTCCATAATAGCAATAATTCAATAATGGCAAGAACCAAACAAACCATAATAAAGCTGCTCCTTGCCTACGGCCTACGGCCTATTTGAAGTTATTATACTGTATTTATGTGATACTACTATCATCTCAATGCTCCTACATTATATCATTATGTTTCACTGAAGTAACTGCCCTGTTTTATTGTTGAAATCCATGCAATGTTAACCCAATCTTCTGATTTTCCACCTCTATCAATCTCTGTCGCAGAAGATCCCCCTCAGCTTTCCTCTTGACTCCACTTTTCTGTTTTACTTCACAAAATGAATATACCACAACTATCTTATCTGTCTTCAAGGAGCATATTCATATTTTATTGATCTTGACTATCACAGTGGTAACCTAGTATAACAAAGTCCACAAAATGTCACAGAACTACAACATAGGCCTCATCAATGTGCTGGTGGCTGTTTTTATTGATGACTCTTCATCAGGTAAACAATCAACCTACTTAAAAATCTATATCAGTGATTTGCAGATGGTGAGTGTAAGCCTTCGGAAGCTTCTAAACCATATGCATAACACCAAAGTCCATTTGCAAAGAACACAGTTTGCGTCAATCTGATGAGCAGACAGATGATTCTCTCCAGCCACTGCAGAAACACCCATAAAAAGCTTTGTTTAATTGTTAAGCGTGTTCCCTGCAGCACTTTTCACAAGCATGGAAGCCTGCTCCTGAATAATTCAACACGCAAGGTCACAGCACTAAAATCTCTTTTTTTTCTGTCCTGGACGCAGAGAGTTTGTTATGACAATGTTAAACCTTCCATGGACTCCACAGCACTGGCAAACAGTCCACTATGGGTACACGAGACACACTTACACCTGGAGAAATGTGAAATTTGCGAAAAAATAATGAGTCTAACCAGCAGTTATTGAGTTCAGGGATCCTGTCTGCCTCTTTATAGCTTAGATGTACGTATAC
This sequence comes from Genypterus blacodes, assembly GCF_046128005.1. Classification (NCBI taxonomy): domain Eukaryota; kingdom Metazoa; phylum Chordata; class Actinopteri; order Ophidiiformes; family Ophidiidae; genus Genypterus; species Genypterus blacodes. Next base: position 408,488 of record NW_027466886.1, on the reverse strand, counting down.
ACATGGCCTTTATAAACATCTAATACTGCTGCGGAGATGAATGCTCAAAACAAAGCAGATTTAAGGGAATTACCTTCCTCCACAACATCATCTTTTTTAACCTAAGGTGTCCTGGGACAGAGTGTAGCCTGGGTGACTCCCCTCAGCTCTCCCTCTGCATTATGATCACATAGCACGTCTTCTGAACATATTTTCCTCAAACGCTATTGGCATTCCTACATCCAGTTTAGGTTAGAGCCGGAAATCACACATAGCAGACAAACACTTGCCTGCCTAACCAATGCAGGCAGAATCAACTCATATCAGCCAGTAAACAAGCATTAAGGATATATAAAATTGTCTCATAAGACTTGTGAGATGGGGCAAGTCACATTTCTTTGAAGAGGAGAGATGGTGAAAGTAGTGTTATCCTGCATAATAGACAAGGTGCAGCTGACTTACAGAGGGGGAGGAGGGACAAACTCTGCATGTAGGCCCATGGAGCCTATATGAGCCTTATGTTTTGAAGAGCATCACTCAGTCCGGCATCCATTTGCACCACTCCTGCACTCCCACTCAAATATGCATAAAGCCCTTCACAACTAAATTCAAGTGTGATTAGACTAGTGGAGGGTGCTTACATAGATGATTGAATTGTACACGTTTTAATCAAGGAATTGCAAATAATTAATTATTGTACATCAGCCAGTGTGGTGGGATTATCTGGTGTTATTGTCAATGTCCTGTGGTGAAACATAGATGGACAGTTTATACAGTAGATGGAGCTGTTTTATGATATGTTAGCCTGCTGGAGGATGTATGTAGACAACGGTGGAAGATGGAAAACGGATAAACAACAACATTTCATCATTTCGACGCGGATCAAACACCGCACAGTAAAACAACGTGCACACCGGTGGATGTGGAGGGATGCGGCTGATTTTGTCCCCGTCACCCGTCCCCTTCTCCACACAGTAGCACCGCTATAGTGGACTTCATTAACCTTTTCCCTCCAATCAATATTCATCACTCCATCCTGCGGGCAACTGGGGGGTCCAGCATCCCCATTAAACTAACCCACCCCCGGCCTTACCATTCCGTGCCAGATGATGACGAGGCTGGTCCGGTGACAGTCCTTTCAAAACATCCCGACTGGAAACAATGCAGTGACCATTGCGCAAAAGCTTGATCTACTAAAGATGGCGAATTAACGGGGGGAAACGGAAAATAAAAAAGCGATGAGGAACCAAAAAAGCGGAGGTGGACGGAACGGAGGTTGGCTGATGCTGAATCACTCTCCCCAGCTCACCACCTTGCAACCATTGTGCTGCAAGATGCTGGCTGTACCATTGTGGACCTACCAGAGCAGAGAGCGGGAGGGAGGGAGGGGAAGGGGGATAGGGAAATATGTTACCATAGCAACCGAAAAGGAGCACGTCTGACGTCAAAGCCCGGATAGAGAGGGTGAAAGAGGAAGAGATCACATGGAGGCTCTGTGGAAGGGAGGGTGTGTGTGTGTGTGTGTGTGTGTGTGTGTGTGTGTGTGTGTGTGTGTGTGTGTGTGTGTTTGTGTTTGTGTTTGTGTGTGTGTGTGTGTGTGCGCGCGCGCGCGCGCGTGCGTGTGTGTGAGGCATCGCTGTGATCCGATGCGGTGCGTCCCACCACAGTGCGATCAAAACAGAAGAATGACCGCACTGAATCTTACCAGCAACACTTCAATCTTTAATGGACAAGGTGCCACAATATTTTGGCTTATTTATCTCATTGAATACATATACAGTACCATAGACAGGGGCGTAGCTAAAATGTAATAAATATTGAGGTACACGTCCTCAGTCCTTTTTGCATACAATCCCTTATCCTTATCTGTCATGCCTTTGCCAGAGACAGGTTTACTCTTTCTTTTTCCATCCTCTGTGTTTTTCTATAAATCATCTTAGGCTGTCCACTTTCATTGTGTGTAGACGGCAGAAATGCCTGCTGTCACTTTCTAAAGTGGAAACCAATGTTAATCAAATAAAGAATCCACTCTTATCTCTCCAGCCCATGGTTGTGCTAAATACATGTAATCTTTTTCAGGAGAACAATTACATGTAATGAGCACTCATAGCCACTAGATGGCGAAAGACAAACCCATAAATGGTCAGCTTTGTGCCACAGCAGGGGAAGGAAGTACTCAGCTGTGAATTGCTTCCTGACTGCCTAGATGTGTGTGTTGCCCAAATGACTTTGATGTGGTGAGAATTACAAGAAAATATGAATCATCTTAATTTCTACTCTCTGTGTCTGTTGTTGTTATAACTTTCACACTTTCTAAAGGGAAAATAATAAGAATTCACACTTCGTCTAATGTGATTATTACATCAGCTCGCATAAATACATGAATTAACACACAATCCAAACAATCTCATTCTCATCCTGTGAATAAAATCGCAGAATTAGCTCATTTGTATTATTTACACACATTTTATGTATTAGACCCTCAAGTTGTATTTTTAGAGATAATGCACAGAAATTGATTTTTAACCCTTTTTTTTAAACATACATTTATTTATGTATTAATTGTTGAGAAGTTACACACACTAAAAAATAGGGTCCTAGTTTACAGCCCAGTTGTGCGTTACTATAGAGACGCCTCTTGGTGAAGTGACAGTCCCCCGAGCGGAGAGCCAATGGTCGGCGGCGGTAAGGTGTCTGGTTACTCCCAGTCAGCCCACGCTCGCCGGGGCAAAGGGAGGAGTTAGCCCGCTCCCTCCGTCCGCACAAACGGTAACTTGGCTGCGCCTGGAAGGGAGCAAAAAACCTTGTTAGTGGTCACCAAAAACGAGAGATTTACGTATTTCGCGAAACATTTGGAAAACTCTCTCCCTGCAGGGATTTGCTGTTGTTTTGTTTGTTTTTAACCGGATGCGCCGAGGAAAGGTAAACCTGTTGCCCGCCCGTCGTATATTCCACCACAACTCCCCCAAGATGTTGCTTTGTGGACGGGATGGCGTCCGGTCCCGTTGGTCTGCGCACTCCTAGCCTGCTCGGAATACGAACAATTCAAGTTAATTTGTGATTGTACTCGTCCGGTAAGTTGCTATTTTTTTCCAAAGCACTTTTAATATCAGTTAACCCAAAAAGTTTGTCGCGTTGGGAGTTAGCGGATCTGTCGGCAGCCATTCTTACGGGAACATTAGGAATCAGAAACCCTTAAAATGCGGGTAACACTTAGAATGTTCTTCGTCTCTGGTATGATTTCGCATTTTTCGCCTTTATGGTGTATTAAACTGGCTGCTGTTCGCCCATGCTGGTGTATGACACAGATCATCTTGGCTTTGAACCCACCAGGCTTTCTAGTAGGATTTCAAGTTCATCGTCTATTGCTGCTATTTCGGTTAAACAGAAATGCAACATGCTCAAAAATGTCAATTCAAGTAAGTAAACAATTGCTGATGCCAAAGCCAAGCAGACTGAAGGTTTGGCACACAGACTGAAGGATTTATAAGAGGGCAGCTTGTACCCCCTCCCCCTTCATTACCATAGAAAAGTAGTAAAGTCACTTGGGGTCAAAGGTCACGAGGGTTTTGGCTTTGCAAGACCAAAGGATAAGGTGGGGAGATTCCATGGTTGCGCAATTTGAATGCTCTCATCTGATGTGCCCATGGTGGAGATGGTGTGTGCATCACTGGAAAAAAGGAGGAAAGAAGCCAGCGGACTGGTTTCAGCTGGTGTGTGTGTGTGTGTGTGTGTGTGTGTGTGTGTCTGTTGGGTGGAAAGGGGGGGTTTGGAGGGTGGTTTCGCTAAAACCATGCACTGCATGTCACGGTACTCATAGCAACCCTGTGATTAACAGGACTGGAGCGGATGAGGTCGGGACCAAAATGAGAAGTGAGGACCATTGGTCCAGTGTAGGCCGATAATGGGACAGTTGGGACCAGTTTAAACCCAGGTCTGGCCTCCAGCGTGGCTTAATGGTTACAGTGACCTTTCCAACCCAAAGGTCCTAGGGTCAGAGCCTTAACGGCCAACACTCTCTCCATCAACTACCATGTTCACTGCTAAGTCACTGTAAAGTCATCTGGGTTAAGATGTCAGATGTTTGCTTAAATTTGTGACTTGGTGTTTCTCTTTCACTAGGTGAGTCACACTTCTGACAATATAACTGGGAACATTCAGTCATATTCAATGCACAGTGACCAGATCTCCGTTAAACCGGGAGTCCGTCTGAAGGTCCCTCCACTATGGATCCACAGAACGCGATTTTAAAGTGTTTTTCTACGTTTGACCCTGAAACCTCTATTTTGTCATAGGTTCCTGTCCTATAGTGACTGACAGGTGCTTTCTCACATCACTTCATATCCTCTGTGATGTGATTGTATTAATTCTTATGGCTATGGTATGTGTTTCCAAAGTATCTGCCTTTACATTCTCATCAAGCTGCTTGGTAAGAATTTGATCGAGTCCTGCCTCGACCAGGATTCTGCTCTGTGTGTGTGTGTGTGTGTGTATGTTTTGAATTTGAAGTGTTTGCTTGCAGGCTGTATAAAATGATTCTGGGAATTGAGGTTCATCCAGAGTTTGTTGTCAAATGTTCCTGGCGTCAACGACTCCAGGAAGATTTTCACATCAATACTGGCAGAGGACATCTCCTCACCAGCATCTCGTCCAAATGTCTTTGCCAGCTGCAACCACAGCTCTAATGTTCAGAGGATATGAACAAATTCCTCATTGTATATTTGCGTTTTATTGTTGGATTGAATTTTTCGCGGTTGATTGTCGCATAGTCGCTCTGCTACTCAGGTTTTTGAGATGTGTTTTGGGAGAAGGTTGCAAACGCTTTCTGAATCCCCCTTTCTGTCACTGGCAGATGTACAGAACGAAGTGCTAAGAGACAGCAGCGGAAAACATAATTAGCTGTGGTACATTTTTGTTATGGGCTCCTCAGCTGAAGTGCTGGGTTTTCTTCTTCTTCTGGGGCTTGTTTTCAAATCTGTTTCATGCCTTGTAGCTGTGTCACAGACGGCGAGGGTGGGGAGGAAAGGAAAGGCTTCACCTAAGCGTAGAGGAAAGAGCGCTATCACGTTTCCGGAATTATTTTCTTAAAAATCCTTGTGACCGCAGTCCAGGACTTAGAAACAGTGAGCAGCCGCATCGGACTGAGCTTTGTTTATGTTCCTCTTTTGTAGCTGGAGTGTGGGAATACACAGAATACCTGGGAACAAACATCTCCACTGTTTGATAAAAGGGGGGGGGATGAGAAGGAGAGGTGCTGAAGGCTGATCTGCTCTCGCTGTTTTGGGCCGCTGCCTCCTAAGCTCCCCTCAATAATGAGCAGGACCACAATCCAATAGGAGAGGAGTTGGCCTACCCAGCAGCCTCGGCGGCGGATAAAAACATTCCACTGTAGGTCTCTGTTGAAATAACAAGGGGCGCAAAACAATCAGCCTTCACACTGCCCGCGCTCCCCATTCTCATGGGTAATGAGCGAGATGGGTAGTAACCCACTTCGCCTGACACTTCACGCCTCCCATTGACTGGAATGGTTAACCTGCATTCCTGCATAAACATGTAGGCCGGTGACATGCTTACTCATTAACACGCTCCAAAACTCCAGATTTACAGGGAGGATGTTGTTTCACATCCTTCAAGCTGAACCAGTTTAAGCAGAGTGAGAAAGAGCGCCTGTTGATGGATACGCCACGTGATGCTGAAGATAGATAGATAGATAGATAGATAGATAGATAGATAGATAGACTTTATTGATCCCAAACTAGGAAATGGTTCAAGGTTGTTGAAGTTGGATCTCCGTGCCAAAAGACAAAACAAACAAATTTAATTGGATTTAATAATACCAATACAACAAGAAAGCAATGAGAGCATCCCTCCGCCAATGCCGAGTACTCCAATTATGACTCCGTCTCCCAAACATGAAATTTAAAAAGTGTTATTGTCATACTGTCACCATCAGGGCGATTTTCTATCCACCAACTTTTCATTCAAAATCCTTCTATAGCTTCTTGCGATATCCTGCTTCGTTTTTTTAAATCTTCAATTTATTGTTTTGTTTTATGCTTCATAAGTTTGTGGCTGTTGTGTGGCTGGTGTAATATATTTAGACTGTCAAGTCTTTGAGGTCTGATAGTTTCAATGCAGAAAATGAGTTGGAAGAAAGTCACGGCCTTCTGCTTTGCTTATTTCATTTGATATGATATGATTATAATCAAATTTTGTAACAATAAAAGATGATTACTAAGGAGATCAAAGCAGCTTCCGAGTAGTTTTGTTGGGTTTTACTGACATGACATTTTATCTAATTTCCTGGCACGGAGCCGTCCTTAAAATGTTGAAAGACTTTGTAAGGTTGCACCTGTACTTGGTTAACGGCGCATATAATGTATAGAGAACAGAGGCAAACACACTTACAGTTGTGAGTTTCGCACCAGGTTTGTGCTTTTTTACACGTTGAAATCAGCAGCAGGAGTACAGTACTGTTTATCACTTTGCAGGCTGGCACATTCTTCAAGCTTAACAATGGCTGGATCAAATAAATGTCTCCTAACACACACACACCTGCGGCAGTGCTGAGGCTTTTTTGCCCAGTTAGATGTAATCCCACAGGGCAGCAGCTCAGGTTTTATGTGGAGATGAACATTGTCATTTGCCCCATTCAGGGTCATGTAAGGCTCTCTAATGGCACTTTAAGCCCACAAATCCTCATCTAATTTGGGGTGCCTAGAGTGATTGTCACATCAAAAACTTTGACAAATATTTTAATCTATTTCGTGCCACCATATTACACCAAATGAAACAAGTGAAGTATCCTCCTCAGCCATACTGTGTTGTGACATGCATAAGTCCCTGCAAGGTATAGTTGTTCTACTCTCTCCACGAGACAATATAAACTACCGGACGTGAGCTTGATCACGTTTCAGGTGATTTGACGTGTCATCAGGAAGTGGAAGCATGTGTTTGTACTTATGTGCACAGCAGCTCCTCCACTTATTAAGCCCTGCGTTGTCGCTGTCTGTTTTTGACACTTACAAGCCGGTGAATGATTCCCACGATGGAAGCAAGTAGAGTTGTGTGTTTGTGTGTTTGTGTTTGTGCGTTTCCATGTGCCTGTCATATGCCTGAGCTACCTCATCAGCTGCAGAGCATGATTAGATGCCTCAGATTGAGGAGTTTGTCCCGAGGGAATGACGGTGTAAGGAAAGCTGTTGATCAATGCACGCAAACGCCTGAGGATGCAATGACACAGCAGTGTGCGCTTTGTCCTGCTTTCATCTTGTGCAGTCAAACAACTCCACGTTAGGTTCTTGGAAGACGGAGATAAGTGCTAAAATTTTCAAGGGTATAGACTCTGAGAAAAACATTGTTTTGAAAGGATTATTAGTCGAACAGCCGACTGGATAACTGTGTCATGAGGGATTTGAATGGAATGTCGAAAAACAACTAGGAGGTAGCGTATGTAGAGCTGAGGTCTGACATGCTGTGTGCCTCACAGTTAATTGTTACCTGGCGTCATATACGTACTCCTGATTACATACTGAGTTCTGGACTGGTTTAAGCCTATTTCTATATTTCTGTACTGTGCTGGTAAATAATTCACCCTGCGGTCTCTTTGCTCTGCCTGCACAGGGAAGATGCATGTGTCTCTGGCTGAAGCGTTGGAGGTTCGAGGAGGTCCACTCCAGGAGGAAGAGGTCTGGGCAGTCCTCAGCCAGAGTGCAGACAGCCTCCAAGAACTCTTTCACAAAGGTATGAACATGTGGATTCAAATTTGCAAAGACGCCCCTTTGGAAGTGATGCACACAAAGCCCTGTACACAAACCCCTGTACACAAACCCCCCTGCAAACGGCTCTCATGTCTCACCAAACCAGTGCAGCTGGTTGCTTCGTCCTTAATTGTGTTATTGCGTTTCCAGTGGTGCATTTCCTTGGGAAGCTTGAAACTTTTTGACCCCCCTAAGTATCAGCCTCTGACTGGTTTCACTGCCGACGATCCCTGGCAGGCAGGAAGAATTCCTTTTTATCAGTGCGGCCTCTAAATATGCCTTTTTGATACCGAGTCGTCCGTTAGGAGCACAAACGCTCCTGTAAACCAGTAATCCAGTAATTCGATCAATTCAGACAAGACATTTAGACTCCCAAGGAATCTCAGAAAGCAAAGTTGAATATCTGGAGTATTTTAGACAATATGAGGCTACTTCATTATGTTCCTGGGACGTTTCTTTGATACTGACTGTATGTCTGCGTGCAGTCATGTTGCCATACTGAATAGATTGTGGTCTCTTGTGTGCATGGTTTTATACTGCTGAGTGAAGCTGAAATGCCAAAAGCAGATGTGGGAACCACCTATTATACTGTATAGTCACTGAGCTATGTAAAGAAATTTGTAACCAAGAACATGGACGGATTAATAACAACAACCATCTCAAATTGAAACGCTTGTATTCGTGCTACTGGTTCTTCGGCCGGCTGTCAGAGACGTGCGCTGTTTTTTTGGTTTTCGTGCGTCGCTTACGGTTTAGATTTCATAAAAAAAAGGTCTGAGTTGTGCGGAGGCAGCTGACGACTTGGCGTTTTCAGTGAATTCCATACGGCACATCATTGGCGCTCCTCAGATGTATTTTGGTTCCGTCTGGAGAGCCATAAAAGGCACTGTCAGAATGTCTTCCATATGTCAGGAGGGGGCCAGAATCCAGCTGATGCAGCCAACTCCTCCACCACTTCTCTGTCTCCAGGAGGCCAAGACGCCGCCGCCGCGAACGCATGCCACGTTCTGGCTCTGTTAGAAACACATTGTCAAACAGTTAGCTATCATCACGGCACTCCTGTTGGCATGTGTCAATAGTGGCCGTTTGCTCCTATGTGTGTCCCTCTGGTAATGGGTTCAAACCCCTTTTCCTGTGTTTTGTACCCGTTGTTGTTGTTTATCCAGGACAATGCAGCACAGCATGTCCACACACAGCCAGTTTAGCCTGCAAGGAAATGTTACACTTTGACCCACTTAGAGGTGACGATGATGATGGTGACGCAGGCCTGTATCTGTTTGCGTCATCCTGCTTCCTGTAGCGCTACGATTCACACTTATCAAACTTGATTGTTCAGTCTGACACACATTCCCATCGTGCACATCGTGGGAAAATGAGCTGGTAGCGCCGTGGGTGCTGCATAGTATGCAGCCGATGCAGAATCAAAGGAGCCTTCACATTCCCAGTTGGGAGGAGCAGCGACGATTGGTTTCTGCTCTTATTTACGTTGTATTGTGACTCTGTCTTTGTGATTTGCTCATCCAGAGGCAGATTCTTGCGTGAATTACACACAGTCACCCATTCTCCTTTTTTGAGTAAGATCTCCAAACGGTCACACGAGCTCTGAACAGGAAACATCTATTTACGTTGAGAATTCCAGCTTTGGAAAACAGATCTTCGGTGCCTCAAATCCCGTTCCTCTGTTCCCTTCTGTCTCTCTCCCAGTAAAGTATCAGCCAAAGAAAGGAATTTTGCAGCGCTGCTCAAACATTCCATTGTATATTTTTAAAACGCTCTCTAACCATAACGCTGACTGTGGCTTTGTATGAAAAGAGAATTACGCTGCGTAGCCATTCCTCGCCTCTTCCATGCCTCTTGAGCAGCTATTTTCTCGCAGGCTAAGAAAGCAGCATGTGTTTTTGTTTACTCCAATCATCTTGAATTTCCACAAATGCCAAAATCCGAGCGAGAAGCTTCCACTGCGGTCGGACGTCTTACAGATGCTGCATTCATGCTATAACTGCTCGGACAAAGTTTAATTCGATGCTGGTATGGAACTGTTCAACACTGTATACCCAACAACCCTTAACACTTTGTGTGTGTTTTTGTTTTGCGTGACAATAGCCAGGAATTTTTCTCTGTCCAAATGATGACAGACCAGCGTGTTAATCTCACCACCATGTGATATGTTTGCGTGTAAGAACGGTCACAGCGTTTCCAACCCCCCGGCAACGACAAAGCAATTGTCATGTCTGTAATTTGTCTGTGTTCATCCTTCCGCTTCCCTCTGCAGACCCCTCAGCCATGGGCTTCATCATCTCTCCCTGGTCCCTCCTCCTCATGCCCTCTGGAAACATCTCATTCACGAGCGAGTACGTGACCCAGCAGGACCTCAGAGCCTTCACCGCTCCAGAGGTTCTGGACGGGACCGCCATGGGTTCCATCTCCGACATAGAGAAGGTAGAAACCTCACACATACTGTCCCTCCATATGGGAAGGAGCTTTCTAAGTGTGTACGTCTCGTATCCACACCCGTCCTCACTGTTGCTGCTTAATCAGAACATTAATGAAGCCCTTTCCAATTCCACTTCCATTTCAATTTTCTTTGTATTTGCATGGTTTGTTTTTATGGAGGCATAGGAGAAGTTTGGCACTGTGGTGTCACATTTTATAGGCTGGGATGATGGTGCAGAAAGTGGCACTCATGTGCAGCGCCGGGAAGCAGTTGTCAGTGTTTTCACAGCTTCCAAGCGGTTTGTTTTTAGAATTTGTCAAATGAATAACAACTTCATTTTTAAAAAAGATCTGACAGCGTCCCACTCTCTCCGCCTGACGAGCTACACTGCAGCAGGATTTCACCGCCTGTTCACGCCCTCTCTGAAACTGGCTGACATCAAACCTACATTCACCACATGATAGAAAACAGATTAAGTCTCTATAGAATGTAAACTAAATGAGGGAATTTTGAACACTTTCCACAAGTAACAGCCTTTTTCTGATTACTTATTGAGTCGCGGGCGTGGAAACCAAATAGGCAGAGGACAGATGTGGCAGTTAGTCACACTCTCAACAACACACAGGGAAGTAGAGAAATTCTTCAGTGGAAATGATTCTACAAATCAGCTTTTTGTGTGAACTTGTTACATTAAAACATATCACCTTCTAGAAGTTCCTTTATTCGTGTATACATGTACAGAACCACACCCCCTCTGTTTGACTCTGCCCCTCTTATTAGAAGGGCTGAAAGCCTGCATGACTGGTTTCCTGTCTCTGGCACCGTCCCGAGACCTCAACACAGTTTTGTGCTGAGTCAGTTTTCCAACCCCGGTCCCGTCTCCTTCAGCTGAGTTATTTCAGTGCATAAAATCTAATCCGTCCCCCTCATTATCTACCACTGCAGGCGAATATACATCAGCTGTGAGGGCCACGGTTTCCCCCCTCTGACTCTTTGTCAACACAGCGGGGCCGTATCACTTCTCTCTCTCCTTGGGCGGCTTTGACTCGTTTTTTCTCGCATTCTCTGTAAACACGCATGTGCCTTTAAATCTGTGCCGAGCTCTGTTCCTAAAAGACCTTGAAGGCTGTGTTGCATTCTTTGGCAATCCCCGAATTATTCTTTCCTCTACCAAGCCCAACATTCAGGGGAAGTGATTTCTCTCCCAAGCAATGAGTGCAGAGTAGCAAGGAGAGGAAAATGGAAAAATGTTTTTGGATTTAGTCTCAGCGTCTCCCTCCCTCATTTTCCTTTCCATATTAGAATGAATTCTTCTTTTATTTTCTCTCTCTCTCTCTCTCTCTCTCTCTGTCTCTGTCCCTCTCTGTCTCTCTCTCTCTCTGTCTCTGTCTAATGAAACTGCATTCTTCCACCTTCTGTGTGTTCAGAAATGCTTCACTTTGTTGGTGTTCTATTGAAGTAACATCCCTATGTGTCTTTTCCACAGATGCACATGTACTCTCTGGGGATGACCCTGTTCTGGGGCGCAGACTACGAGATCCCTCAAAGCCAGGTACATTCTAAACACAGATGCAGGATCCAGGACTGCATTCCCATTTGAATGTAGACATTTACATAGGTCATTATCCGCTGGAAATCACAGTTACAGACATACTGACACACTTTCCTCAGTCTTTCTGTCCCTGGGAAGCCTCAGTTGTCTTTCTTTGTGATCTGCCTATCACTTTCTGAAAAGGATTAAATGGAGCTCAGATGTGTGTGTGCGTCAGAGAACATATCTGTACCGTATTCTGCTCAGAAAGGCTTGTGAGATACTTGTGTTGTCTCCATGTAAAGTGGCGTAGTCATGAGACAATGGCTACTCTCCAAAATCAGATGGTGGGTGGCGCCTTGGTGAGAGCTAGGGAAAGTAGGACCAAATGTACGCAGTGATAGCAATTGTTTTCGTTGATATGACGCATGGGAAGAAATGTGAAACTGCCAGGAGCGTGTTTTCTTAAATCCAAAATTCCACAAACCTGATCCTTCAATCGTGCCAGTGTACAGCCCGAAAGCCACACACACACACACTGAAATCACTCTTTGAAACGTGATCTGCATCTGTCCAACCTGGATGAGAGGATTTTGCTGATGCAGTGTGTAAACACACACAAGAATCTGATGCCAGCGAGCTGCCTGGCATGCAATGGCGTCTGAATATCAGCAAGCCGGTCAGGTGTGAAAGCAGCATGCAGCGTGGCGGCGGCTCATTTGGGAGAGAGCAACGCCCTCAGGTTAGAAACGCCATGACTGGGCAAGTTTGCCATCCGCTCAGCTTCACTGGGGGTTCAAGCGCGATTAGCTCCCACTGGTCGTTTCCTGGCTCTCACCCGTGAAGGAGTCACTGCAGTGGCGTTCACAGCAGCTGCACCATTTGTGATTATCATAGTTGTTGTTCCTGCTGCTTATGATGTAAGTTGCTTGTGTAGAAGTAAGCTGGTGTGTGCTTTTCCATGGTATTCACGTGGCACAAATGGAAAGAGAATTCAGGAGGGAAAACTATAACAATGCCACGTCTAAGAGTGATTAGGTTGAGCACCATCTAGTTAAGATATGTGGAGGTTCAAACATGATTTCAGATTGTGGAATTATTGCTTGTTCAGTCACCTTCTCACTCTTTTAACATTAATGTCTTTTGCAGCCTATGAAGTTGGGCGAACACCTCAACAGCCTGCTTCTCAACATGTGCGACGATGTCACGTTGACGCGTATGTCGGTGCGCACCGTGCTGGACGTCTGCAGCAAACACATCCGGAACTCCAGCTGTGACCCGCCCTTCACCTACATCAGAAAACTGGTCCGTTTGGTGCTGGGCAGCCTTTCCCAGGTACATGTGTATGTGAATGGATGAAAAGCCTGTCGAATAGAATTTAAAAATAGAACCTATGAAGAGAACCTAATGACGCTGCCACGGGTTGTCGATCAATGCGACACAAGACATATTTTTAGCTGATGCTTATGATAAAGCTCGTCTTTTGAGTTTCTTTGTGGTAACATAACCTGCTCCAAGCTGTCTGGGGCACAATGAGGAGCAGATAATTGCAGGTTAAAAGTCTATCATCTGTAGAATAAAAGTACAATAGCTTGGATTAGCTGGACACAGAACGCTGCTGAAGGCTGATGGAAAGTTTGATGGATGACGCTGACTTCAGTTTTGTCTCCAATCCCCTCAATGTTTTTCTCTTTCTCTCTCTCCCATCTCCACTCGCTCCCTTCCTCCCTCTCTCTGCCTGTTCCCAGCTGGACGGTCTGCTGACCGATAGAGAGTCTCTCCCAGAGCGTAGTAAAGAGATTCGGGAGAGACTGAGGGGCAAAGGCCTCCCCACAGGTAAGCCAAGTTGCACCGACACACACATGCAAGAGCAACCGGATCCCGAGTGTACACGTCGCTGAAGTAGCCGTCGTTTACTTATGTTCGTTGTTTGCGTCCTGAAGTATGGCGATGAGCGAGTCACACTTTGTTCTTCCTGATGACATTTTGAAATACCGCCTCTGCCGGCATGTACATAAGGAAGTGGCCTGTCGGTAAATGTGAGCTGTTGCTGTTCAGCAGGTTCCAGAACATCAGTCACATCCTCTCTTAACCTGCATCAATCACAGCAAATCTGTCGCTCTCAGAAAGCTGCAGGATGGTTGTCGAAGCCACTCATGTGATTACTTCACACTTCACACAAGCTACTATTAATTAAGAGTCTCCCTTTCTGCCAGCATAAAATGGTGAGGAACATTACATAAAAAAAACAACAATCTCTGGACAGTTTGAATTTCAAAACGGATAATCGAAAGTGCAAGCGGCACCACACTGCAACGTAGAAACAGATTTAATTTAGGAAAATATGACCAAATCTTCCCAGTGGTTTCTGAGAGAAGTCCAACTTTTTTTTTTTCCGGGCTTACGGAGAGGAGAGCGGAGCGCAAACATGGCTGTCGTCCTCATTATGTAAGCATGGCATGGCATTGATTACAGATGCATATTTTGTAGTCACCAGTGAAGCGGCTGCTCTGCTGTTTGTATCAGCGCTTTGTTCCCCTGGTTGAGCACCAGCCAGCCCTAGGGAAAGGACATGCAGAGTATAACTCAGTTCCTAAGCGTCTTTCCTCCCGAGGAAACGACTCCCCTTTCTGCCTCAGGCTGACTCCAGCTCCATGTTTTCCTCACTCCCTTATTGACAGTAAACGCCATTACCACTTTAAACCTAAAGCTTTATGGCTTATGTATATATAGATTGCAGCATATTTTGCTCAGTCTAGTCCTCGTGTGCCTCCCTGAGTTCCTGGAAGACGCCGGGCGCTCCGTCTTTGATGTGTTCCCCAGTTTCAGAGCGAGCATGTGCTTCGTACATTAAACCACATGCAGAGTTTTTTACAGGCCTTCATTTCTCCTCGTGCGCTCCTCTCCTTTTTTTTCCTCCCGTGTGTGTGTGTGTGTGTGTGTGTGTGTGTGTGTCGCGCGTTCTGAAACATGCCGTCACTGGCAGCACACGCAGCCCTGCCAGGAAGCGCTCTCCAAATATCATTAGTCAGTTTTCAATGGAAATGTACTCAACATAAACTGTTCATTTTTTCACACACGGTGCTTTGTTCTTTGATTTTGGGAGGAAATGTTGCCACTGAAAAATGTAAACAATCTAACTGGAATGTTAAGGTGCATCACTATTCTGAATTGCTAATTTTTTACCTGAAATTTAGTTCGGTTACAGTTTAATGGCCAACCTTCTCTTAGTTTCCCCCCTGCAGCTATATTACACTGATTTTGTAGAAGTTCTAGTAATGCTCTCATTTCCTGTGAAGAAATCGTATGATTTCGTATAAGTACGACAGGGGAGGCAGTGGCTCAGTGGGTAGAGCTTCCACTTGGGAACCGGAGGGTTGCCTGTTCGAGCC
This sequence comes from Genypterus blacodes, assembly GCF_046128005.1. Taxonomy (NCBI): domain Eukaryota; kingdom Metazoa; phylum Chordata; class Actinopteri; order Ophidiiformes; family Ophidiidae; genus Genypterus; species Genypterus blacodes. The sequence continues at coordinate 393,392 of NW_027466886.1, read as the reverse complement.
CCTGCCGAGGCGCCCCTGAGCAAGGCACCGAACCCTCAATTGCTCCCCCCTCTGCGAAGGGTGGTAATGTAATGTAAGTCGCTTTGGATAAAAGCGTCTGCCAAATGATCGTAATGTAATGTAAGTAAGTGCTTCATTGAAAGAATATTGAAGGTAGAAGAATCTTGTTGTTCAAGATCAGACTTTTCAGTAATGTAAAGTAAAGTATAATGTCTGGGTGTTTCTTGTCATTTTAATGCAGTTGCCATATTTGTTATTGTGATTGATTCTGCACGTATTTATGGACAGGCCTGCTGGCTGTGGTCTGTTTGAAGCCAGGGAAACGGGCACACACGTGTCTATGAAATGTGAGCGATGCTGTTAGAATTGCCGTGTCTAATAGCCGTGTCATCCTGTAGCTGTTCACAGAGCTGAGTGACAGTCCAGTGAGGCACTTTAGGCATTGCACAAAATCCCATGTAAATCCCTCTTAAGATCATCCTTTCATCATAAATTTGCCTTCTTTCTCAGCGGAGCAGAGTGCTAAAAATATGATCCGCTGGGGCCGCTTTCATTTGAAGTACAACAGCTGTATTGCAGCTGATCCGTCTGTCTGTCAGTCTGTCTGTAAGAGGGCATGCGAAGAAACCCAGTCAATCTGGTTTATTTTCTTCCTGCTGAAATGGTTTTTAATGTGTGATTTAATTAACTGTTTGATTTAATAACTATCTTTGTCTCTGTTGTCTTCTTAGGGAGAAGTGCCGCCCCCAGGGTTTTGGAGCGTTACCGAGCCCGAACACAGGAGCAGACGTCTCTTAACCGCGGCTTGAGCCGATCCATGGGCTCTTTGCCGATCCAAGATCTCTTGAAGGGGGATGACGCCGCAGCACTACAGTATTCTGATTACCAACACAGCTCTGAATCCAACGCAGAACTCTACCACAACCCCCTCACACTCAAACACCAGCACTCTTATCCCTATTTGCATCCCCTTCACCCCCAGCAAAGGGGCCGACCAGTGGAGCTGGACCGGAGATCTTTACCCTTCCATAGTGCGGACCTAGGCCCAAGTCAGCCCAGGAAGTCTTGGGCTTCCTCCGTGGACTTAGCTTGTATTGACCCAGACGCTCTTCGCTTTGGGGCCTTGGAGGATGCGCGGAGGGGCAGCACAGCCCTGAGCACCCACTCTGTAGGCAGGCACAAATCACCCTTGCGAGTGTCCAGGGACAGAGATTCTCGCTTCGCCGAGTTTGGCGGACTGAAGAGCAGGAAGCCTCATCACCGCTCGGCTCAGTCTATAGGCTCGGTCATCACTAATGCCTACGACAGGATTAAGCAGAGACAGAGGAAGCTCCAGGTGCTGAGACAAGCGATGGACGGTGAGTATGCTGCCAAAGTATGGATTGTTGTATTCGACCCACCTCCAGTTTTGATTTCAGTCCTCAGTCACTGAAATCATCAATCAAAGTCATCCATCAATAATGTGACAGTGACATACACAGAATGTTTAGCTTAGCATTTTTTTAACACTGCCTGTGGATCAGACACATACCAACAATAGCAGGCGGTACGAGTACAAATTGTAACGTCACTCGTCTGTGGTTGACTTTGCAAAATGATCTGGCCAATTTTGTAGCAACCAGCATACACAACAAGTGACTGGTCAAAAGGGTTTGAGCAGCCTGACTCCTGGGAGCCATCAGCTGGGCTGCACTGGGAGGTGAAGACGTGGGAGATATGAGGATGTCGCCAGCAAACAGACACCCTAGTTACAGGTTGTGTGTCCATGTGTAACTACCGTGTGGAATGGTAGCCGGGCGGCTGGATTGAAGGAAGTATCATTGGTGGTGGTGGCTGGGCACCAGCGTATAGACAGAATGTATGAGTCAGTGGTGTCCAGGTTTCCAAAGCTTCCAAGATGATTCTAATTACAGGCCAGCTTAATTCTAGCCTGCTGCTAACTGTCACACATATTATATAGTCAAGACCCTCTCTGGCTGGATCCCCTATAAGCATACACACACACACACACACACACACACACACACACACACACACACACACACACACACACACACACACACACACACACACACACACACACACACACACACACACACACACATACATGCAACATGCATACAGCCAAGCTACTGTTTCGCAGTCTCAAAAGAACACCCATTGTGTAATCACATGCTTCACAAGAGCACACACACGCACACACACATGCCACAGTTGTTTAACACTTCAGCAGTCATCCCCAAGAGCTTTAAGTTTCCTCCGGGAGCTTATTGAGTTCTCAGTAAAGTCTCCATAGGCAGAAATATTTTGTGCAATGAGTCACATGTGGCTTATTTCTTTGCGTCTGCTGGCCATCTGAGGACGGCAGCGGCGGAGCGCGAGGGATGAACGGTTTCGCATAATGAGCCACTGTCTTCTTCCTCTTCATCCTTTCCCTCCTCCTCCTCCTCCACTGTCTCTCTCTCTCCCTGTCTCTCTCTCTCTCTGTCCACACTCTGCGGCTCCTCCTCACAGCAGCCTCCCCCCACGCTCCCCTGGCAGCTATTTTTAATGCCGACCGACTGCATTCTTTTCCTCGACTGTGGCTTTTTATCCTTCGCTCCCTTTGGCTGCCTTTGCCTCCCTCCTGTTTCCCCTTTTACCGATTTTAATCTGGGACGCTTGGTCTCGGTGTGAAACAACAATCCAAAGTCTGTCCTCCAGAAAATCAGGAAATGGAAATTAGAATGGCTGGTGGCCCCTGTTTGTTGTCCTTTTGTGTCAGTAGTGAAATTCTGCATGATATCCGAGGCCACGCCGACCCAAAACAACGTTCCCGCTGAAATTGCGAGGTGGTATGATGGCTAGCCAAAATATTTTAGTCTTCCGCCCCGGAGTCGTACTTTTCTACAGTACGGACGGGCCGGTAATTGAGCGCAGACCATTTGCAGGGCGTCGTGGATGTGTTACTTGGCAGAGGACTTCTTTTCTTTTTCTCTCTCTCTTTTCACTTTTTTCTGTTCTTTCCTGCAGGAAAATGATGGTGCAGCAGTGAGCGGTCAGTGCGCTCAGGTTTCATCCCTTTACACCATGCATAAAGTCATGCTGTGTGTGTGTGTGTGTGTGTGTGTGTGTGTGTGTGTGTGTGTGTGTGTGTGTGTGTGTGTGTGTGTGTGTGTGTGTGTGTGTGTGTGTGTGTGTGTGTGTGTGTGTGTGTGTGTGTGTGTGTGTGTGTGTGTGTGTGTGATGTTTAGGAATTACTCATCTGTTGTACAAGCATAACTAAAAATGTGTGTGTGTGTGTGCATGGGCATGTTTCTACCAGGTCCCCTCTGTCTCACCCTACACCTCCCCAATCCTCAATTCTGGTGCCACGGTGCTTCAGTGAGTAGCAGTTTCCCTAGCTGGCCTTGAGGCTGTAATTGGAGTCCTGCGTGGCGGATGAGAGAATTCCAAACATTATTGGACTTTTCCGGCACTTTGCAGCCGGTCACGTGCCTCTGGGCCGGGGCGGGGCCAACACGGGCGACAGTGACCGCAAAATTGCCATAATTATATTACAGTTTAGTTTGTTTGTGAAGATTTTGCAGTGGTTTTATAAAAGGCTTTTGGGCGACGATAAGTTTGGTTATATTTAAAAAGTAATCTCCTTGTTTTTCCTCTGAGGCAGTAAAGTGAGTTGTAGTACATCGATTGCTATTCTGGCATAGCACGATTCAAAGAAACTCTCTCTCTTTCTTCCTGGGACCTCCAGTCTTTAAATAACCCCAGGCCTGAGTTTGTGTCCCCTCTCAGCTTGAGCACCCTTAAGGCCATGGTGCAAAGAAAGCTTTTAAGAGGGAGAGGGGAGCGGACATGGGAACGTAGGAGGACAGAAGAGCACAAAGATGGATGCAGCATTCATTGTTTTGTGAAAAGGATCCTGTGTTTTTCCAGCTGTTCCTCCTCCCAGTGTCGGGGTTAGACTGGGAGCGATCCTCTGCGCTGCTGCTCATGAGGTGTCAGTAGGTGTATATATTAAATCATTACTAAAACATGTGTAGACAAGGACTGAAACCCTCTGTTGTTTACTTTCTCCTGTTGGGAACGTTTGAGTCTCTGTGCGTATCATTCTAAAGACTTATGGTCTATATTTTTATCCCCTTCCATTTTTATAACGTTAAATGTCATTCATGTTTAATAATTAACGTTTGGATCTCTTGTGAAATCCTCACGCCATGGCCAAGATCTCAGTCTCTCCAGTTGAGTTTGCATCCCTTTTCCTTCGTTGCTTAAAGAAGGTGTTGACATCGTGTGAAATGCTTTTTTGGGAAGGTTCAGAATGCCATCATTCCTCCCTCTGTGGTTTCACCAGCAACCGCATCACACACCCATGGCTAGACCAGGACCTTATTTTTGCACACAGTTCCTCACTGCTAGGGTTTCTTTTTTCCACAGCAGCTCCATTCCTGTTGTTTATTGGTCTAGCCATGAATAATGGATTTTAATCCAGCCTCTCAAGTGTGTAACATAAAGCTCAGGTATTAATCAGACACGCCTTTTTACTTTTTATCACGATTACCATCAGAGGGAGTGAATGAGAAAACGCTGCACTATCACTGAGAGAGATTGAGGTATCGGTTTGGCTAAGATCTGATGAAGAAAGGTCTCTGAGACGAAATGCATTGGAAACATCTACAAAATCACAACATTATACGCCAAACACATCTCATCTCACTCAAAATCACTCTTTTAAGTCCTTAAAGGTGAGGTGAGGTGAGTTCAGCGCTTTGTTCTGTAAGATGAGCTGAGAAACGAGCAGCAGGCTTACGGGGGATTTGTTCACACAGTTGGGATGTTTTAGGTTTGGGTTATAGGTTCAGCCAAACCTGTGAGCTTCAGATCGTACTTTTTGCACTATCCATGAAAGCAGTTGTTGTTGTGCTGTCCAGTGTGTGTGTGTTTGTTATTAACTTTCAGCATTATGACTCTGATCTGTCACTCAAGAAAAGAGCTCTGCCTTCAAAGTGATTACTTGGCACATTAAAACAGTTCCATTGTATTTATTGTCCCCCCCAATTTTCTTAATTAGCACCTTTGCTGAATGATAAGGGTGCTGAGGCGTTCTCCTGACACAAATAGCCTTGACGGTCTCTTGTGCTGTGGATGTAAGTCCTTGTGTCACCCTGAAGCTCCCCGGGCGTGGGGGCGTGTCGCTGCTCCCTCAGAAAGTCAGGGGATTATGTATCTGTGCACGTACTTCATATACGTATGTAACCGTGTATGTATGTATGTTTTTGCACTTGCATGGGAGAGTGTGTGTGCTCTGCAGAGTGTGTGTATGTCATACCAAGCCAGCTAACACACAGGGGAGCAGAAGAGGCTCGTCCACGTAGCTTGACCACAGATGGCAAATGACTCACTATCCATCAAAAAGGGGAAAGTATTTTGGGTGACGGCTCCCTCTTACTTAAGTTGTTTACAAAGGGGAGACAGGATAGCAGTCAGGAGCTCATTGTGCAGTGGAACAAGATGACGATGACTGGTGGAATGCTACTCATGCCAACTATGTAGCTGATACTCGGGAGCAGGACTTTCAAGTTCTGTGCTCAAGGAAGAGAGACTTGCTAAACTGGGTAAATAATATCATTAAATCCTTGAGCGTATTGTTTATGTTGGTCCCTGCCACTGTGTTTCTCTACATTATTGAGGTTAGGAGCATTGTTCAAAGGGAAAGCAAATAGTTGGCTAGAGTTACCCTGCACTTACTCACTCAGGGCCCTGACAAAAGCGTCAAAAACCTCTGACAAAAAGCTCCCCAACTTGACGGGCAGCATGCCGACTGACAGACAGAAGGTGCTTTCAGTGCGGTTACGTTTGCGTTCCATCAACTTTGTTTACCGGCAGCATGACTAACGCCTTCTTTGTATGTCTTCACATTTGGGTTTCCCATCCATGCAGGGATTTGAGAGATTCCTCTTAAAGGTCCTTTTACACTTTGGTTGTCTTGTGTGCATGGTACCTCTTCACTCTTCATATTTCAGTACATGTATATATTTTTAAACAGTCTGATGGTCTTTCTCTTCCCTCAGATCCAGTCCACACGCATCAGAGGTACCACAGTGACTATAGTTCATCCAGCGAGAGCCCCTCGGTTGCCTCCTCGGATCCAGATTACAGACAAGGCAAGTACTGAGTCTGATGAATCAGCACATTCAAGTAACGATGATGATCATTCCCACTCCTTCGAATTTACCAGCGAAACTAACAAAGCTTTCCGGAGGGGCGGGTGCTGATTCATAGGCTATTATTAGTCCAGCTCCTGTGGCAAGTGAGGAATTTTCCACTAAAGGAAGTCCACTTTTGCCTATTCTTGTGTGTGTTACCATGGCATACACACGTGGCGTAGCTGGTACTTCATTTTACTTCCTGATGCTTAATTAGGATCATCAGGATCTTGAGTTGACCTCCCTTCTGTTTGACATTTTTGAAAGGCAGGTGTAGCTGATAACGTTATTGATTCAGTTGCGAATAAGGACCAAAGTTTAAAACCTAAACGTGGCTTCTCAGAGAAAACCATGGACGCTTTTAAAAAACAATCAGCCAAACTCCCTATTTCCCTCACATGTGTCCCCTCACATGTGTCGCCCACACCCAATGTGTCGCCCAAGTGTTTTGGCAGATTCAACCTCCTCTCTGGACTGTGTGGGTTATTACTGACTAAGCATCGCCCATAGCTCCCCGACTCTCCTGATTCATTAGCTGCATTCATCACACCGGATACATACACACACACACACACGCGCGCACACTCACCTTGTTATGACCTCGGTAAACTCCCCACACAGCCCCGCCTAACATGGACTTGAAGAACAGTCGAATCATCCGGCAGTGACAACACCTGTGTGGGCGTGCAGGTCCCAAGGATTAGTTTTGTTATTACACAAACGTCACAGAAGTAGCAATGGGGGTTAGGGTAGAAATAGCGGGTGTTTGTTGACAATAATGCACATTAAGGGGCCGTGCTAATAAATGACCAAGGGCCAACATGTTGATTCAAGCTGACCTGCCACCCTCACTCCATTAACCAGCTGTGAAGAGTTGAAATATCCTGTACACATCGGCCAGAAAGCAATTATGGATATTTCGAGTGGGATATAAATTATTTACATGTGTCTCTCTGTTGTGTAGCCTTTGTTGTGGACATTAAGAGCTTGTGTGTTGCCACTGTGATCTCAATTATGACTCTTTCTCATCTCGTCATAAATCTTTTGACATGTCCATGCAGGCACTTGTGCTTTGTGTTGGCGTCTCTTATCTGGAGGGGTTTTGCTCGATTGTGTACGTGTGAGTACATGTGTGTGCATTCCCTCCACTGAGCCTCTGAGGAGCATGGTTAACATTTCACATGTGTCTTCCAGCAAGGAAACCCGGCGAGGTGAGGAGGTTTAGCTCCCAGGCGGCCCTTTCCTCCGAGCATGACGCCCTGTCACTGACGAGCCACAACACACACAGGCACAGGTGACACACTCACACACACATATACCTCAATTTACCTCCAGTCCCCGGTCTGCATGTCTGCACAGGCGCCTGAGGCTCATCCTACTTCAAACCTCATAATGTCTCCCTATTGATCCCCCTCTACTGCTTACTGTCGTTATATTTTATTATATATACTTTATTACTTTACCCTGTTTACTGACTCAGAATGTATAAACACTGTTGAAACAGTCTGGGCTCAAATGAGTTGCTTTGTGTACTTCAGTATTTTAAGGGTGTGTGTGTGTGTGTGTGTGTGTGTGTCTGTGTGTGGAATCTGCTCCAGTTATGTTTCAGTTTCTTCAGCCAATGCAACAACTCGAACAGATGTTTGTTGTAAGGGGGAGTTTATCATCTGTTTGAGTTTGTATGGGAAATGATTCTGCGCTAATTTCCCCACCTGCATGGAAGTGTGTGTGTGTTTAGGTGCGTTCTTGTGGCTGTTTCTTTAATGTATGCACATGTTGCGTGTCCTCCTGAGGTGCTGGTGTGTGTGGGCTGCACAGCCTGACCTCTCTGCCAATGAGACGATCCTGCTGGTGTGGAACAGCAGGTTCAGCTCCATGCCTCCCCAGTGAGGTCATCCAAAATGACAGCCAAACTCAGCAATCTCTGTCTTTCTAATCTCATACTAATCACACACCAGACCAGAACTCCCTGCTGTTGCTTTACTTTCAACAGAACCATGTTTTCATTCTTATTCCACCTATTGTGACGGCAGCGTAAAGATGTTTCCCACATGACCTTAAATGAATATCCGTCATCCATTATTTTGCGTCTTTTGTGTGTTTTATGGCGCACATTCCCCGTCTTGCTGCTCCTTTTCAACTAATTTCTTTATGGTGTGAACAAAGAAAATAAAGCCTGTGAAGAGAACTGACACATCTGAATAGAGGAGTCATGAGTGTGACGGATGTCTGCCCTGCGCTCTTTTCCACTCTAGGCAGTATGAGGGGGCGGCTGACGAAAGTCTGGTCGGAGCCGAGCTGCTCCTCCAGAAGCAAGAGGAGGAGGTGCAGCGGCTCCAGGCCCACTTGGCCAGCAGGCTGTCCAGGGCCAACATCTACTCCTCTGATGACCCCCTGCTGCCGTCACGCACGTCCATGCTGGACCTGCACGACCCCTACTTCACCTCCTCTCTGCCACAACGCAAACCCAAGGTTCCAGCACAAGCTTTGATCAGTTTTTGTTTTTAAGATATTTGATTTCTCTAACCACAACTTTTCTATATTTACACCTGCCTATACTTCAATACTAGAACTTCCATGGACCTGAGTTTGTAAAGATGGCTGTTGAGCCTTGTGTTGCCTTGACCGTTCCCTCTTCAATAATGGTGAGGACGTACACATGCACGTCAGATTCCTATGAGCTTGACTAACCTTTCGCGTTACCGTGTGACTTATGTTATTTTACACATCACCCATACTTCTACTTCCCTCCTTCCCGTCCTCCTTCCTGTTTCCTTTGCAATGAGAAGAAGCGTGGCAAGGCGGAGGAAGTGCAGAGGAAGGTTGGCGTGGTGCTGCTGAACGGCCAGAAGCTGGAGCTGAGCTGCGACGTCAAGGCGGTGTGCAAAGACGTTCTGGATATGGTGGTGGCTCACGTGGGACTGGTGGAGCACCATCTCTTTAGCCTCGCATACCTCAGCGGTAGGGAAGCGATGTTTTCTGGTCATATGTAGTATAACTGCTACATGCACAAGCTCTCAGGTTTGATTTTGTAAGGAAAAACTCCCTCCTTTATTCCACAGATAATGAGTTTTACTTTGTGGATCCGGATGCCAAATTGACCAAAGTGGCCCCAGAGGGCTGGAAGGAGGACCCCAGGAGGAAGAAAGTGGACGTGCCCTTTAACCTCTTCCTACGTATCAAGTTCTTCCTCGACGACGTCAACCTCATACAGTAAGCATCAATACGCGGGTTTTAGAGTCACACGCAGGAAGGCCCAGATTCTGCCACACAACGTTTTCAATATTGTGTTTTTCTGTCGCCAACAGACACGCAATGACCAAGCATCAGTACTACCTACAGCTGAGGAAGGATGTGCTGGAGGAGAGGATGCGCTGCGACACAGAGAGCGCCATGTTGCTGTCTTCTCTTGCCCTGCAGGCCGAATTTAGTGACTACCAGCCTGAGGTACAAACTCCAACACATTTTCTCATGGATACTTCAATTGAATGTATATTATTTCTAAACTAATAGGTCTTGACATCATGACTGACTGCTGATAATCTTGTTCTCAGCTCCACGGGAAGACGTATTTCCGTCTGGAGCACTACCTGCCCGTGTCTGTCCTGGATAGATTGGACCAGACGACCATCAAAGAGGAGCTGCCCAAACTTCACAGCAACTACTACGGTGCCTCTGAGACTGAAGCAGAGTTTGAGTTCCTCAAGGTCAGCAAGACCAAAGCATAGGATTCATTGTTTTGAAGGATGAGTTCCCACTTCTCTAAATCTCCCTTCTGTGCATTTATGGAGTAAACTCTGTTACTTTTTAACCATTAAGGTGAGCCAGAGACTGACAGAATATGGTGTCCACTTCCACCGGGTGCTTCCTGAGAAGAGGTCCCAGACGGGTATCATGCTGGGTGTCTACTCTAAGGGGGTGCTCATCTTTGAGGTCCTTAATGGAAACCGTACCCCAGTACTGAGGTTCCCCTGGAGGGAGACTAAAAAGATTTCCTTTATAGTAAGAACTTCTACCCCAATTATTGAGCAGTAGCCTCTGTATAATTGACATTTGTCCCTATAATGTCACATTAAAGTGAAATTAAAAGATTTCTTAGCCTAGTTGGACTTCACCTTCCCTCACATTTTGAACTTTCTCCTTGAAGAAAAAGAAGATTTGCCTCCAGAACACATCAGATGGGATCAAGCACCTTTTCCAGACAGACAGCAACAAAACCTGTCAGTACCTGCACCAGCTGTGCTCCGACCAGCACAAGTTCCACCTGCAGATGAAAGCCCGCCAGAACAACCAGGAGCTTCAGGACCTGGGTAAGAGAGAACGTCTACACGTCTGAGTGGGTAAAGCTCACAGATAGAGAGAGACATTCCACACGGCTAAGTGGACATCAAGTCCCTGAGAGGGAAGGTAAACATGTCAGATAACGATGTTCACCCAGACTCAAAAGGGACAAAGCATCCATGTCCAACAAAACTCATAAAAATTTGCAACATAATGCTAGTGTCATCAAACTACATTTGGTTGATCAGTTTCACAGTTGGATATGATTTGTCGTACTTGGCTGAACAAACATCTATGACAGCTGAGTATAACATGTTGTATCTCACAAATCAGCAACATGATATCACAGTTAGGTTGTAAATCAATCATTGATCGACCACTGATGATGATTGACAGCTGAAAATCCACATGTTATTATTACCAGCAAAGGGTCCAACCTTTCTGTGCAGGCAGAACTCCTTAGTTCATTGGAATTATTTCTGTTGATATTTTAGATGTCATAGTGATACATTTTGATAGCAACATTGTAATGTTGTGTTTGTACATCCTCCCTGGTCTTTAGAGAACTCCCCCCTGAGCAGCCTGCAGTATTCCCTTGATCCTCGGAGCCAAGAAGCGCCAGGAAGTGCAGTGAGCTCCGGCAGCCTGGGCCCCAGCCTGTCGACGCGCTCCAACCCGGACCACCTGAAGAGGATCTCCTACTCGGAGGCCGCGCTCCACAAGGCGCAGTCTGGCCCGCTGCTCTCCCAAGATGATGTTCTCTTTCCAGGTTTCAATCCAGGGGCCTCGGCCCACCCCAACCCACGGATAATTAGCCGCTCCCACCACAACCTCCACCAGATGCCAGAGTCTCCAGAGCACCGAGTGCCGGAGTCATTCAGTGGGCAATCGCTCAGCGGGCTAAGCCAAATCCAGTCCAACCCAATGGCTTCTCACTTCCAGCAGCACCACCGTGCCAGCTCAGACACAGACTCCATCCGCAACTCTGTCTCTCACCAGCCAGACAAGTGAGTCACGGTTTAAGAAAGAAAAGCACTCAAATGGTCCAAGTACAACCATACTGTGAGTGTGGGTGTGTGAGCATTCAGAGTTCCCAAAGGAGCTGTATTGGTTTATCACGTGTATCAAGTGTATGATTGTTTGCACTGCAGATATGAAATGTGAGTCAACCAGGTTGTAAACCTGATTGTCAGTGTCCTCACCTTAAAACAGGCCGAGGTCACAAAGTGAGCTTGTTGCTGGCATTAGGCTCTGCCTCACACTGCAGAGACGCACAAAGCTTCACCTCCAGCCACTAATGAGGCCTCCAGGGGGCCGTGCGCCTGTTTGTGTATTTTCGTGAGGCTGTGCGCACCAGGGTGTGTTTCTTTTTTATTTTTATCCATCTTGTTTTTGTGCATGTGCCTAGAATTCTCCATGCATGAATGCAAGTAGGTCTCAGAGTTGGTAAGAGTTAAAAGAAAATCTTTTTTTTTTTACATTGACTTCTTTTTATCTCCTGTATTTGTTGCTGTTGAGGGTAAACCTCCTTCATTTGCTCTCCCAATCCCAGATCGTTTGGCACGGTGTCACACAGCAGCCCGGCCTGGAGCCTCAGTCACTCCAAGAAGGAACCTGACTCTTTTTCCTTAGACGACGGTGGTCTAGCGTATGTAGTAGGTAAGGATGTGGACCTGCGTGGGGAACATATGGACATCTAGACACATGCAACTTTCAACTGGCTGTTCAATGATTATAGACTGATGGTAAATGTCTCAATTCTAATCTCTTCTGTTGTGTTCTAGGGGTCAGTATGCACAGTTCCTCCGGCCCGCCGTCATCCCCGTCCTCCTCCACTGTTACTGGTGGGTATGAAATCTCCCCGCCCTGTTTTCCCAGGATGGTAGACCGCTGTGTGACTTTGCTTTGCTTTGAGCACAGTGAATTATCCAACGCCCCCTAATGTCCTTAAGCCTCCGCAGCCCGTTGAACCACAGGCCGGACTGTGTAGCACGGCCAAGCACGGATATGCAAACCATTAAAGCCTGTGTTTTCTGATCTAAATCAGAATTATATAATGCAGACTTGAGCCTGTGCGCTTTCAGTGCCCCCCCGCCCCCTCCCAACATTTAATAGCTCCATGCTTGGCACTAAACTCATGACCTTCCCTTTGATCCCAGCTTAGCCCCTCTTTTCAGGGCCATTAGCCAGCAGTACAGTCCCATGCAGTTTTGCAACAGCAGCTCTGTAAGGAAGCGAGTCATCTGGATTTCTCGCTGCGCATAGAGGAATTTTAATGCGTCTGTCAGAAACGACAACGCTTGCATTCATATTCGATTACATGTAACAAATGCCTTGTGTGTGTGTCTGTGTGTCTCTGTGCGTGTGTGTGTGTGTGCGCAGATTCGCTGAAGAAAAAGCTCAGTGCTTTACCATCTCCAGAGAGAGAAATCACAACTGTCAACCTGAAAAAAGATGTGAAGTACGGCCTTGGTAAGGACAAATTAGCTTTTCTAAAAATGAATTAATTTTGCACAGTCAGCCGATATGTTTTTGAATGGATGTGCGGCTATTCATTCATGCTTGTGTGTGTTCTCCAGGGTTCCAGGTAGTGGGAGGGGAGAATTCGGGTCACATGGACCTGGGTACCATCATCAGCTCCGTCACTCCTGGAGGTCCAGCCGACGTCAATGGCTTCCTCAAACCAGGTGCAGAACAGGGCTTTGCTACACCGGACCTTTGAAATATCACAATTCTGTGTATATTCTGTGTTATTTTTGCTCAGCGTGCGAGTGACCGTTGATACTATCGCTGCAGGTGACCGCTTGATCTCGGTAAATGATGTAAACTTGGGCGGTCTCCCTCATGCTGCCACTGTTGATATCCTGCAAAACGCCCCCGATGATGTGACGCTGGTTGTGTCGCAGCCCAAAGAAAGGCTTTACAAAGGTACCTTTCTCTTTCCACTGGCTAGAAGTCACTTAGGTATTTTTAGTGCCTTGTCAAATCAAGTACTGACTCTCATTTCTACATGGAATAACTTGTCTAATGATTCTCTTTTGACTTGTCTTGGCAGACTCCTCGCTGAGCTATCTTCCATACCAGGGCAGGTCTTCCTTGAAGGGGCTTAGCTCTGTGCAAAGACGAGATCCAGACTTTGAGTCATCGTCAGAGGAGCAGGTGCGAACAGGAAGCCCCAACCTTCCCATCCACAGCACCGCCACACCCACACCCACGCCCTCCTCCTCCTCCTCCTCCTCCGCCTCCGCGTCCGCCTCGCTCCGCCAGCACAACAGCCTCAACTCTCAGGACTCCAGGACAAGTGGCGTCGCTACAATCAGTCAACCCCCTGCTAATGGAATCCACCAGGTGCCAGATGGAGCTGCTGCAGCCGCCGCCGCTGCAGCTGCTGCAGCTGCATCTGTAGCCCAGCAACACCGACTAGAACCTATTATGGGTTTGGATCCGGCACCGCCAGCTCTGCCGCCCAAAACTAGGAAAGCTAAAGTCCCTGAAGTTCCCAAGGTTCCCGAACATTCCGATTGGGGGGATTCAGACATGGACGAGGACACTCACTCCAGCGGTCAAGAGAACCTCATGGTGAAAAAGGTACGGCGTGCATCTGGCTCTATCTCTGCTCTTATTCTCACTCACATTGTTGCTGTTTCTCCAGGAGATCTCACTCAGAGTTGTCATTTTGCTACAATAAAGACCAGAACAGGACGTCCTTGTATGTCGAGGATTGTTCCATAAACAAGCATGACTAAATACCTGACAGATGCTTCCCACGCCTAACTTCCTGTTATGTTCAACCTTTGCCTGTCATTGCATTCACACCGGCAATGCGTGGCATCATACTGTATATCTCCTTGAACGTGCTGCCCTCCTCTCTACCTTCCTTAGCTTCCTCACTCTCCTCTGATCCTTTTTTTTGTACTCCCTGCATGTCTCTGCTTGTGATAATTCAACTTAATGCCCTGTTCTCTGTTTGCAGGAGTGCATCATGGAAAATTTAGGTGGTAAAGCCCCAGGGGTCAGTAGTCTCAGTCCAGGAGAACTATTTGACGTTGAGCTGTCCAAAATAGACAGTAGCCTGGGCATAAGTGTCACGGTACTGTTCGACAAGGTTTTCACCCTCTCTTTTGTTTCCCCCCCTCCCCTCATCTTGTCTTCATCTGAGTAGCTCACGTTGCTTGGTTTGGTTTGCTTGGTGTCGGCTGTGTGGGCTTGGATCTTGAGGCTCTTGTGGGAATCGGCTCACTGTCTTTGCATGCCACTTTAAAATGATTGTTTAATCACTCTGTATTCTTAGTATAAAGTTACACCTGATTTAAACTTGAGTCTGCAAAGTAAAGGTGTTATTTTTGTTAAAATGCTTGCTTATTGGTAAATGCTATGTGTTTTCTGCTGACATAAGAGATTTGCTAGTGATTTGCCAATTTAACGTCTAAGTGATTCAGAACTTAACACAGTCACTCTTCCCTGTGTGTCACGATTGCTCACACACATTTAAAAATCTGGTTAGAATAACAATTCATCAGTTTTCAAGTCACTTAACAACCACTGCATTCGCTTAACGCCACCATATGTTTAGAAATGTAGATTTAACCTCATCAATTGTCGTAAACGTCACCATGGGGGATTTTTGTTTCACTTCATCGTAATTGTTCAATGATAAATGCTTCATTCCTTTGACTGTTGCATCAGAAATAATCTAATTAATCTGTGGTCAGCACAATTATGATGTATAATAAATCAATCAGCCATTCAACAACATGGGGTGTCAACATTGTGACAAATTTGTGTTGAGGCTGTGAGTTTGGATTGCCTAAATTATTTATCGTTTAACAATTACAGCTGAAATGTAAAAACCTCCACATTCATCTCACCTCCCAAAGCAAACACACCATGATCTGTGTTCTCTGTGGTCAGATGGACTGATTGTGTGTTTGTCTCCTAGGGGGGAGTCAACACCGCCGTCCGACACGGAGGGATTTACGTCAAAGGCATCATCCCTAAAGGAGCGGCTGAGCTCGATGGAAGGATACAGAAAGGTAAACACCTGAAAACACTGATCTTCATGTGACGCTCTGGCTTTATTCCACAGCCTTTACACTCATTTCATCATGTATGTAAACCACACTACAGGCGATCGTGTGGTGGCGGTCAATGGAAAGAGTCTGGACGGAGCCACGCATAAGCAAGCGGTCGAGGCGCTCAGAGATACGGGGCAGGTGAGAGGCGACCTCTGCCGCGAGCTCAAACACCCACGTTGCTTCCTGTCACTTGAGCCGTAACAGTGTGTCCATCATTCCCCCGTGTGCTTCAGACGGTACACTTGTTGCTGGAGAAGGGTCAATCGCCCGAAGATGGCGTCCACGCTCCCCTCACGCCTCAACAAACCCCTCCGTACGGGGGCAGCAGCCGAGAGCGGGCCAAGTCTAAAGAGCAGCCGCCTGAGGTCAAAGCCAAACCAGAGTACAGCTTCATCACACCAGGTGAGACACTCGGGCAGGAGGATGGAGTTGAGTTAGGGTCAGGGTTCAAACAGGGATCAAACATTCATTTAAAAAAAGATACAAAAACTGCATGAAAGACCACAAAGACCAATGATGAGTCACTGAAATGAAAAAAGTTGTCAAATTAAACACTTAAGCTATACAAATAATGTATAATGTGTATGAATACAATGACATCGGAAATAAAATCTAAAAATTAAATGTATTAAATTGATCATACAGATAATTAAATGATGACTTAATACATTGAGAAAACAAATAAATGAATTAAATCGTACAGAACTTAATCCAATACGATGATAAAACATGAGTGAAAACACAGAACAGAGTGATAAATAGATCACAGGGAGGAAATATTTACATTCATAAATGTCGATTTGAATTTAGTGACATAAAGAGTTAAACAGAGGCTTGATTCAGTCTGCAAGCAACACAACTTCCTGTCACTTACCTCATTTAAAGCTGTGTGTGTGTGTGTGTGTGTGTGTGTGTGTGTGTGTGTGTGTGTGTGTGTGTGTGTGTGTGTGTGTGTGTGTGTGTGTGTGTGTGTGTGTGTGTGTGTGTGTGTGTGTGTGTGTGTGTGTGTGTGTGTGTGTGTGTGTGTGTGTGTGTGTGTGTGTGTGTGTGTGTGTGTGTGTGTGTGTGTCCTCTTGCTCTGCCTCCAGATAATGTGTTTGAGGTGTGCCTGCTGAAGAACACGTCCGGCCTGGGCTTCAGCTTCAGCCGGGAGGAGAATCTCCCCGACGGGCCCTCGGGCTCCAGCATGGTGCGGGTGAAGAAGCTTTTCCCGGGCCAGCCGGCTGCCGAGAGCGGCCGCATCAACGTGGGCGACGTCATCCTGCGGGTCAATCAAACCTCCCTCAAAGGACTTTCGCAACACGTACGTCACACATCATCTCCCTCTGTGGCAGTGAGGGATCAAGTGAGCAGATGAACAGATGAGAGTGCTGCGAGGTTTCTGATGGCTTCATTTGTGCGCACGCAGGAAGTGATATCAGCCCTGCGAGGAACCGGCCAGGAGGTGACACTGCTCCTCTGCAGACCGGAACACAATGCTCTTCCCGACTTGGACGGTTCAGCCCTGGTGAGAATCCTCACTGGCTCTCTCTCTCTCTCTTCCTCTCGCTCTCTCGCTCTCTCGCTCTCTCGCTCTCTCTCTCATGTAAGAGATGTGCATTTAGATTTGGATCTTATTGTGTGCTCCCCCCTGTCCCAGACACCCATGCCCTCCCCCAGAAAGGTGCCAGTGAGCCAGGCAGTTCCCAGCCAGGTCTTGACCAGGTCTACAGCAAGCAAAGGCAAGAGGAGTCTGGGCCCGGTGGAAGACGCCCTGGACAGGCTGCTGCATAAAACGCCGGCTCGACACAACAGCTACAGTGACAGCAGTGAGGGGGACGAGGAGGTGGAGGAAGCCTTCAGCCCCCCGAGCACCCTGGAGCACAGCAGACAGGCCTGGGATCGGAGCGTCTACCAAACCCCCAGCGCCACCCTGGACCTGGGGGAGCACTATGACAGCTCCGGGCTGCTGGAGGAAACCACGCCCTCGGCCTTCTACTCCCCAAACCTGTCCATGACCAGATCTGATCTGAGCAAGAGGTACGGTACCTCACGGGCGTTCAGATCCACTACATGCTGTTACCATTCTTGAGTAATTCTCACAACCAAATCTCTGTGGACAGGTCTCCTTCCTCCTCCATGACAGCTGAGTCCCCTCCCCTGCCTGTGCTGTCCTCCCCCAATGCCCCCAGTCCAGATCCTCTCCCTCCTCCACTGCCTGTGCCCCTCAACCTCACCGTGTCGGGCAACGGACAGGAAACGGAAGAATTTGTCCCGGTAAGAACAGATGAAGGGACTGTTGCTTCACACAATGTAGATCCTGGGTTAAAGGTTCATTCAGGTGATTGGTCTGCTGTAACTGTGTTGCTCCTCTGTTGTCAGGATGTAGAGCTGAAGGTCTCCTTGTTGAAGTCAGACAAGGGCAGTCTGGGCTTCACCCTCACTAAAGGAAACGATCACGGATGTTACATCCACGACATCGTCCAGGATCCAGCCAAAGGCGACGGCAGACTGAGGCCCGGGGACCGGATGATCATGGTGCTGATCCATCCTGACTCCATGACTCCTGATCCTCCATTCCTCTCCAACTTTGTCATAATTTCACAAAATGAACACCTGTTTGTCTACAGGTGAACAACTCAGATGTGACCAACCTGGGCCACACTGAGGTGGTCAACCTTGTGCGTGCGGCTCCCCGGTTGGTGGATTTGGTGGTGGGCAGAGTCCTGGAGGCTCCAAAGCCGCCCATAGACGCCCACCTGCTGCCTGATATCTGCTTTGAGGGCGATGAAAAACCACTCGGTAAAGAAAAAAAGCCCTGTTTCTAAAGAGATTTATTTATTCCAGGCTCCCTTCCCTCTTATTCATCCTCTCACCATGACCCCCCCCCCCCCACAGGTTTGGTGCTGGACGGCGGCATGGACAGCGAGTACGGGGTCCTGTTTGTGAAAGACGTCCTGCCCGGTACGTTGGCCTCTGAGGAAGGCAGCCTGAGACCTCTGGACCTGATCCACTACATCAGCGGGGCCCCCACACAGGACCTGACCCTCAGTGAGAGCTGCAGGCTGCTGGAGCTCTCCCTCCAGGACCTCACTGTCAAGGCCACCAGGTAGGCCACAGCATAACGACACACACTTTACACTCTAACCCCACATATCTGAAATACCATTACATTCAATCAAATCAATGTTTCTGCTCCGTCTTAAAGGGATGGAAAGCCGGTTTACCCAGGGGAGAAAAATGTCTCTTACCTGAATAACAACATCAGCCCCAAGGTTTCCAGCGTCAACGGTGAGATTCCACTCTAAATCCTACCTGTGATACGTCTTTATACGACTGTTACAGTGTTTAAGATAACACATTCTGTTCCAGGCTACCTAACAGGCGAAGATGAGCCGGATGCAGAGGCTCTCTCATCTCTCTGTCCTTTAGAGGTAAGCTCAGTGAAATGACATTTTGATTTGTAAATGTCAAAATGGCTGTGATGTCAGGAGCGACCGCTTTGATGCCCTTCCTGACCGCTTAGTGATATTTCTCTACCAAGGTGTAGAGTGGTGAATAAAAGGTGATTGTCATGCGTGCAGGAGGAGATCATCAGTCTGGAGTTAGATAAGCCGGATTCGGGGGGTCTTGGTTTCTCCGTGATCGGCGGGGAGAGGGGGATCTTTGTGAAGTCGGTCACACCGGGAGGAATAGCAGAGTCCTCAGGCCGGCTGCAAGTGGGAGACCGCCTGCTGAAAGTGAGTGTGACAATCAACAGTCAGTCAGTTTGCGTTCACATACATTTCTCAATCTGGGAACGCTCTTCAACCATAAAGAGCTTTTTCATTTGTGTGTTCTTTCCTTTCCTTGCAGGTGAATGAGGAGCTGATGACGGGCGTGTCGCACACTACAGCCGTCACCACCATCCGGAAAACCAAAGGCCTGGTGCAGCTCTTAGTGTCCAGACCACAAGATCAGAACCCCAACACCTACCTGGCCTACCTGCCTATCAACTCCGACAAGTGCAATGGAAACGCAGGTACCGGCAGCTTAACGCAGCACACACAGCACACACAGCACACACAGCACACACAGCACACACAGCACACACAGCACACACAGCACACACAGCACACACAGCACACACAGCACACACAGCACACACAGCACACACAGCACACACAGCACACACAGCAGGGTCTTCTGACGTACTGGAGTTCCTATCTGCACTAAACCCACTCCTGAATGTTTTCAGACCTGAGCGAGGACAGCGGAGTGAAGACGAAGCTGTGCGAAGAGCTGAAGTCGGGCAGCTTCCCCATCATTCCCCCGATCGGTGAAAGCCAGAACGCAATTTAATGACAAGTTGCCAAGTTTCCAGCTAAAAACGAATGAACTAACGACTGATGTTTGTTTCTTAGACTATGACGGTGGATCCCTGGAGCGGAGAGGAGAGGCGGAGCACAGCGCAGAGCTTTCTGAGGACACCGACTGTGACGGCTCTTCTTTACCAGAGGATTCCCCTGAGGTACGGATCAAACCCGCCCGTTTGCTTTCCCTCCTATGTGAAACACTGAAGCCGTCCTTCGCTGGTGACGCCGGATAAAAAAATGTTACTTTTGATCCTTTTTTGATATTAGAGTTCCCGGAAGGCGGAATGGAAAGAGGAGAGCGTGGACGATCCAAGGAATGAGAAGTAGGAGGATTAAACGTTAGCTATAGGCACCTCTCATATGGATGAGTGGAGACGAACTCACATGGCTTCACTTTCCACTTTTCCACTTTTCAGTTATCTGCAAATGAGCGCCGGGCAGCCAGAGGAGGATGAGATCACATGGGGGAGCGATGAGCTGCCTATTGAAAACATGAACTCTGACTCAAGAGACGGTAGGGATGGATGTGCACCGTGACTGCTTGATTAAATATGAATATGATCAACCAGGTGGGAGTTTTGAGCTTTGAATCCCTTTTCTCCCTCTCCCAGATGGATTGATCATCACTGAGGAAGAGCTGACCTCCTTGCCTCTGGTCAGGGTGATCCCAGAGGGACAGTTCACGGGAACCAAGCTCAACACGGTGGTCCGCATGTTGAGGGGGCTTCTGGAACACAAAGTCCCACTGCAGGAGTTTGAGGTGCTTTGAAGCGATCTCTACTTCCGCTCCCATTTTAAACTGGAATTCTTCTGAATGTGTTCTGATGTGGTTTTCTGTTTTCTCCCTGGCAGAATCTACAGAATCTTCAGCCGCTGGACGACTGTTTGATAGGTCAGACCAAGGAGAACAAGAAGAAGAATCGCTACAAGAATATTGTTCCCTGTAAGCCGAGACTCCGCTGCTCTGTCAGACTCAGTTTAACCCCCAACAGTGTGACTGTATGAGATGAAATAACATCTGCATGCACCCATCCTTTCTAGTTGATACAACTCGGGTGGTGCTGGGAAAAGATGGGGGCTACATCAACGCCAATTTCATCAAGATGCCCGTTAAGGAGGAGGACTTCCTGTACATCGCCTGCCAGGGACCCTTGCCCACCACTCTGGGTGACTTTTGGCAAATGGTGTGGGAGCAGAAGTCTAATGTGATCGCCATGATGACCCAGGAGGTAGAGGGAGGGAAGGTGAAGTGCCAGCGGTACTGGCCCGACACCCCCATGACGGCTGAGATGGTGGACGACCGATTACAGATCACACTGATCAAAGACCAGCATCTGGACAACTTTGTCATCCGGCTCATCGAGGTCAAAGACGTTCAGGTGAATGAATTGGACGATTCCATCCGTTTCTTGCTACGATTAAAACATCTACATGCTGTTTTAACATACATGTCATCCTCTGCAGACCAATGAAACCCAGCGTGTGACTCACCTGAATTACACGGGATGGCCCGACCACGGGACGCCCTCACAACCCGAGCAGCTGCTCACCTTCATCTCCTACATGAGGCACGTTCACCGCTCTGGGCCCATCATCACACACTG
This sequence comes from Genypterus blacodes, assembly GCF_046128005.1. Taxonomy (NCBI): domain Eukaryota; kingdom Metazoa; phylum Chordata; class Actinopteri; order Ophidiiformes; family Ophidiidae; genus Genypterus; species Genypterus blacodes. The sequence continues at coordinate 371,913 of NW_027466886.1, read as the reverse complement.
CAGCGCGGGCATCGGGCGCTCAGGGACCCTCATCTGTATAGACGTGGTTCTGGGTCTCATCAGTAAAGATGCTGATGTAAGTATAATAGTCTTTATCTTATTCATCTCTACATGAAGAAGGAGAGTGTTCTAACTATGGGCTTCTCTTCAGTTTGATATTTCAGATGTTGTAAGGACGATGAGACTGCAGAGACAGGGAATGGTCCAGACAGAGGTCATTTAAAAAAACAAACTGTTTGCCTTTGTTGTCCAACTGTATGACATTAGCTCACACTTTAACACTTGACCTTTTTTCTCCACAGGACCAGTATATTTTCTGCTATCACGTGATCCTGTACGTCCTCAGATGTCTTCAATCGGAGGAAAACATCTCAGGATAGCAAGAAGAAGCCACACGTCTCAGCCGCATATTGGCTGGCTGGCTGGCTGGCTGACTGTTTTAAAGAGCAGAACAGAAACAGAGGACAGTCCACACAGGCAGACGTTGCCAAATTTCAGAACAAGTTCTTAAAAATGCCTTAAAGCATTCAGCTCCTTTAAAGAAGTCTATATTTTTATGTCTGCTTTTTCGAATTCCCTTTCTTGGCTGCTACTCCCTTTCAATGCATTCATGAGAACTGCTGATTGTACGTCTTGTCGTCCCCCTACAAGAGAACACTATTGTTTTTATCCCAGATATTCTAAAATAATTATGAACGTTCTACGTGATTTCACATTTTATGTGGAACAAAACTGTACTTGTGTATTTTGAATCCTATTTTGATGCTGGAACTTGCCTTGACAGAATACTATGACAGTATTTGCTTTGTAAATCTATTATACAGTAATTGCTGACTGCCTGAGGTCATTGATGAAATTAAAAGTGTACATATTCATCTCCTGAAAATTAAACTGGATACGTTTTAAATGTGATGTAGAGGAAAGTTCAGTTTTTAAACAAGAATCAAACATTTGCTGGTCTTTGTGTTATTTCCCTGCACATCACCTCTCAGCCCACCAAAGCTCGGCTGCATTGGTGGTGTATTGAAGGACACTTAAATGTCGTGATGCAATACTTATAATATACATAAGGCTGAAAAGTAAGAATGATTATAGAATACAATTTAACTATAACTACAGCCTCTGAAAGAACAAAACATTTGTGTATGGCCAGACCTTTCATTTAAATGCATACACATTATAAATGTTCATAATATGCCATGAACATAACTACCCTGGGTGAATTAGCATTGCTAGGTTGAGGCATGTGTGTAAAAATTCAAATATTGAGTTGGACTTGAGTTGTCTTTTTTGCTTGGCATTCTTCTGTGCTGGGCAATAACCTGGCACACTTAGCAAGCCACGCTGTCACGTGAAGTACTAACAAAGTCCATAGCTAGCTATTACATGTACCAATTTACGGCGATGAGACAGTAATGGCGATTTTGGCACCATCTTGTGGCGAAATTGTGTAAACACTACTTATTGCATTTATCATTTTCCGCGGATGAGACAGTAGCGGCGATTTTGGCACCATCTTGTGGCCAAATTATGTAACTACTTACTGCGTGTATATTTTTTGGCAATGAGGCATTAATAGCGATTTTGGCACCATCTTGTGGCCAAATTGTGTAACACTACTGATTGCATGTATAATTTTCCGGGGATTAGACAGTAAGGGCAATTTTGGCACCATCTTGTGGCCAAATTGTGTAACACTACCTATTGCATGTATCATTTTACGGGAATTTCGCCACAAGGTGGTGCCAAAATCGCCATTACCGTCTCATCGCCGAAAAATCGTACATGTAATATGAAGTGTTTACACGATTTTGCCACGAGGTGGTGCCAAAATCGCCATTACCGTCTCATCGCCGTAAAATGATACATTTAATAATTGGCCATCCATTTTGTGATCAGATATCTTCAATGAGAGTTTTGGGATGATAAAGCAAAACTCGTAATAAAAATATTGTAATCAGCGCAGTAGAAAGCTCAATGAATGATGTACAGAACTTTTAAGTTTTAAAAAATCGATTTTGTGTGAGTATCATCATCAAGAACGTTTAATATTTCGAAAAACGATTACAGTTATTTATTTTTATTTCGTTTTTTTACTTGTTTTCCATTGTGATTTTCTAAAATCAATCGTTTTAATAAAAAAAATGTAAAATCGCCATTTGGGTGAACAATTGTCTTGGTAGTTTCCATGTTTTCCACGAGTTTTAATGTGTCTTTCGGTATTATATAAAGCTTGTGTCGTCTTCAGATTCATACGGACAGATATAAAGTAAGTCGAACAGTAAAAAAGTGTTTCCAAGTCTTTGAAGCGCTGTTGAACGTAAACAGAGAAACCGGAAGCTACCCAAAACCGGATGTGACGCGAAACTAAATGGTAGCCTACTGTTTTGCCATGCTGGTCTTGTGAATAGTAATATTTCTCATCGCCATTTCACAAAATCACCTGAAATTATGTCCGGTCGGCACAACAACAAGTTGCCGAACAACTTGCCGCAACTCCAGAATCTGATCAAAAGAGATCCTCCGTCGTATATAGAAGAGGTAAGTGCCGAGCTAGCGCCGTTAGCTAGCAGCTAAACCCTTTAATAAGTGTGATCTGTGTTTGGAGTCAGCGCACTACAATAACACTTGTTCACGTGTTTGATCTCAGTTTCTGCAGCAGTACAGACATTACCAGTCAAATGTGCACATCTTCAAACTGCAGCCTGACAAACCAAACAAGGAGCTGGCAGACCTGGTCATGTTCCTCGCTCAGGTAAACACGTGTGAAGTCGGAGATTCTGTCTTTGTTTTCGTCGCAGATTGTTGTTAAAGCTTTTCCATGTCTTGCAGGTTGGACACTGTTACAAGCAGCACCTGTCAAACTTCCCCCAAGAGCTGTCTGAGTTATTAATGAACCATCACACAGTCCTAGAGTCAGACCTGAGAATGGTAAGAACACACACACACAGCACACACACTAACCAAGCAACAGTCACTTTGTGTGTCTTGTATGCTGAGTATTGAGAGGTTGTGTGTTTCCTTGTGTCCATTAGACCTTCTGCAAAGCGCTGATTCTCATGAGGAACAAAGATCTGATTAACCCTTCAGGTCTGCTGGAGCTTTTCTTTGAGCTGCTGCGATGTCACGACAAACTCCTGAGGAAGGTCAGAGAACCCAAAGCCTTCATTCCGTTAATTTCCCTTTAAAAGGTTCCCCTTAAAGATATAAACTCCAACCATTCAGATTTCAGGTGGAGTCTGAATGGACTCTAAATGCATCATAACAACAACTTGAACACATGTTGCACATTGAAACTAGTCTTTAGCTTGTCACTGTTGTCACCGTTTCTTCTCTCTCACCTTCCTGATGAAGATTGTGCTTCATCCCTACAGACCCTGTACACGCACATTGTAGCAGATATCAAAAACATTAATGCCAAGCACAAGAACAACAAGGTCAACACGGTAAGGATCCACACACACACACACACACACACACACACACCCAGGACTTGTGTGTGTAGTATTTAAGCTGTATTTGTCCACTGTCTGCTGTCTGTTATGGGACGCGTGTGTGTGTGTGTTTCAGACGCTACAGAACTTCATGTACACAATGCTCAGAGACAGTAATCCCATCGCAGCAAAGATCTCCCTGGATGTGATGGGTGAGCTGTACAAAAGGAACATATGGTGAGATTCAGTCTGTAGATAGATGTCATGAAGCAGGACTGGAGTGTGAGTGTCTTATTTTACAAGAACTCTTTCACTTCTCTCAAAGGAATGATGCCAAAACAGTGAATGTCATTACAACAGCGTGTTTCTCCAAGGTGACAAAGGTGTGTTCCTCCTGTTCAAAGCCTGATCCTCCGCTCGCCGTGCTGAGTAAGATGATGGGCCTGATCTCAATCATGTTCTTCTCTCCCCTGGTTAGATCCTGGTCGGAGGTATGAAGTTCTTCTTGGGCAAAGATGTAGACGAGAAGGATTCGGATGATTCAGACTCTGAGGCAAGTTATCACAGATACCAAAGAAAGGATGGATCAGTCTGATAGAAAGGAGAGCAGATGTAACCATGGATGCTGTCTGAATTGTTTTCATCTCCAGGCTGAGGGACCTTCAGCCCGAGACCTGATGGTGAGATACTCCACCGGCAAGAAAACCACCAAAAACAAGAAGAAGATGGAGCGAGCCATGAAAGTCCTGAAGGTGTGATTACTGTTGATACAATATGACATTACATTACATTACATTACATTACATTACATTACGATCATTTGGCAGACGCTTTTATCCAAAGCGACTTACATTACATTAGCACCCTTCGCAGAGGGGGGAGCAATTGAGGGTTCGATGCCTTGCTCAGGGGCACCTCGGCAGGGGCTGGAACCTGCAACCCTCCGGTTCCCAAGCAGAAGCACTACCCACTGAGCCACTGCCTCCCGTCTATATGACCTTTATATGACCTGTACTGTTGCAGATGAATCAACTTTTCTTTTTATGCACTTTGGCAGAAAAACAAGAAGAAGAAGAAGCCGGAAGTGTTCAATTTCTCTGCCATCCATCTGATCCACGATCCTCAAGGTGGGTCAGGCTCATCCCGGTCCCACAGCTCGGCCCCCTTTAGTGCTCTGGGTGGGTGACGCTGATCCCTCTCCCCTTGTTTAGATTTCTCAGAGAAGATGTTGAAGCAGCTGGAAGACTCTAAAGAACGCTTCGAGGTGAAGATCATGATGATGGAGCTCATATCCAGACTGGTTGGAATCCACGAGGTGAGTCTTTCGTCATCGCACAAGCTGCTCTACACTATTGTCCATTATTATCCAGTAATAAGTGTTAGAAGTGAGTGATAAGCTGCTTGTTTGTTTCCTCCCCCTCTTCCTCCTCCTCCCACAGCTTTTCCTCTTCAATTATTACCCCTTCATCCAGAGATTCATCCAGCCCCATCAGAGAGGTAAAAGTCGCCCTTATTAAAGGAAGCCTGACTCTTATCCCTTGTGTTGAGGTTGAGCAGGATACATGCAGCTTTAAGCTTTCATTCTGACATCTTGTTGTCTTTCCAGAGGTGACGAAGATTCTCCTGTGTGCTGCCCAATCCTCCCACAACCTCGTACCCCCAGAGGTACGTCCACATCCACTCATCTACTCGATAGAGGCAACACACACACACACACACACACACACACACACACACACACACACACACACACACACACACACACACACACACACACACACACCGCACGGGGATCTAACGCTGTTCAAACTTTCCCATCCTCACAGGTCATCGAACCTTTGATCATGACCATTGCCAACAACTTTGTGACGGACAGAAACTCGGGCGAGGTCATGACTGTGGGGTGAGTAGCAGCTGGGATCGTCTCTCTTAAAGATTGTGTTGTTTTTAATATTCTAAAATGTGATTATAGACTATTTATTAACCCTTTTATAGGAAACACCTCAAACAACTTTACAGTGTGGTTGTGTTGTGATAAATGTGTGTGTTTCAGTATCAATGCCATCAAGGAGGTGACGGCTCGCTGTCCACTCGCCATTACTGGAGACCTGCTGCAGGATCTGGCCCAGTATAAGACCCACAAAGACAAGAGTGAGTTGACCGAGACAGTGACCTCATGCACACACACGTTACCTTGGTAACAACCCTCAGTGCATTCATTAACACAGCTGTAAGTTTATTTTGAGACTGAATGTATTTACGTATTTGTCTCAGATGTGATGATGTCGGCCAGAGGACTGATCCAGCTGTTCAGGAATCTGAATCCACAGATGCTGCACAAGAGAGACAGGGTGAGGCGGCGTTTGAGTTTCTAGACTGAGAAGTGATTGTTGTGTCAGAAAGAAGACAAAAAAAAAAATTGGTAATCACATATTTGGTATCACAGATCATGCACCAGTTAAAAGTACACAGTGTGCACTTGGTATTGTGAGCACGGACAAGAAATGACCCTTGTAGTTGTTTTTCTTTCCAAATAAGAAGACGACCTCATAATTATTGACCCAGACGTCATTGGAAACCATGTGTCTTGTTGTTCAGGGGAGACCAACAGAGGCGTCATCAGAGACCAAGGTCAAAGACTACGGAGAGCTGGAAGCTAAAGACTACATACCTGGAGCTGAAGTCCTCGAGGTGGAGGAGCAGCAAAAAGAAGGAGATAAAGATGGTAACTTTTCTTTCAGTAAATGATTGGATTCCAGTGGCGGATACATGAAGACGTGACAAGAGTTGGCTTTTGTTACTTCACTCTTAATCTCCCCCCACCCCCTCTCCGACAGATGGCTGGGAGAGCGCCAGCATCAGCGACGGCGACGAAGACGGCGAGTGGGTGGACGTTCACCACTCCTCTGACGAGGACGCGGGCGAAGTGGCGGAGAAGCTTCAGGCGATGCCCCTGGAGGAGAGGAAAGCCAAGGCGGCGGCGGTCAGTGCCAGCAGGCTCCTCACCCAGGACGACTTCAAGAAGATCCGCCTGGTCCAGATGGCCAAGGAGGTCAACGCTGCACCGGGCAAAGGCATGAAGAGGAAGAATGTGGATATTGATGAGGAGGAGGACAACAGGTTAGCAAGCTATTTGTTTATACTCCATATTCATGACGGTGTCTGATTTCGGATGGTGATCAAAATATGGATAAATGAGGTAAATACAGTGTGTATCTGCTTTCAGAGGGGAGATCCTGACTTTGAGGAATATCGAGAAACTGCATAAGAAACCAAAAGCTGACAAGGAAACACGACTGGCAACAGCATTGGTAAACACCCGTGGATCTGTAGATGAAGTCCCACACAGCTTTTAGATTTGCAGACGTTACATTTCGGCGTTTGACTTTTCTAGGCAGGACGAACCGACCGCAAGGAGTTTGTCAGGAAGCGGACCAAACTCAACCCACACGCCAGCACCAGCAACAAGGAGAAGAAGAAGACCAAGAACTTCATGATGATGAGACACAGTCAGAATGTCCGAAGCAAAGGCAAACGCTCCTTCAGAGAGAAACAGGTAAGCCACACCTGCCCATAAAAGCTGTGCTCTTACGCTATGTTAACACTAAGCCACCACCTCCAACTATTTTCTGTCTTTCTCGTTCAGATTGCTCTACGAGACGCACTCCTGAAGAGGAAGAGGCAGCATAAGTAGGACATGTGAGGACAAACTCAAGTTGTCATCCTGGACATCTGAATGTCCAAACGTGATCTTTGACTGTGTCAAAGAATATTGTACTATTATTGTATTCTTCAAGTGGATTGATTGCATAGAAATAAATCATCTTTGATAATTGTGCGATTGTGAATTTATACCAGTTAGTCACAACGATGCTTTATTTATCAGGTCAATTCTATTTGCTTGTTTTGCGTTGCCTCTTAAACCAAATTTACAGACCTGCACATGAATAGCAGATATGCATGCAGTTGTCCAAACACTTAACGTATATGTGTATGTTGGCGTGTACAAACACTTATCTAAATTATATCGTTCACCAAACCTGTGGGTGTTGAGTTAGGTGTTAATGTGTAATTTCAGGAGCAATATCATAGGAGAATAAAGTTTATGTCACATAACAATAGGGATTATGGACACACATTTCCTTACTTTGCACATTCTGCTGGTTTAGTGCCCACAACAATGTTAGTGCTGTAACTAGTGCTGGATGAGATGGAGGAAAACAAAGCAAAGTCAACTAAGTTCCCTTCATAAGAATCAAATAAAGCCTCTGAATACGCTTCAATACTGTTTTATTTATTTCATTGAATTAATTAGTCAAAGTAAGATAATTCTTGGTCAGTGGTGAGAAATTGCATGGCCACATTTTTAATCATTTAGATTTTTCATATGCTATCAATGAACACATATATTAGTTGGATGAAGCTGTCGAAATAGAATGATATACATATATTTTATTTTATATAATATAAAACTTGATGAACTTGAAATAGCCTCTTTCTGTTGGTTATGCTGTAAAACTACATTTCCCATCAACCACCGCGAACCACAACAAACGTGCTGCTGCCAAACGCCGCTTCGGAGCCACACAGCCGGCGCTTTCAATCTTTCTGCGAAATGAGGTACAAACATTCATTCTTTTTCATTCACGCAAAGGATAACCCAGTGTTAAAGAAACGTACACAACTGTTCGTTTAGTCTCACTGATGAAGTCGTGACTGCTAATTCCTGCGTCCTGTCTGGTGCTAGCTAATGTTAGCTAGCTGGTTCCCCTGCTAGCTCGGCTGATGGTTGTTTAAGCAAATAAGCTAACATTCATTTACTTTTGAAACACTTTGAAATTGTTTTCAGTATTGTCATGACTTATTTATTGTATGTTTGCTCTGCGAGGTCAAGATTCGTCATGGTTTGGTAGCGGAATTGGTCACTTTGATTGTCCGAAGGGATTGCGGTGACTTCTGCTTCTTCTTGCGACTCAAACTTATGGTGCAGACTTTAATTGAGCCTTTTCTACGGATGTCTCTACGTTGTTTTGTGTCGGGTGACAACCTAGTGAACTTCTTAATACACAGGTGGTTTGGGTCCATTTGTCTTCTTAAAGCGGAGGGTCAGTCTAAATCAAAACTGTATCAAAGATCAAAGATGAAACCATTCACTCCTGATGGAATTGGTCTCTTCCAGAATAACTGTCTCCATCCGTAAATCAGACGCCATGGCAACAGCTGTCAACAGACCTCAACCCAAATGAACACTGATGAGGGAATGCTTGATAGAAGAATGCAGCTCATTCTTTCTAGTAGAGTTGCGGCAGGAAGCGTCCCTGTCCCTTTTGTTGGTGCAGGATAAACTAATTGATGTGACAAAAGTGTGTTCTTGTGTGTGTGTGCGTGTGTGTGTCCCTCCCTCTGTGCACATTTGTGCTTAATGTGGCATGCTGGGCGCCTGCGGGTCGTCCAATCTGAACGATGGACTGTAGTAATGTGTGAGATCTCCTGCTGAGCTGAAGAGATGCTCCACTATCTTTTGCTGAATTATTGACTCCCGCTCTACTTACTGCTTATGAATCATATATTGTCTAAGTATGTTGGCATGTTAAGGGAAAGCAAGTGTCCCTCATCGTCCTGATTGGTCTACAGTTGAGTCAAAGCCCCTCTAGTCTGTGGTTGAGAGACCCAAAGGTCACAGCTGAGGCTCGGCCATGAGCCTTTGAATCAGGACAGAAGTGGCTGAGTCTCTATGATGGGACTGAGTGCTCTCTGCTCTTATAGCTGAGGGGACTAGTGATGAGGGGGCGATACACTGAGTCTATTCAGTGGCAGGAGGACAGTTTCAAAGAGACACAGTGCATCATGTGTAAGCAGTGGGAGGAGCCTCTGGCCTCTGCCTGCACGCTTTCACTCGCTCATTGCTCAATTCTGGCTGGATCATCAACTGAGCGGAGTTTTCCTCCCACTCACCAGTTGGTAAGTATGGTATGTTAGGGTGTTTGGTTTGTTTTCTTGACAGGGTATCTGTATGTTAGTGCGTTTGTGTGTGTATGCACTCTGCTATGCTTCCAGTAGCTTGGGGCAATCTGCTCTTCCTCTTTTCTTCACGTTTGCTTTCATTCACAAAAGAAAGAGGTAAAGGGGAAGTGACACTAAGAGGGGGTGGAATACTGACCAAACTTGCTCAGCTGGCAGGAAATGCCACCCCCCTCTCCACACACACACACACACACAACTTTCCCCTTTGTTTCACCCGTTGAGGTCTCCTCCTCACACCCAAGTTGGTACGGCCAAGAGTGTCTGTTTGGCCCCAGGTTGCTTTCTGCTTTCTGTCCGAATAGCATCATCATCTCATCTTCCTCCTCCTCTTGCCGCCTCTCTGTCAAGGTGCCGGTTTGCGTAGAGAGCTATGGCACCAGGCGACGTGGTGCCAGACCATGCCAAGCAGCCGAAGCCCAAGGAGAAGCGAGCGGGAGGCAAGACCCTGAAAGCCGACTGCGAGGCCGACGGTTCCTTCGTGTTCGAGGCTCACGAGGCCTGGAAGGACTTCCACAACTCCCTCCGACATTTCTACGAGGTCGGGGAGCTCTGCGATGTCACGTTAAAGGTGAGCAGAGTTTTGGTTCCTTCTTGTTTGCGGCCAACAGGTTCAGTTTTTATAGATCTGAGCCTCTCTCAATGCTAAATTTAGAGCAGAGTGTGGTTTTGGATTTCCAGGTGCTGCTATTTCTGCTGCTGAAATGACAGTCACACTCTCCGTTTTGAAGCGTGCGTGTTCTCCTCTCTTTGCAGGTGGGCAGTAGGCTGATACCGTGTCACAAGCTGGTGCTGGCCTGCGTGATCCCGTACTTCAGGTGCTTTCCGTTTGATTGTTTCCTTTCCTCTTTAACCGGAGCATTCACTTCTGTTTCTCTATTTTCACAAAGCCATAATATGACGTGTCGACATGTCTCTGCTTCATTTCCATTTTTTTTACACAATTAATGGACTCAATAATCCTATACTTCCATCCGGATGTTGATGGAGTTTTAAGGCACAGATTAATTTAATTTGGTTGGAGACAAAGGCAGGTCAGGCAGGTTCCTCCCTCTAAGCTCAGTTGACCATGTGTCGCTCCAGAATCACTGTGTAAACATGAAGCTTACATTTGGAGGAGACAGGATCTGTTGTGGGTCTGTTGTCTGAGCGTGTGTTTGTTGCCTCAGGGCCATGTTCCTGTCAGAGATGTCAGAGGCCAAGCAGAATTTGATTGAGATCAAGGACTTTGACGGCGACGCCATCCAGGACCTAGTGCACTTTGCTTACTCCTCCAAGCTCACCTTAACCGTGGACAATGTCCAGCCGCTGCTGTACGCCGCCTGCATCCTTCAGGTGAGGAATCACCGGACACAGACGCAACACCAACACCTGCGTTGTAGATTGGTAATCATCAGTTCTATTTCTTCCCTGCAGGTGGAGTTGGTGGCAAGGGCCTGCTGTGAGTACATGAAGGCCCACTTCCACCCCACCAACTGCTTGGCGGTGCGCACCTTCGCCGAGAGCCACAACCGTGTGGACCTGATGGACATGGCCGACCGCTACGCCTGCGAGCACTTCTCGGAGGTGGTGGACTGCGAGGACTTCACCTGCGTGTCGCCGCAGCACCTGCGCACGCTGCTGTCGTCCGGCGAGCTCAACATCCACTCTGAGACGCAGGTTTACAAGGCGGCGGTCAAGTGGCTCAAATCCAACCCGCAGCACCACGAGGCCTGGCTGGACCAGATCATGTCTGAGGTAGGAGTCACTGCTACATGCTTACAACCCCATAGAATCCCTTTTTAAGACAGCGATACACACCCACATGTTTCCCCTCTCCAGGTGCGCCTCCCTCTGCTCCCGGTGGACTTCTTGACGGGAAAGGTGGCCAAGGAGGAAATGATCAAAGGCAACCTGAGCTGCCGCGACCTGCTGGACGAAGCCAGGAACTACCACCTCCACCTCAGCAACAAAGTGGTGCCGGACTTTGAGTACTCGGTCCGCACCATCCCCCGGAAACACACAGCAGGTAGGATTTATATGCTGTTTGGCTCTGAAAGGCATCATTACTGGTTTTATATCACCTGGAGCAGCGGTCAGCATCTTTTGCCGAGGTCACTCCCCGTAGCGTGTGGCTCTGTGATCGTTCCTGTGTTATTGACCGGCATATTTCCGTGTTTTATAGCAAGAAGGTGTAATATTCCCCTCACATACATTCCCACAGGCGTGTTGTTCTGCGTGGGCGGCCGCGGTGGCTCCGGCGACCCGTTTCGCAGCATCGAGTGCTACTCCATAACTAAGAACAGTTGGTTTTTCGGCCCTGAGATGAACAGCCGACGGCGTCACGTGGGCGTGATCTCTGTAGGAGGTGAGAGAGAGGAACCGTAATCCTACCTGAAACTCTTAACTTTATGTGTTCATGAAAGGAAATGTGGAGAAACTGTGGTGTTTGTCTCTGTAGGGAAGGTTTATGCTGTAGGAGGCCATGATGGTAATGAACACTTAGGCAACATGGAGATGTTTGACCCTCTCACCAACAAATGGATGATGAAAGCCTCAATGAACACAAAGAGGTAGGAAGACGCGACGGCATGAGCTGGACGGGACTTTACTTCTTATCTGATCTCTGTATCTGTGTGATGTCGTAGGAGGGGCATTGCCCTGGCAGCTCTCGGCGGTCCCATCTACGCCATCGGAGGCCTGGACGACAACTCCTGCTTCAACGACGTGGAGCGCTACGACATCGAGTGCGACCGCTGGAGCGCCGTCGCCGCCATGAACACGCCCAGAGGAGGCGTGGGGTCCGTGGCGCTCGGGGTAAAACACAAGCTTAAACCCAAACTTGTTAATTTCCCGTCTCCGTGCTCGGCTGACCTCTGCCCTCTCCCCCTGCCAGAGCTACGTGTACGCGGTGGGAGGCAACGATGGCGTGGCGTCGCTGTCTAGCGTGGAGCGGTTCGACCCGCACCTCAACAAGTGGGTGCAGGTGAAGGAGATGGGCCAGAGGCGGGCCGGGAACGGCGTCAGCAAACTGAACGGCTGCCTCTATGTAGTAGGTGAGATGAAGGACAGGAAAGGGAAATGTACTTGATTTGGTTTGACGGTTTTACAAATGTGTTTTTCTCTTAAGTGGATCTTTTGTGTGCAGCATTCAGATCTCATGTCTCCAGGGTGAAACCTCCCACAATATGAAACACAAATGTGTGATTCAGAGAAAAGTTCATGTTATGTATCTAGTTACTGATTTACAGCCAAAGCATGAGAGATTTTTATTGTAGCGTTTAGAATTTGACGAGTCATTCCAGGTTCATTTTGACCTCTGCTGTCACATTTTACCTTGAGAGCTGCGTGCTTTGCTGTCGTTTATTGTGTGTGAATTATTTTACATGCAGTAATGTCACAGCTTCCTGTTCCCTTCATTCCTGCTCATTTACGCCTCCGTCTCCCCTAAAGGTGGCTTTGACGACAACTCGCCCCTGAGCTCCGTCGAGCGCTTTGACCCTCGAATGCACCGCTGGGAGTACGTGTCTGAGCTGACCACGCCACGTGGCGGCGTTGGTGTCGCCACGGTAATGGGGAGGGTGTTTGCCGTCGGGGGTCACAACGGGAACATCTACCTGAACACGGTGGAGGCGTTTGAGCCGCGAATGAACAGGTAAGCCGAAGATGGATGAGAACTTTGCCACGTGCCGAGTCTATCTTTTTCTTCCTCCTACAATTTTGTTTTTGTGACGAGTGTCCTTTACCCTCTCTAGGTGGGAGCTGGTTGGTTCAGTATCTCATTGCCGTGCAGGGGCTGGCGTGGCCGTCTGCGACTCTCACGTAAGCAAGATCAGGGATGTGGGCCAGGGCTCCAGCAACGTGGTCAACTGCATGTGACACGCCACAACCCAGGTGACTGCAGGTCACCATCACATCCGGGCCCATGTCCCAAAAGCATCTTAGACTTTCATGAGTGTTTCCAAAAGACATCACAACATCACATTTTTAGAACTAATTAGATTAATAAGGCTGAATGTACCACAGATGATAAAGAAACAATTAGGCCTACATCGCTGGAACAACATCTTCATTAGTAAAACTGTGGATTTGCGTTCGTGACCATCAGGGCACACAAAATTGTGCCTCACTGCAGTTTTTGCCATTCAGCAGCAGAAAGAAGCAGACATTCTTTTGAAACTACAATCACACACTCCTGCAACAAGAAAAGCGGCATGGCAGAAAATATTAGTCAACAATCCCTGCTGTCAGATGATCAATAAGGTCAGTAACTGAACTACAGCTCACAGTATGGCTGAGTGAAAGAAAGAGATAGTAAAAGAAAGAGAAAGAGAGAGTAAAAGAAAGAAAACAAAAAACTGACTTGTGCCAATATGTGCGATCATGTAATTGTGTCAGTACGCAGGCAATATTAATATTTCTAAATAGCCATGACCATGAATGCAGCACGGTGCTGTCTGGCCACATCATCGAACGCTTCCGTAATATGGATTATAAATCAACATTTGCTTACACTTTGGTAACATCAGTCCCACCTTTTAAGTTGTAGAGATTTTTAATAACAATCAGTGCTCGATTCATTCTTGTAAAGGGAAAATGTCTGCCTGGAGCAGCATAATTGCCAAGTTTACCCTCTTAAACTTAGTTCCTTGCGGTAGTATCATGTTAAATGCAAAGCTGGAAACTCTTGACTGATGACTGTAAATAAGGACGCGTTTGTGTCGTCCTCGGTGTGACAATCTTTACTGAACAAAATGCTGGCGTGAACAGGCGACATCATCTTCAACCACGGAGAGCTGCCATCAAGAAGCTATATGTACAAATAAACCCAAATACTTCCTTAACCCATGAAATACTTAACGGGAAACGGGGCCCCGATCCGCCGACAGATCAACAGTTGAGATAAATTATACTTAACAATAACGTGATAAATGCTGAACCCATTGTACACACACTGACTGACGAGCTCTGAACCTCCCGAGGAAAGTGTTTACAGTCAGCTTGGACATTTTGTACTGTATTTTCTTCCTTTATTTGACCACAGTGGCATAATTGTGACTGTTTTTGAGGGAAAATGGATGCTGAGCCTTATATTTAGTGAGTCATTGAGTTCTATTCAACAGTCTCTGGCAAATGGTTCAGATATATTTTAATATATGGAAAATTTTGTATAATAAAATAGGTGTATCTTGTTATTCTTTACACTATCTTATCCATCGCTGTGCACTATTTTCCTAGAATAGATGTGGAGTCTGAGTATATTTTTGTCCTATATAGAGAATTTGGTGTCATTTTACTTGATATGTCTGTTTTTTAGACTTGAAGTTTGAAGATGTTTATTTAACTGTTGCCTATTTGTGGCATTTCTGAGAAAAAATAAATTGTTGCTGGTGACTTTTTTTTTTTTTTTTTTAGTTTTTAAATTGGCTTTATATGACTGCACATTACTTGTAAGCAAAATGAGCCACAACCTTTTGTAGAAGTTGCTGTATTTTGACTTGTTTTCCTTCTTCCATGTTGTGCTGTTCATTTACGTGGTACCAGTATAAGTTGTTTTAATAAAGTTGCAGATCTATTTCACTGACGGGACTCCTCTGTTTTCTTTAAAGTTTGATGGAATTTACCTTCAGGTCATGATGGGCCATAAACTGGGATCAGAAAACACCCTAAAGCTAAACGTTTACAGTACTTGTCTCTTCTCTTGATTCCTGTATCACTTATTATAACATATCATCCATTTCATTCTGCAGATGATGCTTTAAGTTGCGCATATATCATTATTCTACGCCGGTCCGATCCTTGTATCTCTGAGTGATATTGTAATATTGCCTTAATCTGCTTCAATTGTTTTGTAACTTGCAACGCATAAACCGAGTTAAAAAGTAACAATTCATGGCAGAGCTTTGACAGTATAAAGTTTATAGATGCGTTGACATGCGCTTGTTGTAAACCGTCTTTTGGACTTTGTGTTCTTACTGTATCAGACGGAATACGCACATTCGTAACGATGCATCATTAAGTCAAACTAATAGACCTAAAACTCCATGGCTGCAGGAGTTATATTCAGCATCTTGAGTGTTGATTCGGTGAAAAGTCTGTTTTTTCATCTATACAATTTAAATAAGTTTTGTTAAATCCAAACAGAAAGTAGCATTGCATTGCATAGGGAGGCAGTGGCTCAGTGGGTAGTGCTTCTGCTTGCGAACCGGAGGGTCGCCGGTTTGAGCCCCTGCCGAGGTGCCCCTGAGCAAGGCACCGAACCCTCAATTGCTCCCCCCTCTGCGAAGGGTGGTAATGTAATGTAAGTCGCTTTGGATAAAAGCGTCTGCCAAATGATCGTAATGTATATCTGTAGCATGTTACTGTGTTGATCAGGACTTCAAACTTTTCCTCACCTCTTCTGCCACTTGTCATATCTGATGGTGTGGAATTAAAATCTTGATGAGTTCTTACATTCTTCCAGTCATTGTGGTAAACTAGGATATTGCCTAGAAAATCAATCAAGAAGATACCCAATGTGGGGACACACCAATAAGTTTGTCATCTTTTGTTTTACTGCTCTCAGACTTTGGACCGTGGACGGATGCTGAAAAGACGTTTGCCAATGAGAAGACGCTCAGTGGTCTTGGGAACCAGCAGAGATCACACACTTGGGTCTGGCTTTGCAGTTTGGAAAACAACTCTCGGCTATTAGGATGTTAAGCGAATCACTTTGAGAGGTGAAAAACAGAAAAGACCAAAGACCCGCCTGATGGATCCAGGATATAGAATGTTTCTGCAGCTGCTCAGCCTCGGCGCTCTTCTTGCTTGTGGTAAGCAATTCAAAGAAAGTCTATGTGATGCAAAGGGGGTGGGCATTGATTTCCATCTTTGGCCTGTAGTGCAAAATGTGACTTTAATTCCAAAAATGACAGAATGCACCGGGAAAGAGGGAACATATGTAGGTTGTGAAACGGAGTAGTTGGAAATCTGTACTCATGTTTGCACTAGTCCTTATAAATCAATCAGCTTATGGTATAGAATGTATAAAATGTAACTGCTGCGCCTCATTCAAGCTCCAATATCAGATGACTTTAACGCTTCTGATGCTTCACGCAACACGTCAGATTCTTTAGGGAAGCAGATATGAGGTGAATATTTGCTTGATTTACAGAAGATTTACTTTGATCATCCTCCTGCAGCCTTTCCACATTATGGACGTGTAAAAAACATGTGATGCTGTTGTGTAAAAGTCAAACATTACCTGGAGATGAGCTGCTTGAACATTGGCTGGTCTATGGACCTGTCGTGGGACTTTTATGATGGATGTCAATTCAAAGGATTTACCAAATTTTAACTGGCAACATTTTATACCAATCCACCTCAAGTACCCAGAATACTTCAACCACGTTCTCATCAGTGTCTAAACTATTTTTTGTGTGTGTACTTTATCCTTATTTCTTGGTCATATACAATGCAGTAATGTTATGTTATGTTGCGTTTTCAGCCCATTGCCAGTGTAAGCCAGGCTGGAGGCTGAACGACGATAAATGTTACTTGTTTTCATCTGATATAAAGTCCTGGATGGAGGCTAATGCGTTCTGTCTTAGCCAGCAGAGCAACCTGATGAGTATTCAAGACATTCATGAGAGGGTGAGACAAAAGGAAAACACACACACTTCCAACATGATTCCAACTGGATTTGATAAAGGTCCACACGCTAATTTCACACATTTATCTATTGTGTTTTTAAAGGGGTGGTTGAGGACACAAATTGGCGAAGAAGTCTTTTGGATCGGCCTGAATGACCGAATCACAGAAGACGTCTGGGAGTGGACTGATGGGACACCTTTTATAGAACTCATATCGTATGCAATCTGATTACTGTAGACATGTTACCAGTTTAACGCACTACAAGAACAAAAAGTATAGAGTGATGGATTTCCTTTTTCTTCAGTTACTGGCTGCAAGGTCAGCCAGACAATTACAACAACGAGGACTGTGGCCAAGTATTAGGAACACACTTCGGCCAGTGGAATGATGAGAACTGCGACGTGAAGAGGAAATACATCTGCAAATACATCAACAGTAGGTTCACCAACCACTCTGCCTTTTATAGGCTTTCATTGGACTCAAATAACATTTTAATCTGAAAACACTGCACATCAACCAAGAAGATGTGGCGTTGTCACTGTAGGACTGTAAAGATTCTTCCTCCTCTTCTTTCTGTTTTTTCTGTCATAAAACAATCTGAATCTCGGCCACCAAATTTACTGCAAAGGTTTACAATCTCAGCAACTACCAGACAAAAAAAATTACTACAGGTTTATAACTTGGCAAGTATCATCATCAACATCAGCAAAGTTGTGTGGATTAGTTAAAGCTACGGTGCCATAATGAATCACAAGGACAATTTGCAAACAGCATACATGGCATAAGACTTTGATGCTATAACAACATCAGTATTCATTATGAATCTCCCCCAACTCCACATCCATAGATGGAAGGATAAAATAATGAAATGTTAAACTGAATCAAGTTTACATTGTCCCAGTGTGAATCAAGTTTACATTGTCCCAGTGTCAATGACTTAGACCCCAGAAATTGATCTGAGAATGAACACTTCAATCTCATCCCTGTTGCTCAGCCAACCCAACCCCACACTGCGACTTAGCGAGCGGCTGGATGGAATACGGCTCCAACTGCTACAAGCTGAAAGCAGACACCAGGAAGAGTTGGGGGGCGGCCAGATCTGACTGTGTGATGCAAGGAGGAGACCTGGTGTCCGTCACCTCAGCAGCAGAAGAGCAGTACGTCACAGGAACCATGGATCCATCTCGCATAGACCTCTGGATCGGATTGTCCACACTGGTGAGAGCCTAAAGACGAGCGTATCGTGTGACTTTAGGGTGTGAATAATGTGATAACGAGCTTTGTTTTTCCAGAAATGCAACAAGATATCATGTCAAGTTGAAGAGGGGAACACTGTGTTTACCTGGTCTGATGCCAGCAGTGTGAACTACACAAACTGGGCAGAAGACGAACCTGCAATGTAAGAGAGTCAAAGAAATGGACATTTGCGGTCATTTTACATGTGCAAAAAGAAAATATGTGTGTTTTCCAACAGAGGTGAGCAGGCAGGGACGTGTTCTGCAATCATCAAAGATGCGGGAGCCGATTTTGCCAAGTGGAGAGCCCATGTTTGCAGATTTGAGCGTCCTTACATGTGCGAACGACCCCTGAATAGTGAGTATACACACTTCTTGCTGCAGTTCAACTGTTTTGACTCTGTTTCAGCATGATCACAAGAATGCTTTGCTTCTCCCCGCAGCTCTCTGTCCTGCTGGCTGGATGAGCTTTAACGGCAGCTGTTACTGGACGGTCAGTAACACCGACCTGTTGACCACGTGGCATGAGGCCCAGATCAAGTGTTCAGACTTTGGGGCTCACCTGGTGATCATAAACAGGTAGGGACTGAGAACATTTTGCATCAGTGGGTCCAAAGTTTACAGTCGCGTAGTCTGAACTGCTTCTGATGATTCAATAAGTGTAGATTCATATATGCTCTGTCGCATTTGCTCCATTTCCATGTGTGCAGTAAGGAGGAACAGTTCTACATAAATGGAATGCTTCCAGACTTTTACCAAGTGGACATTCCTGACATCTGGATTGGTCTATCAGGTATCTTATAGACTCCATGTTGTATGTTTTGAATTTCCACAGAGATTAAGTAAAAAGGAATGTGAACAATCTCTGTATTTCATATCCTGATCCTACTGATTTTTTGTTGTTGTTGATGATTCTCCTAAATTAGGGCGTATTTTTACCCATTTCTGATGGTCATTGATTTGTGGGTCTGTCCTAGTGTTCAGGTGGTTTTATGTGGAGCACCCAGCAGGGGATATTTTGTGAATGACCGATTGGATTGCCTGTTATGGTCTGTGTTGTTGCCAGATAAGGACATGGATGGAGAGTTCAGATGGGTGGATAAGAGCTCAACGGCTGCATTTTCCAACTACGGTCCCGGTTGGCCCAAAAACACTCCAGGAATCTGGGATTGTGGACAGATCTTCTCAGGTAGGCACCACTTCCTGCGCTATTCATAGCTCTGACAACCCAAATGGCATTGTAGTGCTGTGTATTTGACTTTATAAACTTTTCTCTCCCTAGGGAACTATGCAGGAAAATGGGAGACGACCAACTGCTACAAAAGCCTGGGTTACATTTGTGAGATGACAGGTGGACAAAACCTGAAGCCTACCGCAGCTCCTGGTCTGTTGTCCCTCTTCACATACACTGTAATCACCATTATGCTTTCACAGAAATATAAGCGTAACCTTTTTTTTCTCCAGATTCACAATGTGACCCTGGGTATTTGCTGTATGGAGATTTCTGCTATAGGTTTGAGACTGAGATGGTGAAAAACTGGGATGATGCTCAGGCTGACTGTTTTAGCCAACAGGCTAACCTGGTCAGCTTTCACTCTGAGGAGGAGCTTAGTTTTCTTTCAGGTAAGCAGGAAAGGAAACTGTCTTTAATTCATCCAGCTTTTTAGGAGGTATGAGATAGTAATGTCAACTGGTATCTGCAGCTCACATGCCAGGAGAAGCCTGGCTGGGTTTGAATGACAAAGCGACAGAGGGCTCATATGTGTTCAACGATGGAACCCCTACCCCTGTAAGTCAAAATGCCATGAAAACACTGTACGGTATGCATCACTTTTGACTTCTCGAGTTCTTTCCAACATGTTTTGAAGCAAACATGCAATATGACTGGAAAGCTGCTGCTGCTGATGCAACGTTTCATTTCTGTGCATCTCAGGATGTGCTTCCATGGGCGCCTAACCAGCCGGATAACTGGAACAGGAATGAGGACTGTGTGCAGCTCAGAGGGATGAATCACCCCCAGCCCGGGAAACTCAATGATGATTTGTGCACCTCCAACAAGGAATACATATGCAAAAAAGGTCTGACACTTGAAATGTATGGACATATTCCTCTTCAGTTTATACAAATATTTAAATTGTTTGATTGTTGATTTTGTCTTTGAATCACCACAGCCAAAGGACAAGGACCTCCACCACAGCCGCCAACCTCTGGGCCTGGTAACTGCTGAGGCTGATTTCCACATTTCAATCTGGGTGTGTTGAAAAACATGCATCAACGAATGAATGTTTGTGTTTGTATTTGTTCTAGGATGGAATGACAAATGTGGTTATTGGATGTCCGACGCATTTAATGACTACTGCTACCTGGTGAACTACCTGTCTGTGCGGACGTGGGCGGAAGCTCGGGCCGACTGTGTCAACCAGGGAGGAGACCTCGTCAGTGTCACTGATCCTTTTGAACAGGCTTTCTTACACGGTATGATCAGTACATGTTTACTTTGTATTTCAAGTACCTGAGCTGTTCAGATGTTGTGATTGTATTTTTCTGGATTCATTACATTTGACACCACTTCAGTGTTAGACCACAATATGCTGGTCAAAAACTATCGAGGACTAAAAGTGCCAAAATTAAATAAATAAATACGCCATTAAATAATTAATTAAAAGTGTCATTAATTAATTAAATGTGTCAATAATTAATTAAATGTGTCATTAAATGTGAAATAATTGATTAAATGAAACAAGTCATACAATTTAAAAAAAACATTCAATTATTTCAGTGCACATTTAATTATTTCATAGTTCGGTGTTACAGCTAATCATGAATTAATTTTATCTGTCAAATTTACCCGTCAAAGTGGGCGGGTTCTTACACCTGATTGGTTACCCTGCACATCAAGTCAAGGCAAATCGATTCCAGATAATGGATTGATGCAAAGCTTTAATAAATGCTTTACACGCTACATGCTCGGGGTCAGCAGGTCCTGCTTCCACATACTGTGCAAGGTCTAAAATATCTCTCACCAACTCTCTAGAAAGTTCACGGAGATCCTCCATCAACACAGCCGCCATGTTTAGAAAAACTTCTTCTACTTTCTGTTTCAAGGCAGACCAAAGCAGTGGATTAGACTAGATTCGCGTTAGCCCCGCCCACCGACTTTGATGGGCGAGGTTGACGGATAAAATGAATTCATGGTTCGCTGTAACGAATGAAATAATTAAATGTGCACTGAAATAATTAAATGTATTTTTTAAATTGTATGACTTGTTTTATTTAATCAATTATTTCACATTTAATGACACATTTAATTAATTAATGACACTTTTAATTAATTATTTAATGGCGTATTTATTTATTTAATTTTGGCACTTTTAGTCCTCCATAAAAAACTAGGCATACCATCTAAATTGAAATAGACACGATTTGCATTGGCAGATTTAACAGATTGTTTTATTTTAATTAACTTTTTTGTTGTGTCCACCATAGCCATCACCCAGCAGATTCCAACAGGGATCTCACTGTGGATGGGGGGTCATGACTCCATCACTGAGGGGGGCTGGGAGTGGATGGACGGAAAGCCTTTTAGATACATCAACTGGAGTCCAGGTACAAAGTCAGACACACTGCATGATTCCTCTATAACCAGGGGACTGCTGAGGAAAGCCGTTTAACATTTATTGCCTTGTTTGTCCTCCCAGGTAACCCGGATAATTATGATGGAGAAGACTGCCTGTCCATACTTATAAATGGCGGCCAATGGAATGACGATAAATGTGAAGCCAAGAGAGGATACATCTGCAAGCGGAGAGGTAAGACAGCGCTTGTGTTGTCATTATTGATCATATTTCAGACCGATGTGTGCAACAATGAATGGTATGGCCTCTTTCAGGAAATACCCCAACGCCTGCTCCACCTCACGATGGTAATTATTTTGAAGCAGCATGTTTCCCTTGATGGCTGGTTCTGGTTATCAGGACATGGATCCTTACTGTGTTCTTACTTTGCTCCGTAGGGTTTGAGAATGTGCTGGTGTGCCAGGGCTCCTCCGCTGTCCTTCACTGTCCAGAGGAAAGTGTCATAAACATCCAGTCTGCTTTCTACGGTCGGAACAGCGCTGATATCTGTCCATACTTGGATGGATCGGCAGAAGGTACTGCACAGCCACGTGTCATTGGGTGTGATCACTAAGTGCCAGACTGAAAATAATATAAATCAAGGTATACAGTAAAGTGAACCGCCTGTGGATATACTGTATGTTTACGTAGTTGTAGTCTACATATGACAAACATGTGAATATGTGAAAATAAGTAGTATCATACAATTCACTACTGTTTATGACATACAGTATACATAATTACTACATACTTTGTGTACATACATACTGTGTGGCCCGTCTGCCATTGCTGATTGTCATTATATATCACATCTGTCACACCAAATGTAAATCAAATACTAGTGTAAGTATTAGTGGGTCAATTTGGATCATTAACATCCTTTTATGACTACTTGACCTGTGTCCTGCAGGGAGCTGCACGGTGCCTGGTGTACTACCTGCCTTCAGAAAGTTATGTGACAACAGTCCCTTCTGCTTTGTGTATGCCCACATGGACGAGGACCCCTGTCCCAAAGTGTCCAAATACCTCCAGATGACCTACAGCTGTGAACAAAAAGGTGGTGGAAGTATTCACAAGCTACACGTGTAATACTTCCAATCCAAACACATGCAAATGGCTAATTCTCACCACAGTACCCAACCATATCCTCTGACATGTACGCTCTGTTTTGCTGATGATTTTGCTGCTCACAGTGTGTCTGCATGGCCTTGGAGTGGAGGATGGGAACATCACAGACTCCCAGCTCTCGGCTTCTTCCTCTCTGGGTAGTTTCACTCCCAGCAAAGCTCGTCTGAAAGGAAACTCCTGCTGGATGCCCTCCACCAGCGGTATGTACCAACCTGCCACCTGCAAACCACAGAGCTTAGATACTTTTTATTGCAAATAAACATAAACATCAGTCGAGCATGTCTCTTCTAAGTTCCCTCTCCTCTGTCCATTTGTCAATCCTCCAGCAACCTCACAGTGGATCCAGGTAAACTTGGGCCAGGCCAGGAAAGTGACCGGGATCGTAATCCAGGGTTGTCCGCAGAATGACCACTGGGTGACCAAATTTAAAATCCAGCACAGTATGAATGGAATTCAATGGTTTGACACTACAGACGTGGAGGTGAGTAAGCGGAGATGGCAAAAATGTAGGAAATGCACGGCAACTGCTGTTTCACTTCAAGTTTTCTTGATTTCCAGTTTTTCCCAGGTGCAACAGACAGGAACACCATTGACACTCAGCTGCTTGGCACTCCGATGTCAGCCCACTTTGTCCGCATCATCCCACTGGAATACAATGTTCAACCTGGCCTTCGGTTCGACGTCTTGGGATGCACCCCCGACTGTAATAACCTTATTAGTAGCATTTTTATTGTAGGACATTCTGTTGTGATAACCGGCTGATGATTCATAAATTCATGATATAAACTCTGGTTCAACAGATGCCATCACCTGTTCTGACACGCCCGACTTCAAATCTGACAGCGATCGCATGACGTGAGTCCGCTTGAATAATATATTTTGTATTTTGTTTTACACACTCTGATCCTGTTGATGTCCGTGTGTGTTTCAGCGTCCACTGTCCAGCAGGCTGCGCCAGAGCCAGATACAGTGTGTTTGGCACTGTAGTGTACCGTGGGGTATGTGAATGTCCCATCTGTATCACCTGACAGACAGAAAGACATCCGGTAGTCATAAATGTCTCTCTCTGCTTTCTTTTCTGGCGTTTCTTACACCAGGACTCAAACATCTGTGCTGCAGCCATCCATGCTGGAGTTGTCTCAGATGAGATCGGCGGAGACTGCACTTTGTTGAAAGCTCCAGGAGAGAACTTCTACACAGGCTCCTCCAGGAACGGCATAACATCTAGACAGTATGTAGCCAAGTTGCATGAGTGCCTTCTATGCTTGTACTTTTTATGCCTTTAGTTGTTTGTTTAACTCAATAACATCTTATTTCCACAGATCCGATCAAAGCTATTCCATGTCCTACACTTTTGCAGATGGAGGTAATTCAACTATGTGTTTAAATTAAAGTGCTTTAAATGAATTGTGACTTTTGTTTTCCCAATCCTGTGTAATGTCTTCATTGGCCCTGTTTCCACACAGAGCTGAGATGTTCAGGGCCTGACTGGTATGAGTTTGGAGACTTCTGCTACAGGCCATTTGAGGTCAAAAAAACATGGGGAGATGCTCAGGCCGCCTGCAGGACTTTAGGTGCTGAACTTATGTCCATCGCCTCCATGAAGGAGCAGAGCTGGCTGGAGAGCTACTTGTACATGGGTACGGAAACAGTAAGACACAAAACCCAAGGGGGTCTGAAAGCACAAAGCACCTAAAGGGTTGGACAACGTCAAATAACACTTACACACAAGTCTGAATGCTCTCTTGATCCCCAGAGGATAAACCCTTTTGGATTTTGGAACATGGCTTTTTCCACGCAATATATTCACTTGGTGACTATATTAAACAATTCATTTATTGTCCCTCACAGCCACCAGTGACGTATGGACGGGCCTGAATGACCAGCTGATAAGCGGTTTGTACGTCTGGTCTGATGGTCACCCAGTCACATTGACCTACTGGGCGCCAGGAGAACCCAACAACCATGAGGACTTCAAAGAAGACTGTGTGAAGATGTTGCTGGAAGTGAGGAGTCTATCTATCTATCTATCTATCTATCTATCTATCTATCTATCTATCTATCTATCTATCTATCTATCTATCTATCTATCTATCTATCTATCTATCTATCTATCTATCTATCTATCTATCTATCTATCTATCTATCTATCTACATTACATTACAGTCATTTAGCTATCTATTTAGACTGCATTGTAGTAATTTTCATACTAATGTCCTTTTCCTTCCAGACTGGTCGCTGGAACGATGTGTCCTGTTCCGAACTCAATACCTACATGTGCAAAAAACCCAAAGCACATTATCCAGTGCCCCCTGTAAAGCCCACTGTCTATGGATGTCCTCAGGTACGTCCAACAGCTTATTTCTGTTTATGACTGAATAATGTCAAGTGCAGTGACGTAGCTTAACCTCTGATGATGTCTCATGTCCCAGGGCTGGGACGCGTACGCTTATGCATGCTACTGGATGGAGGAGACGGCGAGGACCTGGTCAGAGGCCAAAGCCTTCTGTGAGGGAGAGGAAGGCTTTATTCTGCACATTGGAGATATGTGAGTTCTAATACTAATCAAGTATCTATCTGCTATTGTTTTGTATCTCCTGGCAGATTTAAAGTGATATTTCTGCATCTACTTATCTGTTTCACTGCAGATATGAGCAGTCCCATTTCACCGCAGCGCTGTCAGGACAAGACAAGACCGGCCTGTGGTGGATTGGTCTTCGCGCCCAACGGATTGGCGAAGGGGTGGACTACACGTGGGACAACGGCTTACCTCTCACCTTCACTCACTGGGACAGAGAACAGCCAGGTACCAACCTACGAGCTGAGAGTCAGGATAGATAGATTATGGACGCTGAACGCAACAATGAAACACTCATGCCGTTTGTCCGTAGATAATGGAGATGGAACCTGCGTGGCCATGACGTCGGGTGCCGTTGGAGGTTTCTGGGACGACAAGCTGTGTTCGGAGAAATTCAAATTTGTCTGTGAGAAGCCGAGGCCCGACATCACCCCGCCTACCACAGCCCCGCCTCCGCCTACAGTAATGGGCTGCACTGATGGGTGGACAGCCTTGCCCTACTTCAGGAACTGTTACAGGGTACAAAGCTGCAGCTCTGTCACAGAAACTCACGCTGACACATTCATAAGACAAAAAAATGACATTCCTTGCTTACTTGGTGTCTGACTTGATTGCAGCTCTTCCACAACATGGCCTGGTCCCAGAGGAAGAGCTGGGGGGCGGCGCACGAAGACTGCCTGGCCAGAGGAGCCAATCTGGTCAGCATCCATAATCATGTTGAGGAAGAGTTCATCACTAACTACACCAGGAACGCCAGAAAGTGGATCGGCCTCAAACACAACCCTGCAGAGGGAGGTTAGAATTGTGTGTGTGTGTGTGAGCATATTTTCATGTCCTGTTGCATTCTTCTGTATGCCTGGCTGTTTCAGAGATAAACATGAATCCTGGTGGTAGGTTATTCTTGGAGCGACGGCACACCCGTGTCCTACACTAACTGGGGTCCAGGAGAGCCGAACAACCACGATAACCGCGAGGACTGCGTGGAGATGATGAGCAATGCGAACGGGACCCACTCCTGGTGGAATGACCTCAACTGTGACGCTCACATGGACTGGGTATGCATGATCGCCAAGGATAAGACTCCCATCCTGCCCCCTGTACCCCCACCGCCTGTCCCAGGTAAAATGCAAATCCAATATGTCCCACAACGGCTTTCCAGAGGTTAGAGATGACAGATGTATCATTTTTCTCTCGTGTCAAATCCTCAGCTCCTGACTGCGGCACCAACCCAGGCTGGAGGAAGTACAACGACACATGCTACTACTACAACGACACCGATGTCGTGGACTTCCATACCGCTATGAGGCGGTGCTACGCCGAGCATGCCCACCTGGTCTCCATCTTGAGCAGAGACGAACAGGCGTACGTTAACACCATGGTGCGTAGGTTTCTCTGGCGCTTCTTTCCTTCGCTATACGCCACTGTGCTGTTGAACTTGTAGAAAGTGTTCTGATTTTCAGTGTGGGTGTTGTTTCTCTTCTAGGTGGGGACAGGGGAGGTTGGTGCAGCCTGGATTGGAATGATGGTGTTTGGTCTGACAGGGGGACAATACATGTGCGTCCATTTCTGACTCATTTCTACTCGTCCTCCAACCGATTGTTGTTTTGCCATGCTAAATTTACCAAAATATGTCTTATTCTGTTGTGATCAGGTGGATTGACTCCTCCCCTGTCACATACACTCACTGGGATCCAGGTGAGCCCAACAACGCCAATGGGGAAGAACAGTGTGTACAAATGAACAGAGACAAAGGTACCAAAATCCCATGATTCACATTGATTTGCATTTTTTATTGAATGAAGATATTTACAAAGGTTTACCTCGGTTTTGTTTTAAGGCGGATGGAATGATGCCAACTGCGGGCGCACCGGAGCAGGTTATGTGTGTAAGAAGTTCCCTGGAAATGACATCACATCTCCTCCACCCACAAAGCCCTGGGATGGCAACTGTCCAGAAGGTAACACACACACACACGCGCGAGAACGTACACATGGAAGCAGTAGCGATGGAAGCTACTAAATGCGTTGAAGGAGCTCACATGAACCAGAGTTACAGATTCCTACTACAGATCAATATGCTTCAGTATCCTTCCTTCTTTTCCTCCTCCTCTCTATCCCTGCAGGGTGGATGCTTTTCAAGGACAAGTGCTTCATTTTCAAAGGCAAGAAAGACGATATCAAAGCTAACTGGACACAAGCTCGCCAATGGTGCAGAGACAAGGAAGGAGATCTGGCAGTTATCGATGACCAGTATGAGAATGGTAAGCATACACTAAAACACATCAACCAGTTTGGTGTTACCGGGCCAAAGAGATGTCTCTCTCTCATACTTGAATCCTCTCTCCTTCAGACTTTGTGTCCAGTTACCTGAGGGACCTGGAGTTCCCCACATGGATCGGCCTCTCAGATCGGTTGGTGGAGAATGAGTATACCTGGAGTGATGGATTCAGCCCGGTGCTGTACACCAACTGGAACACCAACGAGCCCAACAATGGAGGAGGAGCCGTGAGTATATCAGCTCTCACAAGATGTTACACTTTCGCTGAATGTGCTGAGCCGAAACAAATGCATACACACGTTTGTCTTTATCAGGAAGACTGCGTGGCGATAACTCACAGCGCCCTGTCAAGCGGAAAGTGGAACGACGACGCCTGTCACAGGCAGTACAGTTTTGTCTGCTCCATGACAAAATGTCAGTATGCACACTCACATTTCCAGACTACAAAATCCACCTTCAGGCTTTATTTTAGACAATTTACCGTTTCTGCTTATTCTCCGTCACACCATCAGCGAGCAGCATCCCGTCTCCGCCCCCGACCAAGAACCCCTGTCCAGAAGGTTACATTTCCTGGTACAAGAACTGCTACATGCTGGTGGAGGAGGCGGCGGACTGGGATTCTGCCCAGAAAGCCTGCGCCAAGACGGGCGGCAACCTGGCCAGCATCGACATGAGCTACGACCAGGCCTTCGTCTCCGGAGTGGTGCTGCAGGGCAAAGCCGACGCCTGGATCGGCCTCAGGCGGCAGGTACCGCCAAGGGGCAAAGATCCTAAAAAAAATTATTTTATCTGAGGGTTTAAGGGCTTTTTGCAATATAAATTAGCTTTTTTCAAGAGTTTTCGAGATTCAAGCAACATATTTCTTAATTGTATATTAAAAAAGGACCAAAATAATGGTTATAATGTTGAAAACAGGTAATAATAATTTTACTGTGCTGATAGATTCATTTTCTTCATGTGAAAAACAAACTTTTCGGATTTAAATAACTTGGAAAGGAGATTTTTCAAATTCACAAACACAGACTGCTTGTTTTTGTTTTGACAGGATGATGGATCTTACAAGTGGTCAGACAGTTGGCCAGTTCTGTTCACTCAGTGGGGTCCAGGGGAGCCCACCAACATCAAGGACGAGGGCTGTGTGAGCATGCACGCCTGGCCCTATTTCCACGGGACCTGGAACGACACAGACTGTAACCAAGCTAAACCCTACGTCTGCAAGATCTCCACAGGTAAGAATGAAACTGTGCTGTACACTGAACGTAACCAAGAGCATGTAAGTACTTAAATGTTGAGGTACTGGTAGTTCACTTCGCCTTTCTGCTGTCAGAGGGACACTTTTTTATTTTGTATTGCGTTACACCTTCCGTTTTGTTTTCTGTTTTAGACTTAATACAAGCAATTCATTAACATAAAAACTTAAAGCATAACCCAAATTTTGACATCATGATTAATGATGTCCATGTTTATGCTCATATCCTCTCTCAGAGATCCCCCCTCCAACCCCCGCCCCTGGCACTGGGCAGTGTCTGCCAAGGTTCAAGCCTTTTGGCCAGTATTGTTACTATGTTTACAATGGTAAGGCGGGCTTTTCCTGGCCAGCTGCCCAATATCACTGCAAGAAGTACTTCGGAGATCTGGTGTCCATCCACAGCAGAGCCGAGCTCGAGTTCATCCGGACCCTGAACTACACCCTGTATCACAACATCTGGATCGGCCTCACCAGGGACCAAAACTGTGAGTTCAGACATAAAAGAGGAAACAAGGCTCCAGTCTGACAATGGAGGGATTAAGGGAAGATTTAGGATTTAGCACATTATGGTTATTATCTGTTAAATATCTAAGCTTGTATTTGTGTTTTTGTCCAGTCGGTTCGGCTCCCTACACTGGGCTGATCGTTTGATTTTCGTTTGACCAAATCGTTTGATTTTCTTAAAAGCCCATATCTTGGCGAATTTAAGATTTAGAGCTCTAAAATTTAAAAACACAGCATCTACAGGACGCCAGTATTGTTTTCTGTTAGTTTGGGGCAAAGTACATTTTTGTCCAATTTCCCAAAACGACAGTGTATACATGGACCAAATTGTTTGTTTTTCTAAAAAGCCCACATCTTGGCGAATTTAAGAGGTGGATTATTTTCTTGCTACCGTAACACGAAATCTCCATATTCGACCCCACATTTAGGATTTAGCACATAATGGTTTGCAAAATTTTGACATTATCTGTTAAATATCAAAGCTTGTATTTGTGTTTTGTCCAGTCGGTTGGGGCTGGACAGACAAGTCTTCTGTGGGCTTCCTAAACTGGGCTGCTAATGAACCAAACGAAGCCTTTCACCCCGGCGACATAGCTGAGGAGAACTGTGTGGAGATGTATCTTGACGGACGCTGGAATGACAACAACTGCATGCAGAAGAGAGGATATGCATGTCGCCATCTCCAGTGTAAGGATGCTTTAGTGAAATGTACACCATTGTAGGCTGAGTCTTAAATACTGATTCCACCATTACGACCAAAACACCTTTGAAAATGACTTTTGATTTCCATAATGAAATTGAAATCAGCACAAATTGAAGTATGCTTACTCCGAGTATGTGACCTATCTTATGTGATGTTGACGTTGGCACGCAGGTGCCTTAATCCCTGTATGCTTTCCTTTCCTATTATTTGTTTTATTAGTTTTTGGAACCGACGGTAATACGATTTCTCCCACTGTGGGTCCTGGCGGTGAGTGAAGTCCTCGCATGATTTTTTCCATATATTTGGAAATCTGTCCATCGGCTCTACACACACACACACAAACAGTCCTCACACACCTGTTGCATCCCTCCGTATAGATGTGGGGGTGATAGTCGGTGGCATCATCGGAACCATGGTGATCGTCACCCTGATGGTCGGATTGCTGTACTACGTCTTCAGCGTGCGAGGGTATAAATTGAGCTCAATAAAACTGCCGACCAAGAACAGAACGACCGATCGGATTGACGTGGTAAGTGATTCGATTAGCCTCTGACAGTTTGATTATAAGAGATTGATGGGCTTTTACATTGTGCGTTTCTCCTTTCTGCAGCCGGCTTTTAACAACCCCAACTTTGCAGATGAATCAGAATCTTAAACCTCACCACCGGTGAAGTTTGTCTTCAAGATTGTACGAGATTAAACCCCATTTCTGTTGTATATTTAAATATTGTAGTGCACTAATAAAACGATGTTGTATATGTTCATTGCAGGGTTCATACACCTTTTTCTAAAACATCAGATCTGGCTGTGTTTCTGTCTACCTGGTGTATGATGATACTTGTTTCTTACTGTAAGAGGGAGAATTTAATGAGATTGAATTAAAATTGAGTTAAAATGAAATGTTTGTTGTTGTTGCTAAGTCACACTTTTCACACACACTTCAGATCATCAGTCTCTCCCAACTGAGCCATTTCAGCTGATAAGTCTGTCTTTCTTACTTATTTCTTTGTCTCATCTTTCTGACATTTTTCCCAGAATGACCAAAGTTACATTTGCCCAAAACTTACACCAATGGATCCCAGTGCCATATAGATGCTGAGTTATTGAGAATTCAAGCACTTTAAAGCGTTTCCAGCACCTGGATGAACCCTGCAAATTTTAAGTGCATAGTTTGCCAGTCAAATATGAAATTGTATGGAGTTTTTATTGTGGAAAGAATTGTCAAGAGGAAAAGGATGATAAATACATTTCCAGTGTTTATTCATTTCTGTACATTGCAACACAAATTATGTACATCATTTCACTAAAGAAAAAGTTTCCTTCAAAAAACTTTCAGCACATTTTACCCCAGTAAATGCTTATTAGGACTAAGGTGTAAACCAAGAACAAGCATTTGTGGAAATGAAACAGACAAAACACAACAGATGAAGATGAACTAGGCATGATTATCAAACGCTAAGTTTGCCCTTTCACCTCATGGGCAGAGCCTAAGATGTCACAAAGCAGCCTAATGATGATCTGTACACAAAACAACAACCCCAGATGCCATGAGAGCAGTGTACACACTTCTTTCTTTAAAAATAACACTTCATTTATAAGTGAGAAAATAAACATAGGAATACTGAGATTCCATGTAGCCCTTTAACGCACGTAAAGAAACAAACCCATCAGCCGTGTGCAGCTGAATTCTGAGCACAAACTTCAAATATTCGACGGGGAACATGTTCTCATTTTAATGGGTGTGGAATCTCCCTTTACCACATCATTTTGTCATTGCATTCTTCCAAACAATGCATTAGTCCATGTCTGTGACGTTTAGACGGTGGATGAGGATTCATCATTTAATGTATGTCAGCACTGCAAGAGAACTAATCACAAGACTTTATTGCTTGGAGTCAAAGCTATGATAAACAGATAGTCGAGACGACTACAAAGTTCATGCCATCATGATTCAGAACACTGAAACTAACTATAAATAACGCAAAAAGTGCATTCTTAGTAAACTATACTTTTGGCCATTTATTTTACTACCATTTCAGTGGACTTTTGGCAACTAAACAAGACCAAGAAAAGCTTACTGGTGCAAACACAAACTAGGGAACTTTTAATATAATATATTTTACATGATGTGGGATTCCCCCTATACTTAATAACTCAAAGTGACAAATATGGCCAACATGAACCACGATGTTCAGTTTTCTTAAGAAATCTTAACGTGTCTTTGCATAGAAGCTTAGGATGTCAAATGTGAATCCCTCTTCACTCGTAAACCTCATCACCTCACCTCCGTTTGATGCTTAAAAACAGGAAAAGAGTGCACAAGTGCAATGAATAGCAAAGACCAGAAAATGCACTACTGCCCCAAACAGAAACAAAATATCTATGATTCTATTATGATCCAATGAAGAAGAGAAATGACGGGAGGAGCAATCTGATTTTTTGGAGGATCGTACTTGAGATGGAAAGGTTTAGAAATGGCTTTTCCCTAAAAATGCTACAGTAAGTATGTAATGAAATGCTGCATGTTCCCTTGCTGTCTGCAAACATTTCACATCCCGTGGCTTCATTAAGTGTTTCCCGCCTCCTCATCCGTCTTTCAGATTACAAAAAAGAAATCCAACTAGGCCACAGCCTGATATGAAAGAAGGTAGAAATTCAATACTAATTCTATACTAATACTGTTGCTACTGGAGACACTATGTAACCAAACAATCTACATTCAGCGGCTCTTTTGATCTCAAACATTTATAGTATGGCACAGCTTTATCAGGTGAATGTTGATGTAACCAGTACAGCAGAATGACTCTGAGATCCTGGTTCTAAATTGAAAAAACTACTTTAAAACAAACACTGTGGGAAACAGAATCCCTGAATCCAAAGCAAACTCATCTTCTAGACTGAATGAACTCAGCGGGTCAATTTAACATCTCTTTTGTTACAAGGAACAACACAAACCAATTGGCAAAAACTGAAATCCACATCATTTTTGGAATAAAGAATTTGCTATTTTACAATTTAAATATTTAGGAGACCCAGTTGATGAGTCTAAATGTGGCGCTTTAAGTGATTTTACAGTTTTGTTTAATTTCACGCCCAAGTAAACACTTCATATGGAAAATTAATTAACAACACAATATTGCCAGGTATAATAGCAAGAAAAGGCAAAAGAAAACGCATTAAGACTGAGACCCACAAGTGAGTCGCACACACGAGCACCGCACTGGTTCTACTGGATGTGCTCCCGTGTGAATTTAGTCAAGGTCGCTCCTAAACAAAGCTCCGATCAGCTGATATCGCTCTACGATGTCACTCAGTAGAGAACAAGCAAGGCACGTTAAAACCTCCCGACACTACACCAGCTGTGCACGTGATGAAGGTTATGTAGTGTGAGAGAGACCAAAGTGGACATTTCCTATTGATGAGAAATCTCATATTCACAGGTGATGGCAAGAACACACACACACACACACACACACACACACACACACACACACACACACACACACACACACACACACACACACACACACACACACACACACACACACACACACACACACACACACACACACACACACACACACACACACACACACACACACACACACACACACACACACACACACACACACACACACACACACACACACACACACACACACACACACACACACACACACACACACACACACACACACACACACACACCTTTTTCCGCCCACTGATCAGATCATATCCATGTAAAATAAGCAGAGACAACTGGCACTCACAGTTTGGCATCAAAATGCAGCCTGAGGGAGATATCCGGCTGCAGTGAACACACTAAGGTGAAGTCAGCGAGAAGTTCCTGGAAGGGTTTGCAATCGCCTCGCTGCAAGGCAGTTGGTCACTTGGCCCTTCGAGCGTCCACCCTGAGCCAGTGGACCCCCTGCCTCATGTAGTGCACCATGGAGCTCAGGTCTGAAGCCAGGCTCAGCGGGCCCAGAAGCGTGTCCAGCTCTGTCGCCATGCCTGAGGAAACGCACGCAAGGTGATCAGACAGCCGAGACCAAACAGAATGTGCTCCCCAATTTCACATTTCGTTTGTCGTTTCCTTCCATTCTTACCGTTGCCTTTGTGTGCCAGCTCCACCCCCTGCTCCCAGAGTTCGTGAGCATTCAAGAACAACGAAGTGATGCTGACATAGGAGAATGCCACTTGCTCAATGGCTTGGGGAACAGTCACGGTGCCACTGACGGTACCTGAGGTGGCGGCTGGTGAGGGCATGTAAGACGCATGGGACGGGGTGTCGGCACTTCTGAGGAGATGGCAGAAAAGGTGAGGGTCACTGAGGAAGTGCGTGTTCTAACTTCACTATTTACTAACTAACTAAATTCGTCTGGTTTTATGAAAACATGGAGAGAAGATATCAGCACTTACTTCGATGGATCCTGTGCTGCCTGAGAAGAATTCTAGAAAATGTACAAAACATAAAGCATCATCCATCTGTACCGCGTGTAAACCCATGCAAAGTTCATCAAGATTCCCCTGCCCACCAAGAAACAGTAACATTTACCTTGACGCCTACATTGAAGTGATCATTGAGGGTCTTTGAATACTTGAGTGCCGTTTTGCGTTTGGAGCGAAACATGGCCATCTGCAGGAGCGACTGGCACTTCAAACTACAAGACACAAAACGTTATTTCTGCCGCATGGGTCATTCATCAGAACACAGGACAGGAAACAGAACATGAAGCGTTGTGTGCATCTCACCATAGAGACACAAAGTCCTGTTCTGAGGGCGAGGCCGAGGGGTCCACTGGGTTTTTCAGTTTCAGGACGAACCTGTGAGGAGAGCGAAGAGGGAGACAACATTTCCAGGTGTGCAATCCAGGGCTGAAGAGTTTGTGCTGTGCAGGTTCGGCAGTGGCGTGGCTTACTTGAGCAGCTCTACTGTCTCCGAGAACATGGTGTAGGAGGACACCGAGATCTGTGGATCCTTTTCCATGGTGATGCCGCTTTCCACAAAGTACATAGCCGCTTCTAGGTAGTTAAAAGCTTTACCGAATTTATCCGACTAAAAATAGAGCAAGAGAGAGTTCATTATGTGTATGAAGTCATAATTTGAACTGAATCTGATCCAAATGAAAAAAAAGCAAAACAAAAGGAGAAAGCTACCTCTGCATCTGCTTTGTGCTTCAATCTTTTGGCTTCCTTTATGTAATGCTTCACTGGATACTGCCTACAGATGATGCATGACAAAATGATATGCAACTAGCTATTTATTAGCACAACTAAAGCATCTTTATCAATTGTGTCATACTGATGGTGCAGAGGAATCTTACCTGTCCTCTAGTCTGAGTAGGGGCCTGTTGGTCGAGGCCTCCCTGGTGGGTTGAGTGGACAAAGAAGCACTCTTTGGGGGCTTCTGCTAGTATTTGGAAGACATTTGGTTACCTGTCATTTGCCGGTTAACACTGTTAGAAGCACATGTGTGTTTCCATTCCCCCCATTTGAAGGATTACTGTCAATACTCTGGGAGTTACCTTTTCTAGATTTGGATGCTCTGTGGGCTTCCCATGGCTCTTCTTGCGTTTCACTGTGGCGTCTCTGCACTTTAAAGTATCCTTGCTGGATTTCTGGCTCTCCCCGGGACCACGTTTGTGTACCTTTGACCCGTGAGCAGCATCCTTGGACCCAGGGTGAACATTTTTCTTGGCTTTCTTTCCTTTGTGCTCCTCTGCTGCAGCGCTGGAACTTCTGCAGGTAGAACAGATCAGAGAGAGAGACGGGAGTGAGATTGTACTGCACAACAGTAGACACCATAAGCATTACGCCCATGGGATGGGAGGGGACCTACTCTGGTTTGGCAGAAGCATGACTTAGTGGAGTATTCTTGGATGTTTTCTCTAGCTTCTGTTTCTTCCTGGGAAGACTTTTATGTTCTCCATCCACCTGGAACACAGTACATCAAATTCAAGCTTTTGCCCTTGTGCATGCAACGTAAACAAAAACAGCCTCAGACTGGGAGCATTCCTCACATTTGGAGGTAAGCCCTTCTTGCTGGTTTTAGTCAGGTCGAATGTAGAAAGAGCGCCACTGCTCCCTTTGTCCTGCTCCGGGGCCACTGCTGGTCTCTTCACACTGTTTGGTGGCCTGTTTGTGGTAAGGGGGATCCTCGAAAGCAGGCTTAGATCGATCTTCACCAGCAGGGTCACGGGGGGCTTTTTGGGATCCCGGGAGACCTTGGGCGTTTTCCCCAGCTTCTCTGGATGGCGGGCTGCTGGGCACAAACCATTGTGGGGCTTTTTGGTGCCCTTGCGGTGAGCCGGCTCAGTTTTGTGTTTCCTACTGCTGACTGCGACCGGTGCCGCGGGGGACAGTTGGTCCAGCTGAGCGGAATTTGGGGTCGGGCAGGAGCAGGGGCCAAATGACCTCACACCACAAGATGGACAATGACCATGAAGAGTATGTGTGGTTTCATGCCCAGGCTCCGATTTTGCCTTCTGCTTTTCACGCAAGCCGTGCTTATTCTTTTTAGCGTCTGTCTTACAGTCTCTTCTGTCTTTGCTAGTCATACAATGTCCTGTTTTTGTCTTCACCTTGGGTCTGTGA
Source organism: Genypterus blacodes (assembly GCF_046128005.1). Taxonomy (NCBI): domain Eukaryota; kingdom Metazoa; phylum Chordata; class Actinopteri; order Ophidiiformes; family Ophidiidae; genus Genypterus; species Genypterus blacodes. The sequence continues at coordinate 334,964 of NW_027466886.1, read as the reverse complement.
GTAAAACCTTGATCTTTGTCTTGTGTGGCTACAACTTCCACAGGCTTCACTTTGACAGCTACTTGAGAATCCTCTGGGCACGATGGCTTGGCTGGTTTTGAGGGGTCGTTACCTGAAAGCCGCCTGCATCTGGTATCTGGGGACTTGTGGGTAATTTGCTGACTGTGATTGTTCTGCAGGCTTTCGTTGCATGGCTGTGGCTTTGAGAGGTTTGCGCCAAGCTGTTTTTGATGGGAACACATGGGCTCACTTGTGGGGTTCAACGCCTCCACACTGGAGCACTTGGCGCTCAGAGTGGCTGGCAGCCGTTTGTGAGCGGGGCTTTCGGACGCCTGCGACCCCCCCTGAACTTCACTGTTCTGTTGGCTGGACCTGATCCAGTTCCCCAACTGCCAATCGGCATGGGTCACAGCTGGAACATCAGGCTAAAAATAAAGAGAAACAATTCCATTCATCAGCACAAGGAACGACAAAGGAAAACTATCAACAGAAGGATGAGACCATGGTGTTTATATAACCTTGGTCTTTGCCGAGTTTCTCTCAAGCGGTTGAGCCGGTTCTTCCATGCCGTTCTCGCTGTCCGAGTCCGACCTTGAGCTACTTTCAGAGTCACTGGAGTTTGCGGACTCGACCCCACTGGAATGTGCTACTTCAGCTGAACTACAAAACACCAGAGTATTACACCAGTATACCATTAAATGATGATATATAGCGACAAACATGCTGCCATTGTTTGTAATAAACACACAATTCTGTATTTTATCTATTTGATGACATCAACACTTAATGATGCACACTTGCAGATTTAGAGGTAATGGTCATACATTCAATTTGAGGGGTAAATTAAAATAAAATAAATCTTAAGAGACAAATCACTTACTGCTTGTTATTTGATACATCTGTAGGGGAGGACTTGGGATTTTCTGGGAAAAGATTTAGTATAGTACAAATATGAAACCTCATACTTCTGATAAAATAATATCACTGTTGCTGTTAAAGGAAACAAATAGAAATGTCCGGATATCACAATTGACTTAATATACTGAACTGCTATATTGCCATGTTTACTGTCTGAATGTCATTATACACTAGCCTGAAGCTGAAAGGTTCCATTTACATGTATGGGGATACAGACGGGAAAGAATGGCTGCCTTCAGTGGAAAAGCTTGAGCTTCGAGAAAAGAGTTAGAGTTCCTTATCCTGTTCTCATGTTTATTCTGTTGGACTGAGGATAATTCAAGGTGACATGGCGGTTCACCCCTCTGTTACAAGTTAAACCAGTGGTATTGGAGCCATTTTTCCAGTCTGCTCTGATGTTCTAAGAATGTCACAGAAGGGCTGGGGATTGGAAATGATTGAGCCTCATTACTCACTTTGTCCTGGGCATTTCTCTGTTTCCTATGAAGACAGAAAACACAACAAGATTAAAATAGTTAACCTTTCAAACACTCGGCATGCACACTAACCCCATTGGGTACGGTTGAATCAAACCCTGGTGTGTCTGACCCAAAAGTCCAAAATAGATCCTGGTTACTTTACCGAGCTGGCCTCAGTGTGGTACCAAACCAAAAAGTAATCCAAGCCAAATGTTTCCCCATCTCCATGTCCGAAAGCTGCATTTTCATTACAAAGTGTATTATTAGGAATGAAGAATATGAATTACCTTACTGATGGCCACTGGAGCAAACAGAGAACATTTAGTTGGCGGCGGTGTCACAACATTAGAACACGTTGGTGCTGTATTATTGGGCGTATAACCAAGCAGCTCAGACATCTGTACATAGATAAACAAGGTTACTGCATCATCATCATGAGCGAATAATGGTGATTCAGAAGAACTCAGTGGTACCAACACAGTATATGCGAGTACTCTTGTTGATGCAGGTTCTGGAACAAGGGAGAACATCTACAACACATCTAAACAATAAAGCACCGTCCTGCATTAGACCTTACCTTGGCCAGGAGAGGTGACTTGGAGGTTTCGCCTGTGTTTGGTGTGTGAATAGCCGTCAGAAGAGGGGGCCACGGGTGGGACATCTCCTATGAAGACATGTTATCACTCATATGTTCAACAAACAGCTCTAGATAAATTAAGAGCTTATGATGCATTCATTGGAACAAGAGATCAATCAACAGGGTATAGGAAATATAATATTGCATTCACAAGTACCCATGCTTTCCTGTTTAGTGTTGCAAGCATTGTAATAGTGTGGGTATCAAGTCTTATTCTGTTCTCTGTGGTGCACAATTCTGATGGGTCAACTGCTGCATTCTGAAGTCAGTTATTCACTTAATGATGACCACCACTGAACAGACCAGTCATCAAGGCAAATAGAGTGTTAGCTGCTGAACACGGAACTTGAAATTAAGTTTATCAGCTGATGCCAAAGTTTATACAATTGTTGTGCAACTAGCAACGCAAGTTTGCTTTTCTGCAATAGAAAAGTTAGGATTAGAAAAAAAACTTTTGTTACACGAGATAAGTGAGCGTTCACAAGGAGGTCAGGCAACGTCAGTTTGACGTTTGTAAGGACCTCTCAGATAAAATGACTGCAACACATCTAACCAGGCATGATGTAGTGTTCAGGCATTTAAAGACAATTTGCTCAGTTTCCTACATTTATGCAGCCAAAACAAGAAATGTTTACCTGTGCTCATCTTGTATAATGAGAACATGCGGTGCACAGTCCAACCAGTTTTTAATAAATTAAATAAACATATATATATATATATATTTTCTTTTTTCTTTCAATAATTGAATATATCTTATTAAATGAATACAGAATTTCCAGTATTTAGCAGGACTTACCCTCAAGATGTCTTCCACACCCTGGGCTTCATTCGTCTGTAGAATGGAAATGATAGATATCGAAAAGAAAAAAGTGTATAGTTTGACACCTCTCTTATGGTATATGGGAGGATAAAATGTAAAAGGAATGTCAAATCTGGATTCTGGATTAATTTATCAAGCTTACTTGATAAATAGCTACATTTACTACCTGACAACCTGACAACTGTTTAATGTAATGTCCATTAATAGACACATGAAATGTTTGTATTTTTGGCAATTGCATTCAGTGATTTAACTTCTACTTGAATAACCACAAACCTTATCTGAGATGTTGATGAAGCAAAAACGCTAAATTGAAATTTCATGTTGTCTGCAATTATGCAATACTTTCATTTATGCAGTAGCTTTAGTGTCTCACTTTTTCAATTTCTGGGGCTAACCTGCTGTGTTCAGAGAGCCCATTAGGCCTGAATCGTGACATAAGAACGTTTAAATGAGAAACAGCTGCACTCCTTCCTCTTTTACAAGCTGTTTTTCTTTCTGCATCGATGGTGTTTGAGATAAGGGCCCCAAGAGCAAGTTATGCAAGTTGGTGACAAAGCTCATTTATTGTCCTCTTCAAATTGTCAGAGGCAGCTGTGGTCGTTCACACCCCCACACACCTTACTTAAGTAAGGAGCACTTGGGCCTTCAATCTGTGGAAAGACCTTGATCTCTTTGCCATGTGTACATTAGTGAAACACTACCTGCTCAAACACACAGGGTGCCAAGTCGTGCCAACCGCTCATCTGATCCACCCCATATTAATAAAACTTATTCCTCTCAACCTCTCACACTGGGTCAGAAGAAATCTGTTTGCATGCATGGTTGATGAATGAGGTCCAATATTCCACTTGCAAAGAGTTTGGATTTCTAAATGTGGCTTAATTTCATGGAACTGCAAACATCTGGATTCTTACACTCTAGACAGAAACGTGGTCCAAGTTTACACTCCAATCATGAAACCCTTACACATATGCAGCCATATGCTAGCCATTGACAGATAGCATCAAATTAAACAAGACATTTATTTAGCTGTCAAACAGTTCAGGCTGTGCTTCTCGACAGACATGGCTTAAATTAATAACAGTGGCTGAAGAGAGCTATTGTGCAACCTCTTAACACAGCACATATGGCTTAATGCAGACATTTTGCTTGGAGGGCAAGAGGAGGCTTGGTAAGGACAGGGGAGGAGACGAGCCTATTCAGCCGTGCTGTGATGCTGCAAGAGGGGAGTTGGAGGTTGCAGCAGGTGCAATGGTTATGTGTATCATTTATGTGATGGGGTTGTAGGAAAGTTCAGCCAAATCAGGAGGAGGATGTTGCAGGAGGGTCGGCAAGGACTAGGGCAGGAGGGTCATGGGAGGCTGCAGTGAATGGGGTGAAATATCAGGGTGATACAGGAAGCTGAGCAAGAAACATTAGAGAGTGCGTGTCTGTCGTTTGTTTATGTCACTCCCAAATGTTTATTAATGCGCAAGTTATAAATTAAAGTAAAGTAATGCAAGTGTGTCAGACGTGTTCAATAATCATAATCAAATTTTCTGCTCCTTCTGTTCCTTTATGCTGGCCTAAATTAAGTTTACAGAACAATAGGAGGAAGCTGTTAAATGTTCAATCAAGACCACCATGAAACCATCTGTTTTTTATCTTCTTTTCATCATCTGCATCTGATTATTATTTGCTGCTGCCCTCTTCTCATTTTACACTACACATTATATTGCCACACGGATTTGAAGATAATATGCTTACCTCCAAGAATTGTGGCAGTGTCTTCATTTTGGACAAGTTAGGTTTGCTGGTTATCAACTCTGGCAGAGGTTCGTAAGGCTCTGGTGAAGGCTTTAGATCAGGAGACTCTTTGACCACCTGGTCCTGACCGTCCATGGGTCGCACGTAGGCTGTGGGCTTCTGGGTCATTACTGTGTTCGGTGCCTTGGAGGACAGGAGAGGAGGGAAAGTCTGAGAGGGGAGTGCATTGTTGCCCTTGTTGGCTTGGGGCAGAGACGCATCTTTAGGTGACTGCTTGAGGTCCAATGAGGGAACATCCATGGTGTTGGCATACTCAGAGGGATGATCTGAGGACACCTGATGCCAGCGCCTTTCTAATGTGTCCTTAGTGTCCATGTCTTTGGGTTCAGTGTAACTGTGGTCGTTGGAATGTAGGGGGGTTAGGGGCTGAGCATCAGGAGATTTGGTATCATGGGCAAGGCCGACACACTCCCCAAGATCTGGAAAGGCTTCAGTTTTAATCTGCTGATGTACCGAGTGGCTGAGCTGGCAGCCCTGATTGTGGTTCAGGAAAGCCGTTGGATAAGTGGATGAAGGTCCTTGGTGGTTAGGGGAAGCAGAGACAGTGGACTTTCTTGTGGACTGAGCGAAGTGACCGTTACTCGGTGGAGCTTTTGGACTCTGGGTAGATGTGTGGTGGACATGGCTATGGAATGCAGGCTTGGTTGATTTGTCTAGATTCGGCGGGCCCTGATCAGACTGCGAGTAGGCTGCACAAGTGGAAATCGACACGGTCTCTACGGCACCGCTCACATCTTCGAAACTGCCCAGCATTCTTTGGACTCGTGTGGAAAGCTCATCCCCTTTGTGTGTCTAAAAAAGAGGAGATAAATAACACAATTCTAAGTGGTTATGGAGACAGGTAGGTGGTTCAGCGTGGGAATGTTTCTTTCAAACATAATGGTTGATCAGACCGATCCCCAACACATATCCCCTTTCTCACGTTTCATACACAAAAGAGCACATTGCAGCTTGTAATTACCTCCCCTACGTTTCCCTTTAAGACAGCCCGTGGACACACAAGAAGCAATGCCTCACTGCCGCTTTCTTCCTCTACAAGTTTTCCATTGTTGGAAAGTTGTGAGAGATTAACCATCGATATTGCGGGGATCCTTTTCACTGATTGACAGACATATTCACGGAAGATAATCATTCAGACTACCCGCTTTTCCAGATGAGGATCTATTATTGACCTTCGAGGCTCGAGTGACTCCTCACCTTGTAGGGTTCCCCAAAGAGTGGCACATTCTCAGGGTTTAGTTCTTTGGCTCGGCTCGTCTCTTGGGTCCTCTGTTCCCAGGCTCGGAGGCGAAGAAGGTTCCTTTCTTCATTGCTGTGGAATATCACCAAGATGTAGCTTAGTAAAGGAAACACTGCATGTGACAATAAACCACAACAGCAAATTATTAAACCAAGCTCGATTGCACAGCTAGATACAAGAAAACAACAGTTACGTGCAATCTACTTTACCGTCACAATGACTGGAGCGACACCGCAATCTGTTTGAACTCCTGTTGAGATTTTACATGGTTGTGGCCATATATTGTAACCCCAGATTAACGATAGGAACAATGAAAGCGACTGACCTTTAGGGTGAACGTTTCTGGTTTAAGACACCAGGAAATTAAAGTTTAACTCAGATTTATGGCACCTTAACTCACAAAAATATTTACCCCAGGGGGGGAGGGCAGACGGGTCTAATGGGAGAAGACAGTGCCACACGTGTAATTAGACTGGCAGACTCCATGGGGATTACATCACAACATTTACATCTGTTCTTTCTAGTCCCCACAGACGGTGTGAAAACCATGAAACAATGATTATGATTACCTTATGTTACAAATATTGGATAAAAAGGGCTGTTTAGTATTGAAAATGACAATAAGGAGGAACAGCACAATGCACTGTGGCAGACCACAATAGTTTAAATATGCTCAGGTGAACCTGTGTGACAGCTACATTTTAGAGAAAAGAAAAGTCTTCCCAAAATGTAGAGTCCATCACCTTCACTGACAGCAGCCCCTATGGGCGGCTTCCATGGCAACAAGTAGAGCAGCCTAGATCTGGGTCTATGCCAAACAGATGAGCACTCATTAGTCACAGATTCACCAGCCAGTCATAGGCCCTGTGTCTATAATATTTGGTGGTAAAACAACACAAACTGTTAAGGAAACTTACAAAAGACTTCTAATACAAACACAGAAAGCAAAGGCTAAGATTGTACGTTGGCTATTGGGATTTCCTCATAAAAGTAAGCCACAAGCACTCTAAAATAGGCAGAAATTTCACTATAGCTTGAGGAACAACAATACAGAAGTCTAATCATAATAAGTCATATTAATATTTTTGATATTGTCCTCTTAACACCCCTTGAAAACTGTTTAGATGCAACATTTTAATGTTGATATTGGACTCAAGATACATAGCCAAAGTTATGTGGACACCTGACCATCACACTTATACAAGTATGGTCAGGGCCCTGCACGAGCAGAATTCACTGTTGATGTCATGACATCATAGTTGCAACTCTAGTCAACTTGGTGACTGCATTGTTGTGGCTTTGCCAAGTTTGATGATGCTACGGTCATCTATACAAGTAAGTTATGCACTACTATGAAGGTTTGCCAACCGCCAATAAAGTCTAAAGAAGACCATCAGAAAGGGAGACAGAATTCACTGTTGAGCCCTCTTGAGATGACATGGTGTCCAAGGAAAAGCCGGTTACCCCAACGTGCCAACCGCCTGTCATCGAGGCACTTGTCAGGTACTGTATACAACATCTCATCTCAGGTTTTTTTTAATCTCATCCATCAGACGGCCAAATAGTGGTGTGTGATTAATCACCCCAGAGAAAACGTTTCCACTGCGGCCTGCTTTACACCACTCCAGCCTCCATGAAAGCTCACTTCCTGAAGCACAACTCTTGTGCTGATATTGCTTGAGGCAGTTTGGAAATCCGTACTGGGGGATGCGACAGAGAATAGGTGATCTTTATACGCTTCGGTACTCTGCAAACCTGCTCTGAGTTTGCATGGTCTACTGCTTCATGGCTGAGCTGTGCCCAATAATGGCAGATATAGCAGGGAAGAAGTTTCACAAACTGACTTGTGGCAAAGATAGCATCTTGTTAAAGTATCACTGAGCTCTTCAGTATGACTAATTCTGCTGCCAATGTTTGTCTATGGAGATTGCAAGGATATGCGGTTGATTTTATGCACCTGTTAGCAACGGGTGTGGCTGAAACACCTTCACTTAATAATAAGGAGGGGTGTCCACATATATTTGGCCAGTGTACATAGATATTTAAAGTTCAAGTTTATTTGTCATTTGCACGGTAAAACACAGGGTCATTCTGTATTGAAATTCCTTGTGACGTGGCAACAACAACAGCATATTGAAATTTGTGCAAAGCACTCAGCAGCAAAGAAAATGGAATTAAAGTGCAGACCAGACTGAATAACAACAGATTAAAAAATATAAACTATTACAAATAAATACATATAAAGTGGCATGAGTGCTGGTGATAGTAGAGTGCAGAGATATTTAGGTTTGGGTGGTATGATCATGTCGATTGAAAGACCCATTGCTACTCTATTTTGATATTCAGTTGTCTTGTTGTTGCTTCTTTTTTTTCTCACTTTTGAGCAACAAGTTTAAATGAAAAATTGAATAAATGATAACCTAAAAATATTCAATAAAAACAATACACTAAGTGGCAATTCTGTATCAAGCACCTTAAAATAAACATAAACGGTATGTCCATGCTCTACATTTATCTTCAAATCTTGTTATTTTTAGAATATAAGGCAGGCACATGAAAGACAGCTCAGGACAGCATTATTTAAAATCAGCTTGTTCACAAATACATGTCATTGAGGTGTGCAGATGGGGGAAAAAAAACAAATGTTTGGACTGCTGCACAACATTTCAAGTCATCTGGAATACCAGTAGTGAACACACGCACCACAGTTTGAGAACCGTGTCTCTAAACTAACAGTATATCACGATCACAAACACTATAAACAAGTAAAACTTCACAAGAATCACATAGGACTCTTTGTTTAACCTCAATTGAATACTTTAGCGACGGCGAATGGTCAGTCCGAGTTTGGCTGTGATTTAACTTTATAAGATAGTTAGTCCAGCAGGGAAACTAGCTTGGATGAAATACGAAAAGTTATTCACACGAGTTCGCGAACAAAATCACTGCATTGTGTTGTCGATGCCGAAGCAGCTGGTTTAAAACCCCTCACACCGTCACGGTTCATTCCAGCTGATTCCACCGCTCCCTCGAACTGCTTATCAAAGCTAAATCCCAGCACCTCTGTCACACTTTATGGACTTTTAAATCAACAGCGGAAAAGTGTTAAATCTTGACTACCATTCACCCGAAACTTTCAAAGTTTCCGACCAAAATCCATTTTCCCAGAACGCGATCTGTCCCGCTTGGTTGAACAGCGTATCCCGATAGTTCGACGTTATTACCCAGTCAAAGTACGGAGCTAGCGCAGAGATGCTAGCAGCTAGCAGCAGTCCGTGTCTGCCTACCTTGGCTGAGATGTCATGGTGCGCCTCAAACAACCCAAGGTGGTCGTCAATGTTTCTGACAGTCCTCACCAAGGTGTAGTTTCCCGCTTGGTCACATTGTTTACCGGTGAAAATAATTTTGTCAAATTTAATGGCTGTCACTGTCAAGACGCGTTTAGTTAGGTGCTAATGCTGCGTTTGAGGTCTCCTGCCTGTGCCTGCTGGATTGTTCTACTCCATTCTGCCACCCGGGGACCAAGCTCAGTTTTATACACCTACAGCACCACAAACATATCGGCAAAGATTCATAAAGCATTTATGTTAGAGCAGAGTGTGTAAATGTAAGGGAAATAGAGTAAACGGGGCTACTGAGGGAAGTATATTTGCGCTTTTGCCTTCGCTAGGTTACAGCTGTTTACAAAAACTTTACAGCGGTACCCCTGCGTGACATGGTACAGCCATGTGTGTGTTCTATTTTGGTTATGTGTTTTAGCACAAAGCGTGTGTGTCCCGATGAAAAGTTTAATCTGTTTAATGCAGGCCAGACACGTTGAGTTATGCAACGTCTTTTTGCAAAACGTTAGTTAAAAATATATATTTAAAGGCAAATGATGCATCTGTCTCAATATAGATTTGGATCCACAAAACTTTGACTAGATACACTAGCATTGGACAATATCAATTATTATCATTATTGCATCTTACTAGTCTTCTAAATGGCTGCAAACATACTGCTTTATCATGCAACTTTATTATTTACAAAATGTCTTTGGTTACTACAAACGTGCAAGGAACATAAAGTTCTATTTTTGGTGGTGTGAATTAGTAAAGGCCACGTTGCTTGTCAATTTCTAAATATCCACATCACACTGGTGCTGTTCTGCCTTGAACAGCCTTAACATGATTAAGTGTAACATTCATTTCTTCTCTTTCAACTGAGCATTAAATCTCCATTTCTGGCACCACACACACCATGTATGTAACATAATCTTGATATACATTTATATACAGTAGGGTGCAATACATGTTAAGTAACGCACAGAATTTGTTGTTTTGGCCATGTGATACTGCAGCCTGGCTCTTCCGTTAAAAGCTCTTAAGCCAGGTGTCTCTCTGCTCCCCATGGTGGAGGCACTAACCCCCCTTGTCTACTGAGAAATGACAAAGACCAACAACAGCAGGAGTGTGCTGGCCTAACAGTCAAGTGTCACTCCATGTGACAGTAAGTTTGTCATATGGAGCAAACACAGCAGGTCAATTGCCAGATTTAAGCCATTTGTGCGACATGAATATGTGTTGTTGATTTGTTGTGCTATAGTTTTTTGTTTTTTTTAACACCCACTATGTCGTTTTTACAGTTTGCCACAGAGAGGCAGTGTGGGGTCATATTATTCAGTGTCCATTCATGATCACGGCCCAGTCAAAACCTACTTTAAGATTTAATGATTGCCACTTGTTTGGAATTTGAATCTGGCTGCTTTAAGAACTGCTATGAAACACAATGCTTCAGTGACGTTTGCTGGAGCTAAGTGATGAAGATATCCTGAAGTGGTGATGTCATTTGATCGATTTGTTGAGCAGGAAGGAAATGGTAGCTTGCTTTTTCTAGTCAAATTCAGCATGGCAGTGACAGGGAGTGTGTTTGCAAGCGTGAGATAAAAGGGATCATGCACTTTACCCTCTGAGTGACAGACATGATGCCTGAGCAGAGTCAATATGACTGTGTTGCTGTGCTTTGAGCAGAGGCACATGGGCATGCATGAGCTCAGGCTGCGATTCAGCTGTGCAGAGGGAGATCCGTTATTGGACACTCATCCTGAGTTGTTGTGTTATGCTGCTAGTGGCTGGCTGCCAACGGAGCACACCAACACCACCGTCCTTTTTTTAAAGCAAGATGGAGGCTCACGACAGCTGCATGACCCTGACACGATAAGAATGCAGCACCGAGACCAAAATGATGATAATTGTGGAATCTTAAGACAGAATCAAGTCATACAATGTTTAATGAATGTATTTTTAAAATTCAAAACATGTCCATCCATTCCATTATATATCAATATATTTGGTGGACGATATAAAAAATGTTTAGGTAAACTAAATTGCCTCGCCAGTTTGGAGAAATTGAGCTTATTGAGCATTGCCATCATGGTAGTGAAACACAAAGAAAAAAAAGTTTAAACCAACATTACAAATATATAGGTTTATAACTGTATGTGGTGTGGATTTCTAAGACTACCCGGTACCAAGGGTGACATCTAGATGATACACGGGGTACCACCATCAGCATCAGGTTAAACCAGTAGGTGGCACAATCATTGTTTGTGCATAGAACAGAATATAATAGAGCAGAGTGACCAGACAACGTGTATGCAGTGTACACGTGTCAATACGTACATGCCATAAAGAATACTCACTGTGTCATGGCTGTATGAAAATTACTCCTGACTCTGAATATGATCTATAGCCTGTTCATTGTAATTACTTATCTACCATTTAGATTCAATCATGTCATTTATATTTGTGTTACTCATGGATATTCAGTTAATCCCTATATATATATATCTTATTTGCATGTGATTTTTTTTATGTTCAAGTTTGAGTTTGGGCTGGATGGGGTGCAGGGTCTGTGTGGGACTAAAAGGAAAGTGTGAATGTGAACCTATGATGAGCCAAGACAAAAATAAGTATCTTGAAAATGTTCCATGTATATAAAAAAATTGCTCAAAAAAATACATATATATTTTCTATGTTTTGACAACTACGAAACATTTGCAAATTTTTCATTGCCTAAACCTTCTTCTACTGTACCTCACTGCACTGGGATGTTTAGATTCCATTTCTTTTAAGGCTCCCTCATGATAGCTTACTTTTAACAGCTTAAATGAGCTGTATTAAATCACCCTTATTTTTATGGTCAGTCTTTGTCCTTATTTTCTACCTTCCCCCCTCTCGATTGGACTGATTTGGTGGTCTTTGCCAAAAAGTGACCAGATAGGGTGAACATTTCAACAATCTGTCTCCCAGGAGGCCTTGCTGGGTGACAATCTGTATGCAGAATACTGTCCCTGTGTCCTGTCTGTTGAAGTGGTGTGTGACATCATAACGGAGGCCACAGTTATCATCAATCACGGTGGGACTGCTGTGTACATCCAATGTGCCTGCAGTGGGGCCAGTGAATTTTAGCTCCAGCTGTTCTTGTCCTACGGCAGACATATCCACAGGCAAAACCACAAAAGCGTTCTGAAAGCTCTCTCCAATGGTGCACTTTAGCTCTGTAGGCCAGCAGTACTCCCCAAGATCAGCTGAGGAGAAAGAAGAAATCAAATCATAAAACAGGTTTATATCTCTCAGGGAGCAATGCAGAAACATTCACTGCTGATAATACTTGTTCATCGTGTCTGCTTGAGAAATCAGGTCAATGAACACAATCCTGCATGAGTGTTAATGTCTCTCTTACCTTCTGTGGAACCTTTGAGGCGTATATTGTGATTATCCTGAAGCTGTATTTTTTTGATAAACACTAGTCCACTGCACTCCACCAAGCACTCACTTGGTAATTCATTCCTGTTGGGGAGCAAACTCAGCGTAGGTGCCCTCTCTGAACATTCAATAGCCCCCATGGCCAGGAGAAGTGTGGACAGAATGCCACACGTCACCCAGACTGTGAAATATCTTGACATGTCCAGAATGGAAATTTAAAAAAAAATACTCCCAAAGATGAGTTGTAGTCCAGGTCTCACAGTTTGGCCGTTGCAGTTGTCGTATTCGATATTTTGCTGGCTGACTAAATAAATAGAATAGAGAGAATAAGTTGCAACAGGGGTCAGTATGATTTCTGTGTAAAATTGCATGCAGCACAAGTGAGAATGCTGAAGACCTCCTCTGAAGTGCGCAACAAGATACTCTTCCCCTGAGGTGTGTCAGGATTCCTGCCAACATTTCTCCCTGTGCTATTTTCCTCCCTGCAGAACTTTGTGGAACTGACTGACATGCAAACTAATGTTTGCTGGCATATGTGATGACTTTGATAAGAAACACAACACAAAAATAATGGAGCTGCAAAAACAACTGAGAACAGCATGATCTTAATCTATTTATCATAATAATGTGTTGAACATATCACATTATTAAAACGAATGATGAAAAATACTTGAAAATGATAATATATCAACCAAAACATGCTTTATGTATTAATATGTGAGTGTGTCAGCTGTCAAGGGGATTAAAATGTGACAACTGACCAAAAATGTGTCTTTATCACAATGTTAATGATTAACTCAATGTAGAATTTGCTTTATTTGCTTGGTTTTTCTTCTTTATCATTCTGTTTTCCACAGAACTGGACGTGCCCTCTGGGTAACTCAGTGCCTGGTTGTCTCCTCTGCCTTTTGCACCGGTTGAAACAAGAAAAGTGAGCAGATGGTGAAAAAGCAAAGCACAGAGTGAGAATGACCCAGCAAAACTAAAAGAAAACCTTGTACACAATAAGCATATTGGGCTTTTCCCTTAATTAAAGACAATATCGATGGTGATTCTTTTTAAAATGAGATTAACAGTTAGGCAGCAACTCTATCACAAATGAGAAGAAAGCCAACTGGCCTGGAGAGAATTTGGCTCTTGTCTTTGGCTTTTTGGAGGGAATACGCAGTAGTGGTTGGTCACTTTAAATAGCTCAGTACGCCCATTAGATTTGTTTAAAGCTAAACTGACCTCATGTATCAACTGCTGTGTCATCTCCTCTTTACTCCAGTTTCCAGATCTTTGTACATGCAGATACCTGGATTACAGGAATTAACCTGTCAAAGATTGTTCATTTCCTCAATAACAAAATACACAGGAGATGTTTTCTTAGATAGAAACAGGAATTGCATACTGCATTGTTTGGGAGAGACTGATGTAGGTCCCATTTTTAGTATTAAAATAAGATAATCCTTTATTCGTCCCACAAAAGGGAAATTCACAATTTTTGTTGAATACACACTAAAATGGAAACTAAAGAGACACCAGTTTATGCAGAGAGAAGATGCGCCTGCATGTATTTATCTGTGTTTCACATTGCTCATTAACATGGAACCTTCTGGAACATATTTTGTGTCATATGATAAAACTGCTCATCAATGTGTGTGCCAAGTGCCTTGAGAAGTTACTCAAGACTGCAAACCAAAACTTTACTCTTCTCTGGGCAGCTGGTGGTTGCCAAGTCCACAGGCGCAGCTACAGCTCAGCTGCACAGAGGAGATGATGTAACAACATACTTTTCTTGTGTTTAGGAACGTGTTTCATATTAAGGAGCATATTTCTGTGGCCGCTGGTTAAAATGGGGAGTGCCTTTGTTTGCTACATTTATGTTGGAATCAAAACAATGGGAACAGGCATGTTTATTGCCTGCCGAATCAGCCTCAGAGCACAGAAAGAAAACTGTGCTGTTCTTACTGCACCTGATCATGAGTTACAGACATGGACATGAAACAGAAGAATTCTGTGCGGTTCTCAAACTATCAAATACTAACATCTCCCCCTGATCCAACATGTTCTCAAAATAGTGTGCGTGTCAACTGTGACATCATTCATGATTCTCAAAGTAGTGTGTGTGCCAATTATGTCATTAACAAAATTGGATCAATTAATTGAATGGGGAATACACATGACTTCAGTTATCTATTTATGGTAAACAATTCTGGAAAGCTGTACCCATGCTATCTGAGCTCCTTGAAATAAACTGTGTGTGATAGAAGTGGAAGCAATGTTGTTTTGAAAGGGGATTAGTTATACTGCTGAAGCTTGAAAAGAACAGAATATTTTGTCACTGGATATAATTCATAGAAAGCCTTGGCTCAGCATATTGATCAACCCTAGACTCCAATATTTCCCCAAACCTTGTGAAAAGCTCTCAGCACACACTCATCAACACAGGTCTACTGATGTGTTACAACAATGTGTTCTGGGTGGTTGATTTGGTGTGTGGGGTGAGGGCTAGGCTAGGTGTCGAGGTTGAAGGCCAAAAAAACAATATATATAAATATGTGTGTGTGTGTGTAATACGATTTTTAATGGTACAAATAATTATAAAAGATATGTAAAGTTGAATATATTTAAAATCATGTTGTCTGAAAATCTATGTATAAATCTATAACATCGTAAAGGGCTTTCCAGGCCCACAACATCAGGACAATTCCTGACCCCGCCCAAAGCTCTCTAGGAAGACCAGCAAAAAGTTGCATGAAACCTGGCTTAAAACCTCGGGATAGGCAATTCCAAGACATTCCCCCTCCACGGACGGCTAGATTTGCATGAGGAACTACCAGTGACATCACAAAATAAGCTCCAACATGTCTGACAATAAAAACATTTTGACATTTGGTTGAAGTATCTACAGATTGAAGGACAAAAATGTGCAACAACAATAATGAGTGCAAACATATTGCTATACTATCACACTCAACCCTCAAATGCTCCCAGCATTACAATACGAGCATTTAACAGACGCTTTTATCCAAAGCAACTTACATTACATTACCACCCATTACAGAGGGGGGAGCAATTGAGGGTTCGGTGCCTTGCTCAGGGGCACCTCGGGGGCACCTCGGCAGGGACTCCAACCGGCGACGCTCTGGTTCCCAAGCGTAAGCTCTACCCACTGAGCTACTGCCTCCACTAGCCTCCACAACGTACACAACAAACATTTATTAATAACTATGGCAGAAGGTAAAGTCCGCTGTGAGTTGCAAAGAAGTTTATCACTGACCTGATGTGCCTGTGCCTGAGTTTGCAGAGGTTGCAGGATCTTCCCCAGATGGATGCAAGACAAATGCCATCATCCCTAAGGTGCCCAGAAACATCATGATGACACATAATATAAAGGACATGGTGGATGTACGGTATAGTCAAGCTGCAATACAACTAATTTTAAATCAGACTTGCGTAGGATGAAGACAGATTGGTTCTATGTATCAGTGTGAGGAGGAGATAGTGGTGACCAGAGAAGGATGCTATAGCAGGTATTGTTTGTCAGGGCCTGGGAACCTGTTTTTGTTATCTTCCTGTACTCCAGCTTGGCCTTGAGATACTTGACGTTGTTGCCTTGTGCTCTGTCCTGTGTGAAACAGCAGGATGATCCAACAGAGAGATGAAAAGACAGACAGGAATGAGCTCCGGGAGGGCGGCCGAGACAAAAGTATATGGACATACCACAATTGCAGTAAGCATTTCCAGAAGTGACAGATCTAGGAAGAGGAGAATCAATAAATAACACGAACAATAATGTGTGCACCTGTAATAGTTGATTGACTTTAATCCCACCATATTGAACACAGACTATGTTAGATTAGCCTACTGAATTATTAGTTTTCTCTCCATTTCATGAGCGGTCCCAGTGTCCAATAGGGCCAACATCACTTTAGTGACTCCATAATCCACCTCATTTGATCATAAGTGAAAACATATTCTGTCACACTGTCTTTATAGCTTTAGGTTGTCTAATGTAAGCTATTGCTATTCAACCAGTGGTTTCTTCAATTTGACATTTATGTCATAATGTGAGTCGGCCCACGACATCATGCGCCCTCATGATGCAAAGCGAGCGTCTTACAAGATGACATGTTGATAAATGCCAGGAGGATATTACCTTTGTTACTTTACAGAGATTGTTGGAATGGAGACTGTATTACCTGCAGGTGTGCAAAGTTTATTAAAATGTATAACGAGGGCGGCGCTCCTACTACAGCCAGTTAACCTCTGCGAGTTTCTGACCAACTTTGCGGCTGAACTTACAGATTTCTGGAATCTTCACATAGAGAAAGATGCTGAGGAAATCCTCGCCCTCTTCTACAGCGATTGCTTCCCAGAGATGGTGGCTACACTTGCACTGCTTTCATCTGAAGGAGATGCCCAACGCGCCTTGGCCGCTCAAGACAAAAGTGATTCAGAAGCTTATGCAGAGTCAGACTCACATGTTTCACCATCAGTTTTGGACGAAGGAGATATTAGTCAGCAGGAGACTGAGGCCGTTATTGGTGTGGAGTCAGACACGTGTGTTTCACCACCTTTGGAGACTTCTGGTGATGGTGTTTCCTCTGACACTGAACTGTGTCCGCAGGAAGAGGAAGCCACAACTGCTGTTGAGTCAGACAAACAAGTTTCACCATCACCATCACACACTTCCGGTGACGGTGTTTCCTCTGTCACTGAACTACATCAGCAGGAGGGGGACGTGAGTGTTTCACCAGCACCATCGGAGGTTTCAACCTGCGACGGCGTTTGTTTTCTTTCTGAAATGTGTTCACATGAGGATGAAGAGAATGATGTGGAGTCAGACGTGCATGGCTCAGCACAACCACCATTGGAGACTGGCCCTGATGGTTCCCCCGCTGAATTGTGTCAGCAGGAGGAGGACTTTCTAACTGATATTGAGTCAGACGTGAGTGCTTCACCACCACCATTGGAGATGGCCTCTGATCATGTCTCTGAAGAGTGGCAGGAGGAGGAAGTGATAACTGATAGGGAGTCAGACATGAGTTGTTCACCACCAGCATCGGAGTCGTCCACTGGCAGTGTTGTCTCTGTCACTGATCAGCGTCAGCAGGAGGAAGGCGACACAACTGCTCTGGAAGCAGAAATGGGTGTTACTAGCGGAGCATCTGGGATTTCCTGCGATGGTGATTCCTCTGCTGTGGATGCATCACGACCAGCATCCAAGACTTCCCGTGATGGTGATTCCTCTGCTGTGGATGCATCACGACCAGCATCCAAGACTTCCCGTGATGGTGTTTCCTCTGTCACTGAACCGTGTGAACATGGGAAGGAAGTTACAACAGAAGGGGAGTCAGACGTGAGTGTTTCACCACCACCATCGGAGACTTCCGTTGACGGTGTCTCCTCTGTGACTGAACAGAATCAGCAGGAGGCGGAAGACATGCATGCTTCATCACGACGAGCATCCAAGACTTCACGCCACAGTGATTCTTCTGTCACTGAACTGGGTCAACAGGAGGTGGAAGGTACAACTGATGAGGACTCAGACATGCATGGCTCTTCACGACAAGCATCCAAGACTTCCCGCCACAGTGATTCCTCTGTCACTGAGCTGGGTCAGCTGGAGGAGGAAGGTCTAACTGATGTGGAGTCAGCCATGCGTGCTTCATCACGGCGAGCATCGAGTGCTTCCCACCATAGTGTTAGTTCTGTCACTGAACTGGGTCAGCAGGGGGAGGAAGGTACAGCTGATGTGGAGTCAGACATGCAGGTTTCATCACGACGAGCATCCAAGTCTTCCCACCACAGTATTTCTCCTGTCCCTGAACCCGGTCAGCAGGAGAAGGAAGCCACAACTGATGTGAAGTCAGACAAATGTGTCTCAAAACGAAAAGGATCCAAGACTCCTCGTGGCAGTGTTTCCTCTATCAAACAATCTCGGCAGAAGAAGAAAGTCACTGCTAAAGTCACTATTGCAGCCTCAGTCACAGATATTCCACCAACACCATCAACGTCTTTCTGTAGCAATGTTATGGAGAGCAGGCTTTTTGATCAGCAGGAGATGTCAGACGTAGGTATTCCACCGGCACCATCAAGGGCTTCCCGTTTTGGTATTTACTCCAATTTACGCCCATCTTGCTTAATGGAGGGCAGGCCTATTCATCAGCAGGACAATGAAATCATGACTTCTGTGGAGTCATCCTTGCCTCTACTACCAGGACCATCACAGTCCTCCCGTGACCATGTTTTCACTGTCACTGAATTGAATCAGCTGGATATGGAATGTACTGCTGCTGTGAAGTTTGGCAACGGTATTCCACCCCCACCATCAAGGTTTTCCGCTTTCGGTTATTACGCTAATTTAGCAACTACTAACTTAAGGGACGACTCAGAGTTCACAGGTTCTGTGAGATCAGAGATAAGTTCTCCGTTTGCAACATCCAGGCCTTCGCGTTGCGGTGCTTTCAATTTCCGCTCATCCAGCTCAAGGGAGGGCAATGCTTTTCGACAGCAGGAATCAGACATTTGTGATCTACCATCATGCACTTCCCGAGTCAGTTTTTCCTCTAGTGTATGCCCATCTGGGAGCATGGCTAGTAGTATACAGCCCAGAAATATGTCAGAGACTGAAACACCACATCTGGATTCTGCAAGATGTTTTGCCCCACATGCCAGTCCGAGACGCTCTGCTAACCAGGAGCCGCAGCAAGATGGTGATGGACAGAAACATTAAAGTCCATGGTAAGGCAAGTCCCTTTTGGCAGCATGGAGCAGCACTCCAGGAGGCACCATCGGAAGAGGCATGCTGGACAGGGCAAAAAATCTTAATCGTATCAAACTAGCAACTCTAGATACGATCACAGTGAGTAGTTTTGCCTGTCGACTCCGGTTTTTCCCTCCACGTGTCTTTAATAAATGTTTTGTTCAAAATTGTTGATCGCTAAAATGTTGATTTGGGGTTTTATTCAAAATCAACACATTGTACACATCTTAATCTTGTATAATTATACACATATTTCTGTGGCTCCATAAGAACAGTGCCAAATGATCACTGTCCTTAAACAGATGGGATGAATACTGACCTGGCAAGAGAATGTAAGAGAATAAGCACAAGACCATACTTCTTTCTGGAATGTGGTGTTTCAAACCGTTTCCATCCAACGCACTCACTAAAGACTTATATTTTACTGTCTCGATTGCCTCGGTTTAAAAAAAGTTGTCTCTTTCCCTAGCCACGGATCAGATCTTGGACCTGTTGTGCTGCTCTGGTCTCGACCCCTGCCACTCACAGGCTTGTCATTTGAAGCTATTGTGAAGCCATTTGCTGTTGTTGTGCTCTCCTGGATCATCTCTTAGCTTGACAATATAAAAGTATTTGCCAAAAAAAAAAAAAACATAGGTCAGCATATTCCACTGTAACACATGGGGTTCCTCAGGGATCAGTTCTATGACCCCTGCTAGTCATTATTGACCTTCAACCACTTGACAATATCCTCCATCATTACGCTGTCCAATTCCACTGCTATGCTAATGATACCCAGTTCTACATTTCTATCTATGCATGCACTGGTGACATCACAGATCTCGAATAAACGCCTTGGTAGGCTCCAAATAATTCAGAACTGCCCTGTAATGTCACTTGTTACATTTTATTTATTTTTAGTGTGTGTCTGTCTGTATTGTCACTTGTAACCCATTCACCGATCGCATCACCCCCATCCTTATTTAACTAGACTGGCTCCATGTCCAATACTGGATCGACAACAACATCCTCTAGCTCACCTTCAAAGCCCTCCACAGGCTTGCCCCCTCCCATCTCTGAACTTATGTGATTGTACAGTTCGCGAGAACTGTACAATCACCTTCACAATCCCCACCTTCCTCCTCTGCTGGACTCCTCTGCCTTCCTCTCTGGAGTCGAGAGGAAGCCTTGCTTTCAGCTGCAGTGCTCCTAGGCTATGAACATTTCTCCCTAAATGCATCCTTCAGCTGGACTTCCACCTTCAAATCACACCAATCAAAATTCATCTGAATTGGCCTACACTGTTCTTTGAGCTTTTAAGTTATATTTTAATACTGTATGTTTTGCCTTTTGTCAAATTGTGATGTAAGGTGACTTAAGTGTAAATAATATGTATAATTAGTTTTGATAAAGCATTTCATATTTGTAAAAGCGTCTTTTCATGTTTTTTTTAATGCAAATTTGAGTAATTTTACAATTGGTTGAAGCACTGCTGTCTCTTCAACGTCCCTAAATTATCTTGATTTATTCTTTGGGTCAGGCATTTGCAACAGCTCATTATACAGGAACAGCAAATACAGGAACGGCAAATACATCATGTGTTTTGTATCTTTTATCTGTAACTAAATGTGTTCATTAAGTTGTCCATGGAGGTAAAGATGGCTAAGAGGTAGAAAACAAATCTATAATGACCTTAATAATCCAGGTCCAATGGAATTTCCACAGGTTTGTGATGCGGGTAAACAAATCAAGGCCTATTTTCTGCACATCTATCCATCAGCTCTATGTTTGAGCAGAGAGGTCTACTAGCCGAAAGGCCTCCATAAACTCATTGATATCGATGCTCCCGTCCTTGTTAAAGTCAATGCTCTGAGCGAGGTCTGCTATGGCTTCATCACTGATCTCAGTCTTTAGATGGGAGCTCAGGAGTTTCCAGGTCTGACGGAACTCCTCAAATGAGATTAGACCTTGAAGGAGACAGAAGAAGAGGACATTTGTGTATTTTAAATGTATGTCAGCCATTTATAGAGGACTGACAGCAAGCCCCCTTTAGAAGAGGGGTACTATATTCCCATCAACTAACAGGCTTGGAGAGTGGGTTAGATCCAGGCTAAGGTGCTTACTGACCTGAATGATCTGTATCTATGATTCGGAAAATGGTTTCCAGGTTGGAATGGTTTTTGTACATGGTCTCCAAGATACTGGTATCAGAGATCTGTCATGGAAGAGATGAATGATGTTTCTGAATGTGCATGGATAATATCACAGATTAATTTCTTGTTCTGGATACTGGTTGGATGATGCAGACCTCTAGCTTGGGCTCAGTGATGGACAGTTCCCTTATCCATTGCTGGTAGTCCACTGCACCATCCTGGGTGCTGCTGACGAGCTGTGGCCGCAGAACCCTCCAGGGCAGACCCAGCTTCAGTACTTTTTCCGTGGCACTGGCCCAGTGTTTCAGAGAAATCATCCCTGGGACACACAGGGGGCAAAATGTTTGGAGTTTAGAGCCATGATTTACATTCTGATATACTGCCACTAGATGGCGGTAAACTCCTACTTTACACAGTTCTGGAGGCGGAGGAGGTTTAAATCATGTCCCCAAACTGAAGCTAGAGTCCTCGATGTATTTAGAAAAAGTGGGCAGTATATAGTATGCTTATATTTTAGTTTCTTTACAAACTATCATAAAATAGCTTTTGAGTTTTAGCAGCTGTTTTCCAATACCTGTGTTATCGCAGTCAAATTCCTGGCATGCACTGATCAGATCAGACTTATGCATAAACAGTTGTTCCCTCAGAGCTTGTAGAGCCGATCTCTCCGTCCACCCAATACTGAAAAAACAAGTGGAAAAAGTCTTTATTTTACTGAATAAATCTTTATCGGTAAACACATACTGGCTAATCTGGACGCGCTCCCTCATGCATCATTGTACACAGTGTATTTGTTTGTCTTGATGTGTCAAAGCTATCTGATAAATTGGATTGCTCGCATGATTGGAGTTCACACTTCTGCTGACCTCCCACTGATCTTAAAGGGCCTTGACCTAAAACAATGCATACATTTCCCCCATCATTTACCATTACCTTTTTGTATTTTAACCTAAAACCTAAAACTACAAACTATATCATCTTGCCTTTGTCTTAGCGTGAGCTCTCGGGATGTTCGGCTAGCCTGGTACTGAATGCAATGGGGCACCAGATCATGGCCCATTCTGATGTAGGCTCCTCGGTTACTGCCCACCTCATAGTAGTTAGACGCTGAAAAGATAGTCAGCACCTGGACACAAGGGACAGTAAGAAAGAAATGCTTGATTCAGCAGTGAACTTCAGGCTTTCCGTCCAAAATCTCTCCCTCACATCTCAACATTACCTTGCGGTCGTGGCAGAACTCATAGCCGTCCTGCTTGCACTCGTGGGACCGGATGAGGAGTTGGAGGTTATGTCTTCTTAGCACATCTTCGGTGACATCCGGACCCCAATAGCATCCTCCTCCGCGCACCTCATTGGGAATGCAGCCATTTTGGGTCATGGGGTCACTCCATAATAAATCCACCATCTGTTTGGCGAATGGAGATCGACTCCAATTAATCTCCAAATAAAGAATGCGATCACTCAAAACCAGAAAAAAACACTGAAATTCACTATTGTTCCCATCTTTTACTTGTTTCCACTCATCCTCTTCCGTGTCTCCAGACTCTGAGTGTGAGGAGTCTGACTTCGATTGGCCTCGATAGATCTGCTCAAAACCAGCCTTTCTGCGTCTCCTCTGGAGCTCCTCCTCCACCGACCAGGTAAGACAACCGCTCAAGGACGCCGAACGAGTTGGGAGGTCAAGTCTTTGACCTGGACCGGAGCTCTGGTGACTCATAGAGCAAACTCGACGGCGATTCTCTGCTGGTCCACAGACCTTTTCACCATTCTTGTCCATCTTCAGAGACTTACTACCAGCGACTGCCTGCTGGCTCTGCTGGGGTGGTCTGAGAACTGATGCGTACTGCACACATTCGCAAACAGATGAGTAGACATTTAACACACAGACACGTGACTGGATCTTTAAGGAGAAGGATATTGCTAGAGCAATCTTACTTTGTGTCGCTCAATTCTGGATATGAGCTTAAGGTCTGTAGTGGCAGAGATCCCTCCGTGCACAACCAGCACCTTCTGATCAATCACAGTGGCCACAGGCAGCCAGCTGAAGATCTTCTGGAACAGATTCAGGATCTTCTTGCCATGAACCTGTAGACCAAGAGAAGGTTACTGAGACTCACACACACGTGGTTAAAGGACTATGACATTCTCATTCAGGTATGACATAACGTCCAGGTGAAAGCAAAATGAACAACCCCTACCTTGTATTTTCCCAGAACCTCTTTTGTAAAACCGTATCTGGAATAAATTCACAATAAATTAGAAAACAACTAACCACCTATGGGTAATACTAGTAAATCTACATTTATTCTCAAAAAATACCTGAGGTTAACCATGTGATCCTCATGGTTCCCTCTGTTCAGATGGACATCATTGGGATAAAGCAGCAGGAAGGCAAACAGGATAAGCAGGATCTCCAAAGAGTTTTTACCACGATCCACATAGTCGCCATTGAAAACATAAGGTTTCTCCGAGGAGGGCAATCCATTCTGGACAGGTTAAGTTACAGTTAACTGAAATTGAATTATAAGCTGGTTGCCTGGTGTATTAGTGTAGTGATGTACCTTATAGAATACCAATAGGAGATCTTCAAGGTGTCCATGTAAATCACCTGGGAAGAAACAATTATAGTATAAAGGGCGAGAGGCAATATTAAAATACAGAATGCATGAAAATGTAGGAGTGAGTATCACTTGTGTACCGCATATGGTGATCTCCTTGGTGTGGCAGGTCGAGACATGATTGATGTTGGGCAGAACTCGCAGAAGTCTCCAAGTTTCTCCAAGAAGCTGCAGAACGTATCGCGAATGAAGCTGCTACTGGGGAAAAACAAATAGAATGGAATGTGCTCTGCCACTTGTGGTTTTTAATTATTGCCTGTACATGTGTGTGCCTGAATATTTCTACCCTCTGTGTACATCACATGCCTGTGTACCTACTTGTTTGTGCTTGAACGTTTCTACCAGCTTCGATACCCCACAAAAAGTCATGGGAAAGTTGAGATGAGGGCCAGTGTAGCAATCAGAAACCTCAATGCTGTGGTAGGAAATGTATATCTCCCAATCTGTGGCTTGACAAATTCCATGCTCAAGGTAGATGTGAGATATAAGATTCCCTAACATGGGAGGCAAAGGGAAAAAAGAGAGAAAGGGAGCTCAGGAATCATGCCAGCAGGGAGGAGAAACTGGAATTAAATGATGACAGCTCAGTGAATTTCAGGCATCGTCTTACTTTGATTGTTGGCCGGGGTGAAGTGGTCCATCAAGTAGCTGAAAAAGCTGTGGAGCTGCATGGACAGAGTTTTTTATTAAAGGGTGCTAATAGACAGATCTCCATGTTCATATTTTCAAATCAGTGCAAAGCCGCCTGTCAGCACTATGGCCAGCTTGCATAAACACAGCATCTTTCCCTGAAATGTGGGGAAATCAGACTGCAGAAACGATGTCCGATTAGGCTGAAATTCAACTCTACAAACCGTCAGGTACGAAAAAACTGGGGTTAGAATCGTACAGTGTCTGTCTGAAAACATTCTGCTTTATACACACATTGAAATTCATACTGCTGCAAACTGGCTGACCTTAATCTGGTCCTGCTGCCCTGCGTATTCTATAGACTGGAAGATGTTCCACGTGCATCTGCGCCTGATCTCCAGCCGTGCTACATACTGACGGTACCAGCGCTGGATCAACAAAGCAGCTCTGATGGCTAATGGAGTAGACCAGGAAAATATTTACTTTTTGTCACTTTCAAACATTTAGAGATATTGATGTTTAACAATACTGTGTTCCATTTTTTTTGGTAAAACTCACCAGTGGCAGCTTCAAGGATTGCATTAACATTTAGGAGAGAAAGTAAGATTTACTCAATATTGCTAATGGAAACCCATTTCTATACATTGGAAATGCATTTTGAAGTTAATGGTATCAGAAACATATTTACCTGGACATGAGAAGCTTGCTAAGATGACATAAATGACAGTTAATACAATAAAAATGAGTCCATTAATACAGTCAGTGTATAAATGTACATGTATGTAAAGTTTTTAACGTGCAAACCTCGACTGGTCACTGTTTGATTGCTGGTGCAAGTTGGACCTCTTTCTTGCTTCCTCCGCTGGAACACTGGTTTAACCATGCCACATCCCATGACCCTTTGCTCTCCTCACTGTCAAACAGTCACATTCACACTGCACATGTTTGGGTGGGACGGTATTTCAGAATGTTTGCAATAAAAAAATGTAATAGAAGGAAATGTTTGTCCCCTTTCACCCCCAAAAACCCTAAAATACTACAAGGCCTTTATTTGGCTGCTCAGTCATTTCACTATGACATCATTTAGTGCAGTAGAAAATCTGAATATAACCTGAATCTATAAGATTTCCCTCTTAAATCTTTGTGACAGACTGTGCCCGTCACTCCACCACCACCACCAGTAAAACAAAGCGTTTACACCAAAGTATCTTTATTATCTGACTAAAGAGCCTCTGTTCTCACCGCCAGCAGCAGTTCCTTGTTTGGTAAAAAGGACCTGAGCCAACCATAGGCTGTCTTTGATATGCCCGTGTGGCACACAGGTGTATCCAATTTGATTTGTTAGTTGAAATGATCTGTTTTTGGGTAAAGTACCTGTATGGTAATGAGGATAACTATGAGCAGAAGTATTATTGGTTATCTATCTTGAATGTTTTTGATATTGTTTGGCTTGCCAGCTTTTATCTCTGAAGGTATTTTGTTTCTCAGTTTTTCTGACCGTGTGTGAGTGGACAATCTCCTTCACTTCTTCAGCCAAACTACCCTCATACAGGACCCAGATGTAACCATCTTAAATGACAGCTATAAAATGAAATGAAATTATTAACACATGAATTAAATAGAAACTCACCAGAATGGCACAGCCTTACCTGGAGAGGTTAGCTTTCTTTCATTCCCCTGGCTCACTTCTTCGTCATCTCTGCATACAAAATACAGATAGGAATTCCATCGTTCTTGTGGTGGTTGTGTTGTTCTTGGATCGGTGAGGCCTCAGACGCACCATCTGTGCCTGCAAACACACTGGCCAAGGCTGGTGATGAGCAGTATTGGTAATTGTCTTGTCTCAAACCTCGTGACCACTTGAACAAAACAAGATGTAAGTAGATTAGGATTACATTTTACTATGGCTGGCATCTATGCAGAATAAACAGATAAAGGCTCTTATAAAGGGCAGCACCTGTTTAGATAGTTGGCCTGATGATTCAGAGAGGATGCATCATCAGTATGCTTCATATACTGTTGTTGATGATGCTTAAATACACAAAATATGGAAGCAAACAAAATGTAACTGTTTACAATTGTTAACTGCTACTAACAATTTTAACAAGATATTCAATACAAGATTTTTCATATTCTATGTATGCAAATGCAAAATACTTATTTCTCAAACTATTTACAAACTTATTTACTGATTTTCTGGTACTGAACTTACAATAATGACCTTGTCCCCAATGTTATGCTGTGAAATCTGCAACACTACAATAAATGAACTGAAACAAACACTGAAACAAAATATCATCTTGTCCACCTTCCCCTGTCTCTGTATCTTGAAACAAATTTCAGCAATGTCCTTTGTTTATTTGAGGAACATCTGCAATATGAATCCTCCCCGATGGGCTGTTTGTGTATAAAGGCCCTTTGTGCTGACAGCCGGCAGCAGCTGCCAATGGTGTAACTTCCCACAGCACTACAACAAGGAAGTGGTGGGAGGTGTCTGATACTCAAGGACTTCACTCATTCATGTGTATAAAGCTCCTTTATCCCACACTGACCTCAGGTGTGACATACAGAAGTATAAAATGATGTATACCTATATACAGTATAGTATTATTATTATTATAGCATTAGAATACTATGTATTATGTAGCAACGCATAATAGTAGAAGCTGCTTATTTATAAATGTATTAAATCAATTCTACTGTGGTTTCTACTGTGAACACATCATAGACACAATGTTTCTTTAGTTGTATCAGTGATCTTTTAGTAGCAAAGGCTGAGAGTAGCTTCCTTTTCTAGGTCCACATGGCCTTCGCACTGATAACATTTTTAAACAACATTAAATCATTTTGTACAAATATCAAACATTGCCATTGAATGGTTGACATCGCCCAGCTGGGTAAAACATCACACTGAAGGTGTTGAATTTTGAATGAAGGCGAGTGATTGATTGATACTGCTGAATGAATCAAACCATAGGCAGTGTTTGCTTAAAAAAACAAAAACAAAAAGGATGAGGCTGCAGTTTTTTCCCCCTGGAACTTTTCCTGCTCTGAGACGTTGAGACGTGACTGTGAGGCCTGAGATTAACATCTTCACACTGTTGTTAAGACTTGTTGGATCCCTTACATAAGATCATTTGTGTTGTCATGCAGTGTTTACACGCACTTCAGTAACCTGATTAACCCCCACGTTTCTGGAAACCGGATTTCCATAACCAGGTTAAGTGACTTGGTTAACACACATAGATCTGTGATAAGAGTTTTAACAGCGTGCATCTCCGTGGCAACTTTAGTTTAAATAAAAAAGTTTATGGAGACTAAACAGCAGCACCGACAATAACAAATAATGCAGTAATTTCTGCAGGTAACTTAAACTACCACTGGTGGCACATGTACCACAGTTTGAGAACCCCTGATCTAAATAGTTCTAGTAATTTTACTCAACGTGGAATTGCTTCACAGTTTTCCCAAATTTCCATTCAATTCAGTGAATGAGGTGATCATGATGGCATCAACATTTTAACACTCATAAGAACAACTTTTCACAATGGGCCATTGTATTACAATACTTGTATATTTTACTGCTAATATTGTTGAGGCTTTGAATGATTCCTGTCTACAAAGTTACAATGAAAAAACATGACACTAATATTAAATATTGTCATATTGTCTGTAAATACAACTTTCTACAGGTTTGAAAATATGTTGATGATGATACCTCAGTTATGTCATGTTGAGAACCCTATGTCTATTATGTCTACTACTTTGCCAGTCTTGTATGATCTTGTACCAAACATTCCTGCATCGTGTTGAAGAATTATGCTTTGAAAGTTATTCTCTCTTCACTGGAGCATGGAAGTTAGCATTTGAGGCCTCATGGGAAAGTTTCCCCTGCATTCTGACCCAGTTTAGGCCTGAGTAGGGAGAGGCCATGCGAGGACATGAGGACACCGTTCATCGGTGTCTCTGATACTTCTGGCTTACAAGCAATTTGAGATATTAACATCACCTGCAGGAGCATAATTGCTTTGTGTTAACATTTCTGCCCTCCCAAATTCTGGCCTTGAACCACAACTGCACAGAAAACAATGTTGTTATTATGTTTATCAGTGGAGATTTCTGCCTTTCATGTCAGTTCAAAAATTTGCCTGAGCTCTAAAAAAAAAACTTGAGAGATAACCATTCATCAGTGAATGGCCACCTGGTGTGTTATAGCTTCAGCTACAGGAATTCAGTCTATCTTAACTTTAGGTTAATGTTTATACGTATGTATATTTGTGTAAATAATGATAATGATACTGTATATTAATGGTGTGACAGTAGTTATGTAATAGTCTGTGTTACGTTTGGTTGAGAGAAAGCAAATCAACAGGTCAGGTGCACAAATTATTAATCATTATTGTTATTTATCGGTGATTCTCCTTGTATTTGTGTTTCTGTCACTTATAGTAATTCAGTCATGCACACTGTGACCGTGGTATGTTCATATACATACCACATTATTGTGTATGCATGCCTCCCCCCAGTGTCTTGTGTCGCTCTGTCTTTCTCTGTTGGATCATCCTCCTTGTTCTGTTTCACACAGAACACGGCACAAGACAACAATGTTAAGTATCTCAAGGTCAAGCTGGGGTACAGGAAGATAAAAAAAAAGGTTCCCAGGCTGTGGCAAACAAAATCTCTTGCAGCATCCTGCATCGGTCACTACTATTTCGCCCTCCAACGGATGCATAGAACCTCAATCCACCTCAGCCTTCATCCTACCAAAGCCTGATTTGAAATTAGTTTTATTACGGTTCGACAGCATGTCCACCATGTCCTTTGCGCTCTTCAGCATGACGATGTTTCTGGTTTACTCAATGGTGATTGCATTTGTCTTGCATCCATCTGGAGAAGAACCAGCGACCCCAAGGCACAACAGGTCAGTATCAAACTTCCTTATGCAACACAATGATTTACATTATGTTGTTTTCGAGCTTCAGCAGCATAACTAATTATCTTTTAAAACAACATTGCTTCTTCTTGGAGCAGGCAAAGGTCTACATAGCTGCTTCCAAGGTTTCTTTCGGGGAGGTCAGATAGCATGTGTGCATAATCACCGGAGTCATGTCTACGTGCAGGTGCCATGTTGAGTCGGTGCATTCCATCAGGAAGGGGCTCCTGAGGGAACTCAACCTGCAGACTGAGCCTCAGCTACCTGCGGGCGGCCTGGACGGCATCAGGGAGCAGTGGAAGAGCACATTCAGTACCATCGCTCACAAAGCCAAAGGCAATCCAGGTACAAACAGATATTTTACAATCAGCTTCTAATAGTGCACACACAATGCTTTTGTTTCATCTTCATCTGTAACTTCAGCCACTTATGTGACTGAATCTCTAATGTTGCTCCAGTTCCAGCTCTCTCTGTGGCACCTGCTGCTGGAAACAATGCAAGCCTGCAATGTTGCACCATAGCCTCTGAGATCGTCATGAGAGGTGCAAAGTGTTTGTTTGTGTGTCTGCATTCATATTTATCCAGGCTGTGATGTAACAAAGCCATAATCTCTCCTGTTGCATCCCTTTTTACATTTGACAGACCTGGGCTGGGACAACTGGGTCATCTATCCTGAGAGCCTCACCATTGTCAAGTGTACAGCTTGCAACCCTGACCACACTCTGCGCTGCCCAGCCTCTCACACAGACACCCAGGAGGCCCATGATCAGGTGCATACACATTCCTCAACAATAAGACCAGTACACAGTTTTCTTTGTGTGCCAGGAGGCTGACTTGGTTACCAATACACATACCTGTTCCCACTGTTGTGCTGCCAACATGAATTATCGAAGGCACTCCCCATTTTAGCTAGCGGCAGCAGAAATATGCTCCTAAATATGAAGCATGCTCTATCTGAACAGTTTTCTTTGTCAGAAATTAGAAATGTAATATTCTGCAGTCTATCCTCGACTTTTTGGGTAACAACACTCACATGGATTTGTTTTATTGACTGATAATGTTGCTGTTTTCTTATCACTCTGCTTCTTCTCTCTGTCTCATTCTGGGTCCAGATGCCATGTTGTCAGCCCACCTCCCAGAAAATGGTGCCCATCCTCTACATGGACGAACTCAGTGCCCTCGTCATCTCCTCTGTGCAGCTGAGCAGTAGCTGCGGCTGTGGGCTTGGCAACCACCAGCTGCCCAGTGAGGAGTAAAGTTTTGGTTTGTAGTCTTGCGTAACTTTTCGAGGCACTTGGCACACACATTGATGAGCAGACACAAAATATGTTCCAGAAGGTTCCATGTTAATGAGCAATGTGAAACACAGATAAACACAAGCACACGCATCTCTGCATAACATAAATGCTTTTGCAAACTGGTGTAATTTCAGTGTGTATTCAACGACCTACATCAGTCTCTCCCTAACAATTCGGTTTGTAATTCCTGTTATTATCCAAGAAATCTGTCCATCTCCTGTGTATTTTGTTATTGAGGAAATGAACAACCTTTGACATGTTAATTCCTGTAATCCAGGTATCTGCATGTACAAAGATCTGGAAACAGTTGGGTAAAGAGGAGTTGACACAGCAGTTGATACATGAGGTCAGTTTAGCTTTAAACAAATCTAATGGGCGTACTGAGCTATTTAAAGTGACCAACCACTACTGAGTGTTCCCTCCAAAAATGTTTGACCAGAGCCAAATTCTCTCCAGGCCAGTTGGCTTTCTTCTCATTTGTGGTAGAATTGCTGCCTGACTGTTTATCTCATCTTAAACAGAATCACAATAGATATTGTCTTTAATATAGGGAAAGCCCAATGTGCTAATTGTAAACCCAAACATAAACTCTTTTCTGTAAATGCAATGAGAGTGAGTTACTCAGAAGTCATGTCCAGTTTTGTGGAAAGCAGAATGTTAAAAGCAAAAAAAGCAAGCAAATAAAGGAAATTCTACATTGAGTTTATCATTAACATTGTGATAAAGAAACATTTGATTTTTTTGTTCAGTCATCTCATTTTAATTCCCTTGACAGCTGACACACTCACATATTATATACATAAAGCATGTTTTGGTTGATATATTACTAAGTTCTTTTTTTTACTAATGCAATCTCACCACTCACTTTTGCATGTATTTTTGATCATTCTTTTTCATAATGTGATATGTTATACACTATAACTCATCATGAATGAATCAGCACCACATTTTTTAAAGTTTTTATTGTAGTTGTGATGTTGCATCTTGATCATTTGTATGGATTTTGTGACTGAATAAATGGATTAAGATCACGCTGTTTACAGTCATTAATGTGTTGTGTTTCTTATCAAAGTCATCACATATGCCAGCAAACAATAGTTTGCATGTCAGTCAGTTCCACAAAGTTCTGCAGGGAGGAAAATAGCACAGGGAGAAATGTTGGCAGGAATCCTGACACACCTCAGGGGAAGAGTATCTTGTTGCGCACTTCAGAGGAGGTCTTCAGCATTCTCACTTGTGCTGCATGCAATTTAACACGGAAATCATACTGACCCCTGTTGCAACTTATTCTCTCTATTCTCTTTATTTAGTCAACTAGCAAAATATCGACAGCATAAGACAACTGCAACTGCCAGATTGTGAGACCTGGACTACAACTCATCTTTGGGAGTATTTTTAAAAGGTTTTTTCATTCTGGAGATGATGTCCAGATATTTCACAGTCTGGGTGACGTGTGGCATTCTGTCCACACTTCTCCTGGCCGTGGGGGCTATTGAATGTTCAGAGAGGGCACCTACGCTGAGTTTGCTCCCCAACAGGAATGAATTACCAAGTGAGTGCTTGATGGAGTGCAGTGGACTAGTGTTTATCAAAAAAATACAACTTCAGGATAATCACAATATACGCCTCAAAGGTTCCACAGAAGGTAAGGAAGACATTAACACTCATGCAGGATTGTGTTCATTGACCTGATTTCTCAAGCAGACACGATGAACAAGTATTATCGGCAGTGAATGTTTCTGCATTGCTCCCTGAGAGATATAAACCTGTTTTATGATTTGCTTTTCTAAACTTCTTTCTCCTCAGCTGATCTTGGGGAGTACTGCTGGCCTACAGAGCTAAAGTGCACCATTGGAGAGAGCTTTCAGAACGCTTTTGTGGTTTTGCCTGTGGATATGTCTGCCGTAGGACAAGAACAGCTGGAGCTAAAATCCACTGCCCCCACTGCAGGCACATTGGATGTACACAGCAGTCCCACCGTGATTGATGATAACTGTGGCCTCCGTTATGATGTCACACACCACTTCAACAGACCGGACACAGGGACAGTATTCTGCATACAGATTGTCACCCAGCAAGGCCTCCTGGGAGACAGATTGATTAAATGTCCACCCTATCTGGTCACTTTTTGGCAAAGACCACCAAATCAGTCTAATCGAGAAGGCAGAGGGTAGAAAATAAGGACTGACCATACAAAATACCATGTGGCAGAATAAGCGTGATTCTATATAGTTTATTTAAGCTGCTAACCAATTATAAAAGAGTCAGCTATCATGAGGGAGCCTTAAAAGAAATGGAATCTAAACATGCCAGTGCAGTGAGGTAGAGTAGAAGAGGGTTTAGGCAATGAAAGATTTGCAAATGTGTCATAGTTAATAGAAAATGTACTTTTGTGAGCTAGATTTTTATATTCATGGAATATTGTGAGATATTTGTTTGTTTTATTTTCATCTAGGCTCATCATAGGTTCACATTTACTGCAAACATCTCTTGTTTAATACGTATTAATATTATTATTATTATTAATAATAATCACTATAGTCAGAGCTGTAAAGTAATCCATATACAGCATATACATCCATCCTGTAAGCATATACTGTAAATGCTGTAGGAAAATTGTCAAGACAAATCCTCTCTTTTTTTTAGTAGATACTTGTATTTGTTTATTGTGAGTTTAAGCTGTTTTACCTTTGATGAAATTTTGTATCTGAACATAAAGGCCGATGTGGGTCAATTATACATTTGCATGCATAAACCCATCTTTGCTGTGCACCAAGTAGACAATGTGTAAAACTTAATTACTGCACAGCTGTATTGATTCAAAAGAGCGATGGAAAAGTTCTCTGGAAAGATATAAATATGAAGAGTTTTTATTGGTTATTGTGATGGCACTATGAAAGCCTTTGATTTGCTGCTTCAGTCACAAGTGTTATATTCAATGAGAAAAATTAAATAATGTTCAATCATGATCTTAATATAACAGTGCATCATGTTCTTCTCATCATGTCCATATTAAAGATTCAAGTCGTGTGATATTAACAATAAATTATACTGGCACCTATTGGCTACAACTGATAAAAATGTTTATTCGGGAGGTGAGGTGAGGCGCTGAAGGAGCTGCAGCAGCCTCTAGTGGCCAACTGTGAGAGCACACCTTTATTGGCTACTGGTATAAGTAACCAACGTATTTGTTGATGCATTCTTCAAATAGCGTCACGTGGATCGTAGGATGTTGGAGGGGAAGTATACTTTTGAGTCTAGTCTTTGAGTCTAACTAATAAAAAGCAATATGTTAAATCCTATAAACGAGAAGGCCGTGTTTGTTGCTGTGCAGATGTTAAGCCTTCCCAGATAACATTAGTTCATAGGTAACTGGAGTTTATGTTGGTATGGATTTCCATCAGTAAATGCGCTTTACCTGTAGCCAGTGTGGATATGTGGCTGTACTGGATGGATATAAGCTGGTCAAAGCTGCCTAATCAGTTCAACTGCCAATCAGTCTTTAATCCATGTGGGGAAGTGAATCCTATCAACTCCTGTCCTGCTTTATTGAGTCTGACAAGGTAAACAGAGCACCAGGTAAACTGTATTGCTTCCAAAATAAGGTAAATCTATGCAAACCCTGCCTGGTTGAGATTAAAAAAAAAAAAAGGGTTCCATGGGACGGATATGTGGTCGCAGCTGAAGAGATGCAGTGGCCAGCAAGGTGTGAAATTGAATGGAATTTTAATATCTTCTATTGGCATAAAAAATAATACAAAGATGTATTTACAACATTTTCAATCAAATCACACATTCAATCCTACAAATGGTATACTCATGCCAGTCACATTTGTAGTCTCATAACACAACATTTTGAATATTAAATTAGTTCAGTACATTTCGGTGAACAGTGATCGTCTCGAGTTCACTTGCCAGGAGTAACAGCGTGCCGACTCTTCGGGCGTGTCACTTCTCAGAGGACTGACACTGACAATAACAGTCTGGATGTGTGTGTGCGAGTGTGTTGGTATGCCGAGCAGGTTCAGCTAAGGATGCCTCCTCTCATGTGTCCGCTGTCTGTGAGCCCGTGCTCGATCAGTTTGATGTCTTCCAGGTCGTCTTTGATGACGCTGATTAACTGACTGATACCCTCCTGCTGCTGTTTCAAGTGCTGAAGGTGAGAGATCACAGGAAAAAAAAAAAGCTATGTTACAGTTTTGCAAAAAGGCAAAGAATGGATATAAACCCCAAACTGACCTGCGTCTCATGTATTTTTGTTGTTGAATGCAGATTGCGCTCGATCACTTTTAATTGAATTGAATAAGCAATATGTTGGATTGTAAAACAGAGATCATCAGTCAAACGGTGGCTAGTTGTGGAATAATGCCTTGCAAAATCTTTGTTACATTTGTTGGAGAGAAGAGAAGATAATTGAAGAAACTATTGAAACATTAATGACATAAGTTTGATATTTATTTTGGGGGAAATAATTGCTATATTGCGTATAAAATATAATCTATAGATTAATCGACTAATCAAAAAATGTATCTGTAGATTAATCTATAAAAAGATAATCGTTAGGTGCAGCCCCAAAACCCAGCAATAAAACAGGGAAACCAAAGGCTCTAGGAAAGTGACATGCATGAATGAAATGCCACAGATAAAAGATAAACGCCCTGTC
Source organism: Genypterus blacodes (assembly GCF_046128005.1). Taxonomy (NCBI): domain Eukaryota; kingdom Metazoa; phylum Chordata; class Actinopteri; order Ophidiiformes; family Ophidiidae; genus Genypterus; species Genypterus blacodes. Next base: position 299,308 of record NW_027466886.1, on the reverse strand, counting down.
ACTCACCTGTCTGACTTCTCTGAGAAGGTCTGCATCAACGCTGTAACGCTCCTCTGACCTCACGGCTCCAAAGTGGTTCTGCATCCGGATTTGGGACATCAATTCATTCAAGCGACCCTGTTAAACGTGACAAATCCACAAATAGTCTCAAACTCCCAGTAAAGCTTTGGTCTCAAGTAGTGGCCGGATCCTCGTCATCAGCAGAGAGAGATTTAAGTCACAATCTGACAATATCAGTTTAGAGTTTACCTTGAACTGTGTGGGGGCATTGAGCTCAGACTGAATAGTATCCAGCTGCACCCTGAGGTGCTCCTCATCCACCTGGATGGCATAACCACTTTTCCTTTGGATCTCTTGCTTAATCAACACCTGGCAGGGAATAAAAGCATTAAACATGAATACTGGCTGAGGCATTGGATCCAAACACTGTCCTCAAACTCTATGTAGGAATGAGCAAATGGTATTTCAGAAGTGATCTGGGTACCTGCAGCACTCTGTGAGAGAGATCCATCAGCTTCCTCTTGTACTGAGCAATCTTGGCCACGGTGGTCGCCTGGTTCTTCTGCAGCTCGCTGATGTCATTGGAGATAATCTGTGTGAGTGAACGAGAGTGTGCCAGAAGTCAATAGCCATTTCTTTTCAATCTTGAGCAACCTACTGGAGGCAAGTGCAAGAACTGGATACATAAAAATCTGCTCCAGAACACCATTGTTAATTAGAAGGGATTGTGCTTGAATTTAAGAGGTCACGTTTCCTTTACATTCAGCAGACCAAGACTAGCAGTGGCACAGCTGTTATATGACTCACATCCACTCTTGTCTGATGCTGTGTCGTCATCTGCTCCTGGATCTGCAATCTGCGAAGCAGCTCCTTAAAACTCACCATGGGCACTGGAATCAATCTGGAGGAAAGACACAGAAGAAAGGACTGTCACGGCAACAGCATCTGCTACGTTTGAACAATACACAAATGATCCACACATATGTTCTCCAGCTTACTTCTCAGGGTCAGGGTTGTCCACCTTGGCCTGCTCCCAAATGATAGCATCCACGCCTAAGGAGAGAAAACGCCCTGGTTCATATTCAAACAATAGATGTGAGAGAGAATGATTCACACGTTGTCAGTAGTCGTTTACCTGCGGGAGCATTTTGCAGCAGCTGTTTGAGCTGCGTTGGCGAGAGCTCGGTGCGTGTGACGGACATGGCCACGCCCAGCTGCAAGAGTTGAACCTTGATGTTGGCCTGCTCCATGTAGCCGTACAGCGTGCTGGCAGGGATCCGCTTGGAGGTGCCGTTAGGTGAACGCTCCACCACGTAAACTATCACCTCCGTCCTGAGTGCAGGAAGACAACGACGCGTCTTTACCAGGGCGCAAAGTATCGACACATTTCTGTGAAAGCCATTCAAAGAAATGCTTACTGGTCGTTGGGCAGGGATTTGACCCCGTCCACATTGACGGTGAGTGTCTGGTTGCTACCCAGGACCTTGTGAAGGGACTCGACCAGATGCTGCTGCTGAGCTCGGACCTCGGCCTCTTTCTTATGAAGAACCAGGACCACAAAACCATCCTCATCCTTACTGATGGGGACGCAGCTGTAGCCCAGCGCCTATAAAACAAGACCACTGCCACTCAGTCACAGCTATGCAGAGTTTGACACCAATACTTGAGGACAACTGCACCAAGGAAAACATCAAACCTCTCTACTGAACTACAACCTGTTACCTTAAACCTGCAGAAGGGGTTTTCCTGGGTAAAGTCAACAGGCGGGGCGTTGTTGCTGTAGTAACCCTTGCCCGTGCCCCAGTAGGCCTGCAGCTGGTTCCATTTGGCTAGAATGGAGTCCCGCTCGTCTCCTAACAGCGTAGGAGCCGACAGAGCCGTGACCTGCTGGTACAGCTGCGTGGGCTGAGCCTGGCCCTGCTGCTGGGCCTGCTGGCCGAACAAGCCGCCTGGGGACAGGAGGGACAGGAAGTGATGGGACGTCCAACAAGTCTTATTTTATACATTTTGTATACGACACATCGCTACATTGGCAGGTTGATTTTTAAAAACTAAACGCTGTGAGTGGTTAGGATGTTGAAGTTGATATCTGTGACTTTCTGCTCACTGTCGCCCTCTGCAGGTGACAGATGGCAGTTGTGGAAGGGTTTGAGGAAGCCTGCATTCAATTTCAATCTAACTTTACAGGAAAACAAATCAATCAACTTTCTACAATCAGAGAGACTGGAACCCATCACACAGGAGAACAAATGAATGATAGATTGAAAACATATTATTGATATCAGCTTCTGTATTCTGCTTGGATGGTTGCCGCAGCTCATCTTCTCACTGGAGCACACATGTTTGGCACACACACACTGCTCCTTCACCTTGCTGCTGCTGAGTTGACTGGATATTAAAGCCTCCAAATCCACCCAGGCCTGTAGCTCCTAATCCAGTTCCAAATCCTGGCGCCCCAGTAGCAGTCACAGCACCGAGCCCGGAGGAGAACCCGAAGCCTTTGTTCTGTGTGTTACCAAATAGACCTCCTGCCACCAAACGCCAAACAGACACACAGAGAAAACATCAATTACACTGTGCAGGACGTGTTTTAGATTTGATAGAATCTTTCAGCGCTGACCTGTGGTGTTAGCAGGAGTTGCAAAGCTAAAAGTGGACCCTGGTGCAGCAGCTGATGTTGTAGTTGTACCAAAGCCACCGAAAGCCCCTGAAGAATGTAGCATATCATGACATAGAAGATCAGGGAGGAGTTATGGTTAGAGCTGCCGAAATACATATGGAGGAAAGAGTGAAGTGGCTGACTGCCTAACATACAGAAGAAAGAGATGTGTTGATTTAGCTTAAGACCATTAAAAGAACCTGAAACATAGTATTTCTATTTAGCATTGTTGTTCTGCCTTGCAAGAAACAGTGAAAGTGTGGAGCGTGTACATGGATCAAATGAGGCGATCTCCATTCATGGTAACGCTGAGTCATGCAAATGGAAACAACAATGGACGTTTCAGTGTGTAGGATGACACAGCACAGCACCACACACATGGGAAAATGTATGGAGAATGTTTTTAAAGACAGACTTGATTAATCAATCAAAAAGAGTATTCTACCTGTGCTAGCCAGGCTATTACCAAAATTGAAAACTGTGCCAGTGGTGGTTGCTGTACCAAAGCACCCCACATTAAAGCTGACTGCTGCTGGGTTGGCATTTAAACCAAACCCTCCAAAATTAAACCCACCAGCAGTGGTGTTTCCAGCTCCCAGCCCCCCAAATCCTGCAGCCAGCGGAGGCAGGCAGCAAGAGGAGAAAATGACATGAAGGAGTTAAATGACAGAAAGGCCTAGAGTAAGATCAGGAATTGCAAATAGTCAAAACTACACCACCTTCTGCTGGATTCACATGGGAAAGAATGAGTCTTACGGGTCATTAGGCTGGAATCTGACAGAAGATGCAAACTAATATTTTGTACAATACTGGAAAATTGTTGTTTCTTTCCGTTAGGTCACGATAATCCTTCATGTTTTGGTTGGGTGAACCTTGCGGTAGGAAGTGAACGAGCCAACCTGAATGCACCACCGGCATCAAACTATCATCGTGTGAATCCAGCATCCCAGCTTTGCGCCCTCCATTCCCGGGGGATCCATCTTACCTGTGGTGGTGGAGCCAAAACCAAATCCGGGGGCCGCAGCTGCAGCAGCGGTGGTGGTGGCGGCGGCCCCGAAACCAGGCGCCGTAAGAGCTACGACACAAGAAACGACAGCATGTAAACAGTCGAACACAAGGCGAATTCATATCTGGTAGTTTCCCCTCCAACGTAAATGTGCCTCTTGCTGGAGTTAGTCTAGCGAACAGCGTTTAGCCCAACAGTGGTGATACGGGTCAGAGGTCAGGGGGACATACTGCCGAAGCCGGAGGAGGCGGTGGTGGTCGTGGCGGGGGTCCCGAAGCCAAAAGCGGTGGAAGCTGTGGTCTTGGCTCCAAACGAACCAAATGAAAACCCAGACGTGCCTTTTGGAAGATCAATAAAAAACAAGTGGGATGACGTCACGTGCACAACTAAGAATGTAAGGGTTAATTCGCGTGTTTTAAGGGTTTAGTTCTGTTGAGTTAAACCGAGAGAAGTTACTCCAAGTATCCATGAGACTAGTGGTTAGCCATGCTTGCTAACGAACACTAGCTCGCTGCGGGCTACCAGCTGATAGAGTCCGTTTCCTGTCAGTGTGTTCTAACGACAGGACGCGACTTTACACCGCATGTACATATTGCGTTTATACGTCCGTCGAAGTTGATCTGAATATATTAATAAAGCTCCTACCTGGCGCAGGGTTACCCGTGGCGCCGCCAAAATTGAACGCCATGTTGACTGTCACCAGAAACAGTTTTCCTTCTTCTTCTTCTGTAGGTCATGCAGTTGGTATCCAACATAACAAGGCCATACTGCCATCTAGTGTTGCAGAAGCGTATTGATACAAGGAAAAGGCGAGACGCCAGCTGCTGTGAATATTAGTAAACGTAACTACTTCAATTGCCGTCATCTGGGTTAGAAATGATCATCATGAGCTAATAGAGGTTTGCTTATTGATTTTTCACACTAAAAGAGCTCCAAACAGGTCATATTATCTATGATCTGCATACGGACTGGACAAGCACCAGCCAATAATTCAGCAAAACTATCATTGTTTTGCCCCAAAATGTTTGTGAATGGGTGTTTTGCTTGAATCATTTATTTGCTTGGTGGGTAAGGTCAGACCTCTGCTTAATGTTGTATCACAACAATCACAGGTGTTGTGGTTATTTTTGTATTAAGTCAACAAGCTATAGAACACAGTAGTTAAGTCATGGCCCACTTATAGACTTAGACTTAGACTTAGACTTCCTTTTATTGTCATTGCACAAAAAACACAACAGTGAGTCTTGACAACGAAATGCGTTATGATTTATAACAAGTAAACCTACACTAACAACACATATTGTCACCCAACACATATATGGAAAAGACTATAAAGGAACACTGAAAACATCTGCTTCCTGTCTCTTCACCCATTAACAATGCATCCTGTGTTGTTTTTAGTCTAAGATCTTTCCACCTTCATCCAGGCAATCTCCTCACATCCTCTCCATAATCCCCCTAATTATTGCAGCGCAGCACTTATGTTCTTCTCCGACATGCTATCTCTCTTGTGTATTTCTGAATGTTTCTGTCCATCAACATAAAGTGTAATCATTATTTTACCACTACAGGAAACACTTAAATGAGGAAAATACATCCTTATTTAAACTGCTTTTATTTGTGTGTACAGAGTAACTAGTTTCAGTCAACATTCCAAAACAGCAGAGGTGGATGTAGACAGCTTATAGCAATACAGAATATTTCAAAAGGTACAAATTGTAATCAAAGTATGGCACAAAGTAGCCAAAATCACACAATCTATTCTATTTTTTTGTTTTTGTTTTATGACCCGAACAGCCATCTTTCTATGGTTCTATCTGAAACGTGTTGCTAATCTTATCCAATACTGCGTTGCCAGTTTTTTGCATTAAAATGTTTTATTTAGCCATTTCACTATTCAATTATATTCTCACACTTGAGTAGTTTTTACCATACACGTTATCTAACCCATTTGTCAACAACTCAACAACTGAATGATGCCCTTGGTATAAACTATAACCATTTTACAATCCTACTGATGCACACAACTGAATGTTAAATGTCAAACACAAATGAAATGATTGGTGATATCTTCAAAATGTACAATTTTCCAAAAACATTCAGTATTGGATATTATAGTGCATGTGAGGAAGAGGTTGAAATGACACCATTCTCTCACTCTGGCTTAACATTGGGAGCTAGACTCAGCCAAGTACACATTTTGTGATTCTGCAGCGTTTTCTAAACAGTATAATGAGTTTAGTTCTGTTGAAAACGCTGCTGTAACATGAGATGTAACTGAACATAAATGACTGACACAGATCTCTTTAAGAGAACACTAGGATGCTGCCAGCTATGTTAAAACTAATGCACACTTTCTGTTTCAGTTTGGCAGCTGGAAGAAAACTGTTCACACTTCAGAGGAATATCATCATTTGATGATGGATCCCTATGACAAAAACTATGAAAACTATAAATGACAGAAAAAGTCCAGTAACAGCAGTTCCGTTAAACTCGCAACTACAGTGTTTTAAAATTTCTACTCCGTTCCAATTCTCACACTCCGAAACTGCAAAGTAATGATGTTGATTTTTGAGCCCACAAATAAAGGAAAAATAGCCTGTTGAATATAAATGTTAGCACCTTTGATGCTGGCGTGGCTTTTAACAATAACACAATAAACCTTAAACATTAGCAAAAGTTAATTCGATGCTTGGGCATTTTTTTGACATAGAAATGTAAGTCAGTAACATTAGAGCAAAATACTGATTCTGTTTACATTCAGTCCTGTATGAATCAATCTGAGAAAGTTACAATTTGCATGGCTTCAGGTGACCGATAAAAGTGACAATGGCAATAAAAACTACATATGTCCATCGTGATAACAAATCTACATTACATTTACACAAAAAATGCAAATGACCTCTTATGTTACAAAATTAAAAGTATCCAAAATATACAGCGTTCCTGTGACATTCATCCCCGTCATACACTGAGAGGAATGTAAGCGGTTCAACACATCTGGCACTGTTTGTACAAAAATATGGTGACCATGACGTGCACAGACATCCCTAAAAATACAGTGCATGAGTAGAAAAAAGATAATGAGCCGGGACAAGATTTTGTTTCAATTATTTGAGGATGAAATTGAACCAGATCGTAGTAATACTGAATTGCTAAAAGACTCATCACCCCGGTCCCAAATCACTCCCATAGGCCCCTGTATATTTTACAATACCTAAGACGAAATGACGACATAACAGGCCAGTGAACACAGTGCACAGTACAAGTCCTTCAGAACTGTCTTTTGTCTTTTCTACTTCTGGTAGCGTCCCCCTGGCTGTGATTGGACCAAATGTCACATGGCTCCTCCTCTGACGCAACCCGCCAGGTGACATTGGGACCACTTACAGGCAGGTGGAGGTAGCAGGGGGTAGACAGACCCAAAGGTTCACCATGGTGGCCCTGCACGAAGAACACTGACACAACCTGCATCGCCACGTCTTGAGTCAAGACTTAAATATCTATTTTGGCACAGTGAAATACGACTTCCATTCTACCTCCCTACCCACAGAGAGCTGCTGCCTGCACTTTTTACATTTCACACACCATCAGCCACTGATGAGGGTCAATGTCAAACAGAGCCCTTGACTGACACGTCAATTTAGTCGAGATCTGATCTTCAGTCTGTAAAAATGCTGTAGTCTACAAAAAATGTCTTATAGCCCCCCCCCCCCCGCCCCATCCATCCCCTCTTGCATTTAATGACACACCAAACACCTCCCACCATCTATTTGGTGCACTCATCCTCAGGACTGTGCCTCTGTCATTCCGATGTTGGTTCCATTCTGGACATCTTCCTTTTCCTTGTCACTGACCGGCTTGTAAGAAGTTTCCTCCTCAGCAGTCGTCTGTAGTGCAAGAGAGCAAAACCTTTTCATTTGGAACGGATGTGACATGGTTGCTTTTGATTCTGCACAGTTCTTAATTATTTAAACTTGGATCTTATATTACCTAACTTTGCCATCGTCAACATTATTATGATGTTACAAAGTGTTAATGTGTAAAAAACTGACATTATTTTAAACCTTATGTAACATGATTATTTTAGCAAAGGTAAAAGTCATACTTCATACTGAAATAAAGAATTGGAGATGTAGAATATGCACAGTAGGTTCTATGTAAGGCTCAGATAGTCAATCAAAGAGGCCACAGAGCAGTTGTGAATAAAGCAGCAAAAGAACCACGTAGACTTACAGCATAGAGCGCCTTGGTAAATACAACACGCTTAACTTCATTCTGCATAGAGACACACAGGGATTAATACGTGCTTAGAGACATATGATGATGTAATGCAGTAGTAGCAATGCAATCATGCACAGCACCATTAGTGTGCGGTTAGACAACTGAACATGTTAGGCAAAATATACACATTCACACACCAATAACGACATAGAAAGCAAATAGAAAGCTACTCGTGTCAATGTGAGTTTAGAATACAGTGATTCCTGACTAAGGGGTCATTCCTCCTTCTGAAGACACTTGTTTGTTGTCAATTGGCAAAAATTCATCAAGACCCTAATTGCCAGGAACTCTTAACAGTGAAATTTCATGTCATACCTTCTTTTGGCGCATACGGACCAGAAGGAGGATGAAGACGATGAGCATAATAGCACCCAGACCCACAATAATGAGCGGGAAGTTGGACACCAGGGTTGTGATCAGCAGCAGCTTCTTCACTCTGGCCGCAGATGCATCATCGATCACCACAGTCTGTGTATTAGGGCAGAATGCATCACAAAGGGTCAATATGGGGAGTAAATGGTTAGCATTTTGTCATGTGATGCTGTATTGTCCCATAAAATAGTGTACCGGTAATTGACTATCATCAACCACATTATGCTGTTTTAACCTGGATGTAATTTCATGTTTCCTACCTCATTGAGAAACATTACAGGGAAGATTGTGGCATTGAGGCCTCTAGTCGTCCTGTTATTAAAACAATGACAGACACATGCCATACTCAGTTCAGAATAATACATCAATTAGACGTTTAGTGTTTAAATGTGTGTTTGGATGCAGACACTCACGGGAATCCAGTGACTCTGTTCATCAAGATGTTGACCTGAGCCCTTTTGCTGGCACGTACAATCACTCCAACAGTCTGAAAGCATAGATCCACTCATAATGCAATAAAACTGAGGCTGACAAACCCCTGTACTTCTTCGTATGTACCACTAGATGGTGCAGCTGTACGTCCCTTAAAACAGCATGACATTCCTTTGCACGCTAAGCTGCTCCGATATGTGTGTGATGGATGATGCGCCATAGGAAGGATTGATTGTAAAATTGTAAAAAAGTCACAATTCTGATGGAAAAGTCCTGTGGCCTACCGGGTTCAGGTCGAGGAATGTTTGGTGATGCTCTCTCTTTGGGTTCAGTCCTTCAATAGCGTTGACATATTCAGAGTCTCCTAGGTAGAAATGAGGAAAGGAGGCCACCACAGGGGCCCCTAGGAGAGGAGAGGAGAGGAGTGGAGCATCAAGCTGTATCCTTTATCTCTACTCAAAAACGGCTGAACTCTTTTCCCCCACTTAATTAAACATGTCAACATCAGTCTGGTAGTGTTTCACCCTTACAACTATCTAATTTTGGTTTCATGAGACTTGACACAGAATCATAACAGGGTCGCCTCATGTCCCATACAAGCCACACTCATTAATTTTGCTAATCCATGCATTAAATACAAGTGATTTCTAAGTCAGCTTGCATTTCTTCACACAGCACAGATGGGGTATCAACAAATTGATCTGCAGGAGTTGAACTGAAAGCTAACTTTGTATTCGTATGACTTTATTTTGTCCCAATGAAGAAGAGGAAAAGGACGGAAATAGACAAATTTGCATCACACTTGATGCAATCAGAGTCTCATAATGATGTATAGAGGAGGATGTAATCTGATCACCTCCACAGGACACACAGCATGTTGGTCTGTGCCTCACAAAACACAAACAATATGTGCACACATATATCACAGCCTCATCTATACAACAAGTCACAGGGTGGAACTGAGATCCACATACAGATTTGCCTTAGTCGTGCTGAGTTCCTTCCTCACATTGTCAACAGGAGACTTTGTGCTCCTACACTGTAAGCCATATGGAAGTGATGGGGTGGGAAGGGTGGGGGGGTGGGGGGTGGGTAGTCACGTAAACATGGCTTGTTTAATGTCCAACATTAAATTGAATGTAGAAATGTTGGGTCAATACAGCAAATGTGGTCTCAACTTTAACCAAATGTGAGTCAGCAGGTGGTGACAAGTCAGATATAGGAGTTGTTTATAAATTCAGCACAGTGGCAGAACATGAAGTGCCGATGAAGTGGAGCAGAGGTGAGAGTTTTCCTCCCCTTGTGTTTGGCAGCGGACGTTTGACGAAAACATTGGACCCACAGTCACCTGAGAGGTTGTTCCCGTGACGACCCACAAGGTCACTTAAACACGTGACTGTGTGTGATTTGTACTGGTGTGGTCATACCCGTCAAAGACTCAACACCTAAACTTGAACTCACATACTTCTCATCCTTAACCCGAGAACAACAAGGAATTTTGACAGACAATGCTTTTAATATGAAAACCTTGAACAACCATACCTGTGTTTTTTTAAGTTAGAGCCAAATCAGACATTTTAACAGAAGTTCTGACAATTTTCCAAACATAATTTTTTGATATTTAGGGCATTTTCTATTCATTTCTTAGTGACAAAATGTTTTTGCAGTGACACAAAACTTTGTAGAGTAGAGTAATCCAACCTAGTTACCATTACGCCTGCTTTTGTTTTTGTGAAAGTTGCATTGTTGTTATGTGTTTATGCAGTGGGCACCTTTCTAATCACTTTATCCAGAAATGTGAGGGCACTGGTGACCTACATATGGGTTCGAAAAGTGACCCCGCCATCAGACAGTCACCAGATTTAGCCTCAGACAAGCAGAACTGAGGGAAAGGTTCTTGCCGCTGAGTCATCACCACTGCTGAGGTGCCCTTGAATAAGAAATTTAAACAACCTCTACTCTGGGGAAGCTACTCACTGGTACAGCAGATAAGAGTATTTGAACAGGGCAGGTTCCCGGATTGTGTGTGTATGTTTAACAGAATAACTCCAGTGCTTGTGCTCAGCCAAAATAGTTGATAATACTAACAGTAATAGTATGTAATGGTAAAATAATGGAATATAATTATTATTATCCTTTAACAGGGGATGATAAACTTTTACAGGAGTAACAGGAGCAAGAGACACTTGAGCTGTTGACACAGGCAGCGAGATAAGAGCTGGTCATGTTCAAGGCCAGTCAGGTGACAGAGCTTACAGCTCACTGCACTACTGGGCCAGTCATGGTCAGATGGCGCCTGATGTGTGGAGAGGGTTAGGGGGCTGTGTCACATGGGTATTTAGGGGTATTAAGTAGTGCTAATGATACAAAGAGGGTAAATAATGCCAGAAATGTAGGACATGGCTGATACAAACATTATTAAGCCTTTCCTCAAAATTCAAGGCAGGCGAGATCTGGAGTACAGAAAGAGAGAATAGAATAGTTCAAGTGTTCCCCAGTGCGGGCCAGAGGCTGAGAAAGGTTTCAGAGTGTGGGTGAGAGAATGACTGGCATACTGTACGGGTACGCGCTGACATTTACCTTTTCGACAGGGGCTGACTTTGAGAACGCCCGTTCCCAGGCACTCTTGTGGGCTGTTGCAGAAGCCCTCGTTGGCCGGGTTCTCCTCTTTGCTGGCCAGAACAGAGCGCGGCGGTGTGAAGCGGTACGCCGGTATTCCTTTCACATCCACGTCCTTCTCAAACTCCATGTAGATTGACCTGGAGGGTAAAACGCCCATTTATTACATCACCTTTTATGCAGCCTAACTGTCATATCGATTCTGCAACTTTGACTTTATGACCCCAATTCCAACTTAATATACTTCCTATTAAAGCTAACCTGACACGATACAAACTGTAATTTTCTTTAAACTTTAAAATGAAGTCAACTTAACTAGAGGCCAATTTAAAACTAAATTGATTCTGCGTCATTTGGAATAAGACTTGTGTGATTGAGCCCAAAAGACGAACAAAAACATGACGGTTAAAGGTAACAAGAACATTTGAGAAAACAATTCACACTGGAGTACGTCTTTAATTTGAAACATGCACTGCAAACATTGCTGCATTGTTGCGACCTTCCCTTCCAGATAGCAGATACGCCGTTCATCCTAAATTAGATTTGGATGTCTCAAGATTTTACAACCGACAGGAGAGTCATACGTCTATCAGCGGCTCATCACGGATCTTTGCGTCTGCAGTTATGTCCTTCATAGGGAATCCTGATGGGTCTTTTCTGAGAACAAAGGAGTGCTTACAGTGCCTGCCAGCTGGACGGGAGGATGTGGCCCTTTGCTACACAGCCCACCAACTGTGCAACAATACTGTGCTGACCTCTCCCTTGACCTCCACCAAAGAAGTCAAGTAAAGAGCGCCTGAAGTGTTCCTACCCTAAAATGGTTTATTCACAGAGAGCTAGAGCTCTGGAAAAAATAGACAAATCGTAGTCAGAGGAAGGATGATGACCTGAATTTTACCTTTTCATGCAACTCGGCTGTCTTTTACAGTTTCAAGGGGGTCACGAGCGACAATGTCAGACAGGCATTATTGCTCAAACCCTGATGTCATAAAGTAGAGCGTGACTACTGTTGTGTCAAGAAAAGTGAGCCGAATTGTGTGAAAGGTTAGTGAATACGTCATACGGGAACATTTCCTCTTTAAATTAATCCAAAATAGCACATGAAAACAGCCTCCTGTATGTCACAACAACACAGACGGCCATGATGTGGCTACTTGACAATGCGTAAGTAGGTGAAAGTGTTGTGTAAACATTACAGACAGGGGTTTCATACACATCCAATCAGTGTCAGGTCCAACCCCCGCTACTCCGACTTTCAATGCCTAACAAAAGGTGGAAGAAGCATGCAGCAGATTGTGCTTTTCCAGGTCAAGGTTATGCTCCAAATTGGAGGGTCTCCAACATCAGCAGGGACAATGACCCCCGTTGGAACAGCTAGTCTACAATTCCATAGCTGATTGAAGAACTTCCCTGCCGATAAGCTGCCACAGGAGAAAGTGTTTGACTGAGGTCACCCTGTTGGGGAGCATTTTCCGAATTCTCATGTCGACCTAAGTGCCGGTTGTGGACATGTCTGGCTGATGATTGTGGAAGTCCTAACAAATCACAACAAAACAGCCAGACCGTTGCAAACACCCAATATCAAGCTGCCGTGAACAGGAATCAATATTAATCCAAAAAACGCAAAAAGTAAACGGTGCCTCTTTCTCTCTCTCTCTCTCTCTCTCGCTCTCTCTCTCTGTAGTCTCTCTCTCTGTAGTCTCCCTCTCAGCATTACACTTCCCCTTCCAAGCTCAAACCCCTTTCCTCCCTTTTATACTCTTGTCAGACATTCTTCTTCAAATAAGCCTTTCCAGATAGTGTTTCTTGGAAACGTGCATGTTAGTCTTCCAAAAAAGCTCTTGCATTACAGGCAGTAAAGCCCTTTAAAAAAACAACACTTGCTGCGCTGTTTGTATGTAATCAGGATGTTATGTTAACAATTCGTGGGATCCAAGGCTGGTGAACATTACTTCCATACCAGACCTTAAAGTCCCGAACAGCCTGTGCGGCGAGTTCAGTCCAGGTCATGGGCCGCTAATAGACTTTGGCTCAGATATCATAAGCAACAGGTAAAACATGGTACATCGGTAGAGGACGTATACATGAGTGGCTGCAATAGATACATGGATGGTGAAAGTTGTGTCTATTTCTGTAGGTGGTAAAGGTAGCCCCTTACCTAATTACAATCCCAGCATTGGTTAACAATATTCAGGGTGAATATATAGAACAGTACCTGCAGAGGTCTGGGGTGAAGACGTAAATGCGCTCGTCCTTGGACAGCAGGGGGTGGAAGGCGCTCCCATCCGATCCATTGATGCAGTTGCTCTGGTTAGATGTCCAGAATGTCAACTGGCTGTTTAAATGTGAATAAATAGTTTAAAAGGGAAGAAGTCATACAATTGTGTTTTTCTGCAATCATTTAAAATTGTTGAGAGTAAATCCATTGATATAACAAGCTGCATGCCTGTAATGTATTTCACTGAGCAAGGACCAAAACAATCTGTGTTTTTGTCTTAGATTTTTGTCTTTTAACAAAACATGCACTAAGCGTCCTATCAGCATCATTATCATCTCCATCAGAGAGCTGTAAATGACTGTCAAATGTTTTGAAAATCAAAGCTGTTCCTTGTCTCAAGCTCTTAATGGGGGGGGAAATGGACTTCTCTGGGAGTAGCCGTTAACGCGACACTTGGCAGGAGAAAAAGGGACGAAGAAATCCACTAAATGGCACCATTACTGCGAGACATTCCATGTCCCCCAATATCAGGATGTCCTGTCCCCGAAGACTGACAGACATACAGCCGACTACTGGCAAAAAGTTGTGGATTTGAGACACATTTTAGCCTTATATCACCCAGCGAGGGAATAAGCCGATCACTGTGTGTGTGACAGGATGAATGCTGACCTTTGACCTTTCCAAGTTTGGATCTTTCCATAATCCAGGTAGTTCTCCTCCCCGGTGTGGAAGATAAATTCGCCGTCATTGCTCCCGTTTTTCTAAAAGGATCCAGAATGTTTTTCGGCATTAAGTTTGTGTGTGTGTGTGTCCAAACCTACCCAACATTCTTATCAGCATTGCACCTAATCCCTGCTTAATATAATATTATCCTTTTGCAGGAGCAGGGAAAAATAACCATTGATCGACTGATTGATCATTTGTTCTCCTAATATGTTGAGAAACATATTAAGCGTAATTTTCATGCCTTGTACATGAGGCCGAAAACCTTCTCCACGTCAGGATTTGTGGAGGCGATGCGGGCCAGCAAGGGGTCTTCGTAGCCCCACAGCAGTTCATCCACAGTGCGGGTAGTGAACATGCCGCTACCTATGGACTTCATCCAGATAGCCGCCATGGTCGACCTCAAGAAACTCCCTTTCGCTTTGTTCATTACAGCCTAGACAAGCAAGGAGGAAATGTGTGAGAAGAAGCATAGAAAATCAGTTAAAAACACAACCTGTTTCCACTTTGTTCTTCTTTCACTCACCCAGGCAGGTATGTTGACAGTGGTGATGGCATCGACAGCTGGGTCTCCCACTGATTTGTTTCTCAGAAACACAAAGCTTTTTGTGTTGTATGCTGACACCCGTGTGCCATTGTTCACCATGGTCACATTGGTCTTTTTCCTGTACTCTCTGTCCAAAACACGGCAATATATAGACAGTTTGCATTGTATGATTTCATGCAGAATATAACTTTTTGTCATAGTGGGAGTCAAAGAAACGACTGCAGAGGGAAAACGGTCCAGACAATTTCAACACGCGGCGTCTAACCACAAACATCCAGTTGAGATGAGGTCAATGAAACAGACAAATATAGGCTAGGACTAGGTCATGGTAACAGACTGTGTCGACATACTGTGACACACTGTGGCGGCTGTAACATTTTTGTAGTTTGCAAGAGAGCCTTGATATTTATTTAAGGGTTTTAGTAGCCGCATTATTCAAACAAAGTGAATAAAATGAGAGCAGCCGACTACATACTGCATATATATATAAATAACTTTTGGGCATCACCAGTTACATTAACATTTATGTTTGCATACGCAGCCTCTTTTGTCTTTGTGGTTCGCTTATGCAGATTATTATCTTTGCTATGCAAAAAAGGAACGGTTCAATAATACTGAATTAGAAAACGTAAAGCAAAACAAACCCAATAACTAGCTTCACTCTGCAGCCTGAGGTTGAGCGTTATTGTTTTTTTAATTATACAATGTCTGCATTATACTTGAAATACACTCTGTAAAGCAGAAACATGTACAGGATCAACCGCTACTCTTCTGTGGGTTTATGTTGGTGGTGAAAAATGAAGTGCTGCTAATGCAACTTCCTGCCACATATAAAGCAACTTCAGAGCATGTGTGTGAGTACTCCAAAGCACTATCACCATACCTATATGTGTAGGGTCCGACCTGCGTGACCGCCGGCTTGGCCCCGGCCAGGAACTCGTCAGCATTGGTCACGTTGAAGAAGAAGAACTCCATGAAGACGGGGGGAGGGGGGCTCTTCCATGACTCAAACACTCGGCTGCCCTCTTTCAAAACAATCTCCTGTGGAGACATCAGGCACACACATCTCAGTGACAAGCCCACAATGATTGAGACTAATTTGATTCATTCTGACATGCAGACTTCACTCAGTTTTCAATTTACACCACGTTGCTTGCTAATATGAACCGTCATTTATTCCGATTTAATTTGTGTCTTTACACAATGAGATTGATTTAATCTCTCAATCACAGTGGAGACACATTATCAACAGGCTTATAAATGTATCGACTGTGACCTAGATGACACATATTAATATATTCAGAATAAAAATCACATTTAATACAGCATATTTTCAGACAAGCAGTTGCATGTTTTGCTGTCTGTCACTTTCTGATGAATCTGCAACAGCTAATCCATATTTTGAACTTGATGTTTCTACAAGCTGCTCTCAAGAAAAACAGTCCCGAGAACAAAACATCCTCGGGGGGTCGTTGAGGGAAGCTGTTGTCTGCGCGTCAGGCTAGAGCGTTGCCTCTGCACATGAATGGTATTAGGGGAGACCCTTCCATGGCTCCATTGTCAATGGTTACCAATGACAACAAGCATTCTGGGAGAGTCGCTGACAGATCATGTGATGCATGGAGCTGGATGCCCACTGGTTGCTCAGGACTCCGACCTTAATGATCTGATCCACATTCCTCAGGACTGGGCCCTAGGAGGCCCGGTAATGCGGCACAGCAACATATACCGTCCTGTTTAGATGCACAATATGCTAGAAGATGATCCTAGTTGATGCAATAACACATCTAAGGCAAACTGGGCTTTGGCCTAATTATGTCTAATTGGTGTTTAACTTTGACTTCTATTTACTACATAGACAAAAAAGCAGAACATGCAGGCGTGTTCCATTATTTCAGGGGCCGACGGGCCCCCGCCTCCTCTGGGGTACCTTCTACTTGCTCAGAGACAAAAGTTTAGCTGACTAGCCAAGGACAATAAAGCTGTCACCTTGGATTGAGGAAGGGAGCGCATGGTCCTTCTGTGTCCTTCTTTCATGCTTCGAACAATCAATATAGTAACCCTCCCAGCATGTTACATGAAATGCTGCATGGAAAACATGAACAGAGAAGCCCTCTTATCTCAGCTTTTACCCCAATGACCCTAACACCACTCCCTATACGAAAACACAAGGAGCAGGTGAATACACATACAGCGGGAGCTTTGATGTTGAGAGGCAAACACATGGAAGTGAGTAACACTGGGCATGTCAACTGGCTTTTCACAGAAGTCTTTATGCATAGATTTGCACACAGTAGTTCTGTCATTAGCTCACCCTTATTATGAATGAAAACCATCAAAGCCATATTAAGGTTTCATTCAGTGGTTTTACATGGATGATAATTCCTACAAACACGTAAGCAGCAGCGTAGCAGATTCCAGGTTTGCTATGACTGAAAAATATTGGTGCAGTTAATCAGATATGAAAGTAAGAAAATTGCACCAGAATTTCAGAAACGCACGCTGAACAAGAAATATATTTCATTGTAATTTGCATGTGCACACTCAAAGATCAGCTGGGGGCATTGTTTTCATAACATTTGTACATACCTACACTGTAATATGCAGTAGTTGAGAGTGCTGAATGTGTTGCAAATGTAAGATTTGTGCCTACAGAGGAAAATTCAGAGAGCCAAACCCAGCGGTCCTGAGCTGCCCTGAATGCCTCTGTGCAATGAGTCCTTAATTGACCCACGCCACAACCATCTGGGTTTCATTGTCTGTGGGTGTTGTCAACAGAGGCCCGAGGCAGCTGGCCAATGAGAGCAGAGCGAGCGCATCAGGGGTTGGGTCTTAAAAAGAAATGTCTATAACTGAATGTTAATGGTTAGTTCACACTAGAATGGGATTAGAGAACTTAATAGAAGTATATTAATAACTAGTTTATACTAGAATCAGAGGTTTAAGCTAAATGGAAGAATCTTAATAATTAAATTACATTAAGATCAGATTAGGAAACTTGATAAAAGGTTATTGATGATTAAATAACAACTTAAATCAGATCAGAACAGGTAGTTAAATTAGCAGTGGAATGTCTTCTTGTAGTTTTAATTATAGTCTGTGTACTCTTAATAGTTTATGATTAGCATAGGGATATATGTGATGTGTGATTGGCTACAATGCTGTGAGCTTTGCCCCTGCTAATAAAAACCTGATCAAATCAAATCAAATTACAAAATTGTTTACATACATACACACTTCTGCGACCAGTAAAGGCGCAAGGATGAGCTGACAGGAAATGAGGTAGGAATAGGTTCTAACCAGTTAACTCTAGCCAAAGGCGAAATTAAACGGACCCTTGGGGTTCCCTCAGACATGAGTCACTAAAACCTAACCTAGCAATTTACCAAGTCCACCGATTCATTTAGAGGAGAGCTGCCGTGAACGAACACGACCAGCTACGGTCACCGGCCCACACGGGTTATTCGGCCGGGGGTCAGCTGCATGGTGTACCTGAGACCAACCACGCTCTCAGTCACCTGGAGTGGCCCAGGTGCTGAGAAGCCCGCTCAGCATGAGGGAAACAGACATGAATTCAAAGGTCGGTACTACACCCCAGTTAATGTGATGGACTGTTTCATTTGTGGGATTTGCCGGACTGACCATCTGCCGCGGCTCCGCATCCTCACCCAATGGGATCTGCGGGGGGATCCGTCAGACAACCGTGACTGTTCCTGTGAATGGGATGGCACCGACCTCCACCTATGCTCACCATGTGCATGGACAGTGATCAGGGTTTTCCGGGACCCTGAGGATCCAAATTATTCTACTTACCTGCCCGACCAGCCAGACGACCTGAGGGAGAAAGCCCAGGCCGAAGGCTGGTGTGGGCCATGGGGGCTGACAACTTGGAAGGACCTGATTATCTGCGTCGCTCGGGACCCCAACATCCCTCTGGAAGTGCTTCCCCCGGTACCGAAGGGGTAAGGGGGCCGCAACACCAGCCTGTGGTACACCACCACCGGCCTGGATGCATGGGGAGATGCAGCTGCAGTCAGCAGGGCAAAAACCGGCATATTCACCATCACGCCAGAAGACTGGCGCAGGGCAGGCATTTTGCCACTCCCTGGCTCCAAGGCTGCAAGGGTAGCCACTCCCCAGCCCACAGACCAGAACCATCCACCAGCCATCTCAGACATCAGTGAGGCCAAGCCGGATGTGCTACAACTCTCTCCCGCCATCACTATCATCAGTGATGACCTGGCTAAGATGCTTCAGCTCTCCCTGGGTGGAAGCCCAGCACACGTTTACTCCCCCACAACGCCTCTGCCGGATGACCACAATGACGGAAAGGCCTCAACTATTCACCCATCCCCAGATCCAACGGAGATAATCTGGCCAAAGTTCTCTTGGGGGACTAATGAGTAGCTTCAGATTTCATGGAGGGGTGTCAAGTATTTTTGAAATCTAAAGCATTTATAAGAAGTAAAAAACATGTCAATAAGAATCACAAACACAGATAAGACTGTGTACCGTGAGAAAAGAGATAGTGGTAAAAAGGCCAAAAGCAAGACAATTGTGTTGATGTTGATGATTGCATGTACTCAAACGTAATAACACCTGCATCCTGTGTGAGGATGTAGGGAAAGAATAACCAAGAAGTGTAGCTTACACAAGAAGGAATAACAGAGAAGTGTAGCTTACACAAGAAGGAATAACAGAGAAGTGTAGCTTACACAAGAAGGAATAACAGAGAAGTGTAGCCTACGAAAGAAGGTATCACTGAGAAATAAAGCTTTCGCAAGAGAGATAAGAGATTTCTCGTAACTGCCCTGAAGTCAGCAAATTGCACAAATGATTCAGTGACGGAGAAGTGTAGCTTACGAAAGAAGGTACCCCCAAGAAATAGGGAGGCTGTAGCTCAGTGGGTAGAGCTTCCGCTTGGGAACCGGAGGGTCGCCGGTTTCAGTCCCTGCCGAGGTGACCCTGAGCAAGGCACCGAACCCTCAATTGCTCCCCCCTCTGTAATGGGTGGTATGTAATGTAAGTCGCTTTGGATAACCCTTTTAGCCATCAGGACTAAAAGGATTATGGCCTGTTGAATGGATCAATGTGTCAAATAAACCTAAGATTGAAAGTAAGAACATGAAAGTATGTATATTAAGGTGCAACTAGTCATGAAATCTATGTCGAAACCCCTTATTCTTATTCAGGGATGAATTTTTACATTTTCCATCATCACCTCATCGCTGTATAACTCACATGCAAGCATGACCTGCCCCATTTCCCAATAAACCCAGCAGTGTGAAGGAAGCTTGGCACACAAAGAGGGACTACTGCTGGGAAAATATCCATGGAATGATTTATTCCACACTGGTGCGACTGGGGTAAAACAGTAACTTGATCTGGCTGACATAAATCATACCGCCAGAGCCAGGCGGAGAGTAGGCGTGTCAGCATGTGTGGGTGAGCCCTAGCTCACACACCCACACACCTTTTAGTCACACGCAACCTTTGCATTTATATGGAGAAGAGCCTGTCAAACATGGCCGCGTCCAAATTGCCATGATATTTTTGGTCTCTGCGATGACAAGTCTGGGATAACGCCAGCGTATTTGTCCTACCAAACTCCTGCGTACCATCATTGACCTGTAAATAGAAATCACAACCACGATAGAATGGAAACAATGGACACCTATGATGTCCAACAGTGTTGAGCAGCATTGTAAAGGACTGAAGCTGAGAGAGGACATGCAATATCATAACAAGTTTTCTCGAGATAACATCATTGTCCAGAGATAACTAGATGAGTTCTTTTAATAACTTTGCGTTATCTAAGCAGAATGATCTTATTATATTGGTCTTCTCTCAGCTCGTGTAATAAGTGCTTTGTTAGTTACTCCGACCTCATTGCAAACAGGTGTAAATACTGATGCTGTGACGTCATGTGACCTTGTTGTCTGAGTTGTAACCATAAATCGAACGCATTCAACGCTACGCATACATATTTTTGACAGGGTTACATTTTCAGTGGTGAAAACATGCTTATAGCCTTACCAACCTTTGTCTTGGAAGGAATTTAATCAACAACATTTCTCATAATAATCACTTTTGAATGCTTTAGTAAAGAGATGTAAAAAGACCAAAAAAAAACTAAACTACTCAAACACAATACACTGCAATAACCTATACACTGCAATAACCAAGGCACAGCATTTTATGGCGTGTCAGTTGGAATCCCAGGGTCATATCCCATGATTATACTTTTATTTCCTGTTTATCTCCTGTCACATGTCTTTTGTGCTAAAAGGGCTGACAGCTCAACTCATGGCCTTTCCTGGTGGGTCTTAATAAATGACTCTCAGAAGAGCTTGTTACTTTCCCCTGATAAACCACCTCACAAAGAGTCCTGTTGATTTAAGAGAGTTGTCAGGCGCACAGAGACAAGGTGACCCCATTGTTAGGTAACACGCTCTCTTCAAACACTAAACACTAGAGAATTGAGAGAAATTAGCCTAATTTTATAGGCCAATAAATGAAAACCTATGAAACCTTTGCTTGGTGGCTGCCACTTTGTATACAAGTGGTGATTACGAGGCAATAAGCCACAGAAACTCCTGAAAGTTCCCTTGATCCTTGAGTCAGTTGCATAATCACATTGTAAATATGTGATCCACAAGTGAGAGAGCTAACATGTCTTGGAGGAATATTAAAATGTATGCTGTATGAGCTCTAATAATATGGAGCTTCCTGGTTTCATGTTGCTAAAAACCACCCAGAAGTCTCCATCTCAAACTAAGAATGAAGGTGTGTCCTATCCCAACAATGACTGAGATCCAACTGTCTTATCACACCTGCACTGTTATGAGAGTAAAATGAACTCTCTGGGAGCGTTTTGAACTTTACAGACAAAACCTCAACCCTAAAAAAGAGGAAATAAAAAGAATCCATGCTTTAACCTTAAAGCTACAGAGTGCTTTAAGTGTCAATGACTCCTGTACCAATGACTGAATACATGAACACCCGTTTCCTTATCTTGGGCGGGCCAGGGCGGGGATATCTTCCATTTTTGTTGATCTCCTCTCTCCCTCCTTTTACCATCTCTATCTTCCTAGCAGTGGCGCAGTTGATAGGGGGATCGTGTTGATAGGGGAAGCGGAGGGTGGCTGGTTCAAGTCCCCTGTGGACTGGCAGCCAAAAAGCCAAAGAGTTGCCAGTTTGCCTCTATGCCCTTGAGCAAGGCACCGAACCCCAACCTGCTCCACTGGCACCGGCTGCTGGCTGCCTGCAGTGCCCCCTCCGGTGCATGTGTGTGTAGGGGCGGAGCGGGGCGAAAACTTTCCATGTGCGATTTGCATCTGTGTAACTGGCATTGTGCGAAACATGTATGTGTAGCATGTATGTACTGCATGAAATGTAAAAAGCATGTATTGGAAGATGAATTTCTCTCTTTCCCCCCCTCTTTCTGCATCAAAAACAATCTCCAAAATGTCCCATAACTGTATGCTCACTGTCATGTCAAATGCTTTCTTTCTTCACAGATCTACAGGCTATGCCAGACCAGTGACTGAATACCAGAACACCGAAATGTTCCTTTTTATTTTTTCATTTTATTTTACATCCCAGGCGGGCCAGGATGGGGTTGTATGGATGCGGGGTTCGGATGGGTTTCAGGGTGGGATGTCCTCTTTTTTTTGTTTCTCTCTTCTCTCCTTCTCTTTACCACAGCCGATGATGCGATTTGTACTACCCTAGATTGCTGTTTGACATCATCCTGTAAACACTGTATTTACCCTATGACATCATTACAATTTCAATCTACTTGTATTCTACCTCAGGGTCTACATATAAAGTTTAACAACAACAATAGTATTATTAATACAACCTACCTTCTTTCTCTCTATCTCTCTCTCTCCTCTTCCCCCTCTTTCTGTATAAAAAATGGTCTCCAATTGTATGCGCAATGTCATGTAAAATGTTTGCTTTAATAAAAACAAATAGCAAAAAAATAAATAAATGCTTTCTTGGATAAAAATATACAACACAAAAAAGGCAATGACTCCTGTAAACGAGCAAAACAACGAATTTGAAAACACGACAGATGTGTATTTATTACTTTGCAATCAATGTGTTTGTGGCCCAACGACTCCAGATGTGGGATTCAAGATTAAAGGTTTCAGAGTTTGGTAACTGAATGAGTCTTAAATGAGACTTGAATGACAGGAGTACATGAGATGAGATGATGAGATGACTGATGTCTATGTAAGATGAATGACAGGTTCCCATCTGCTAAATGTCACTGACAAAGCCCCACGCTCCTGCTCCCACCCTCTTACTCCCACAGATCAGCCTAAATCTGACCAAGCACCACAGTAAAGCTAAAGGATCTGCCAGGAATGTCCTGGCAGCAAGGAAGCATTGAGAAAGCACTACTCTTTTACTGTCTTCATGCTTTTGTTTCTCATTAACGAATGCATTGTGATCCAATAGCACACATACCATCATCCTCATCATCATCACTGACCATTGTTATTCCTTGACAATAAAAGACAAAGGACTGTCTTCATTGGGGATGTTAAGTGATAGATCATGCAAACAGGGGCACAACCCTTAAACAATTGAATTCAACTAATTCATCAACTTTCAGTCACTTAATATTTGATTTCCTTAACAGACCCTACAAAGACACTCCTCCCACTCTTTTAAGAGGATTTTCTCTTAAACCCCCACTTATTTTCCCAGAAACAATAGAACATGAATGGAAATCTCTCCAACTGAAGTCTCGTAAACGAAGCTCAGTTTTGAGTCGTACACATGTTACCAATCTTCATCCTAGGATTTGTGCGACCAACTTAAAGGAACACAAATTTGCATTCAGGTTAACGGGACAGCATTGTTATTGAGTGACACCCAGGGTGTGAATTGTGTGGTCATGTGATGTCAGCATTTCCAAAAAGTTTCATTTCCAGAAACATGTAGTGTAGATTATGCCAGTCACCAGTTATCTGGGTGAACGCTGGACTTTATCCTGCAGTATAAACATTCTGCAGTAATAACTGCAGAATTACAACAATAACAGTCTATGGAGGGAGGAAAGAAGGTACAACAATTACTTCTTACTTTGCTAGGAGAGTACAGAGGTGGTGACGATTCATATTATTCTAAGTTTATTAAAATTATCTATTTAGATTTCTGACTTAAATGGGGCCACACAAATGTTCACTGTTGGACCTGAAGAAGGTTCAAAGTGGAGGGAACCATCAACTAGGTGAGTAGTCTGCTGACCATTTCATCCAAAAAGTCAGTTAATGGAGTAAACAACTATGGAGTGATAAGTCAGGTGAGATGTAACTTCAGAATTAAAATATTAAACCCTTTGGTCCTGTGCTGTGTGTCCAAAGACCTTCTTCTTTTTTCAGGAAAAAGTTTATGATGTCAGAAGTGGAACTGGTATGACTAAACTAATACGAGCAGACTCTAACTAACTGTGGGAGACTGCAAATGCTGTTTGCGTTGCATTGGCCCATATAAACCTATAATAACCCATCCTCAGTGAGTGTTGCTGCTTATTATACATAAGCTGTCAGTGTTTGGGAGGGGGCTACACACAGCCCATCATTGTCCACCTCAACAACTGACGAGCCATAACAGTTACATAGTCATAATAACAACCATGTCAGAACATCTCACGGTGATAAATGAAGGGAGGGAGTGTTTCCATCCATGCTTCCTTCCCAGGGTTTGTTGTGAATGCGTCCTTATCATTTATGACACGAGATCTAATGAATGTTAATGACCATCTGCAAAACAAACTATCTCGATCTGATCAACAGGGCTTTACACAGAGCTGTGTGTGTGTGTACAGTGTCTCCAGCAAAGCACAAACAAACAGGCACAGTCCCATCATTGTATTATGAAGGCTGCGTCCATTTACTATCAGAGCACAGTGTGAGCATTCAAAACAAATAGAGAGAGAATGTGAGCTTTGGTCTGTTATTTCAGAAATTGGTCATTTAAATACCACGCATGTGTTTTTGTGCGAGGGTTAGAAATGATTATATTTACCTTCTTCAGTCGATTATGCATTAAATTGCGGAAAACTTGAGCCACAACTAAGCCAATGCCGATGACGAGCAGGTGTGCGCAGATGATCCCCACCGCGTAAATCGCGCAGGATCTTCGTGTCATTTTGACGGCGTGGCGGAGCAGACAGCGCCCAGCACCCTGGAGAAGAGAATGAATGGGGCGGGTCTGTCCAAAGCGCTACTGAGGGGTTCCGATCTGATGTCCCCACGTTCTGCCGCTTCCCCTCTTTAGCGTGGGGGAAGAAAAGTTGAAGAAAAGTTTTTGGAGATCTGTGTTTTGGTCTCTCCGAGTGACCAAAACCCAAGCAGAGTAAGTGAAGTGTAACCCGGCTTGGTGGGCAATAGCGAAGCGGTTCTCTCTGACAACCACGAAGGGTTTTCGTAGATCTGTAGAGTAACTTAGAGAAGTGAAAGCCGCAGTAAACACAGCCACGGGGCTTTTGTAGCGGGCTGTAGACTCACTCTCTCTCCCTCCCTCCCTCCCTCCTTCCTCGACAGACCGACACTGATTGGTCCGAAACGTAGCGGCAGTTTGCGAGTCTTTACGGGTGAGACGAGGGTGCGCGTCATCCGGGGTTTACTTCAAGGACGTCCGGATAGATCTGAGTGCGCGCACAACTTTTAAAGAACTTGCAACTTCCTTTTCTCAGAGGTTTATATTTACCGTCAAGAGACAAGTTGTTAACACTGTATAATTTTGATTTGCTCCCATGCATGGCTGGGAGGTCATATTGGTCGCAGGTTTTTTGTGTTTATTTATCTGAACTGTTAACAATTTAGCAAGGAGTAACGGGCTCCACCAAATCTAACACATTACAGTACTCGACACATGTACACAGAGGCACACACGCAACGGATACAGATCTCTCTCTCTCTCTCTCTCTCTCTCAGTCTCTCTCTCTCTCTCTCTCCCTCTCTCTCTCTTTCTCTCTCTCTCAAAAAGAAGACAGTAATCTCATCTGCTGTTCTACTCCTTATGAGTCAATTCTCCCCATGTGATTGTCTTACTGCTCTTTTTGGCGATGGCACAGACAGAAAATCTGAGCATATTGTGTATATAGAGGCATTCTCTGACTGAAGACATTTTGGGCTTCAGGGTCGTCATCACAAAAAACTAAAAAAAATATTCAATTTCTTGTCCCTCTATAAAATGTAATACAATTTCTGAAAATATATTGAGATGAATGCAGAGGCAATAGGTTTGGGAAAAACATCAGCTGAGTACACATACTTTTTCAACGCTGACCTGCCCCACATTTACATTGATACAGTTACTATATGCATAAAGTAACAGAAGATAATACTACTTGTTTGTTTTGGGGGTCAAACATGTGAAAAATAGGGGGCATCTTGGAGAGCTACTTCTTTGCTTTCTAAAGCCACACAATGTCACACAAACTTTCTCTCACCTTAAGGCTATGAATGTCCTGTGGACTCAGAAAGTGTTTGGAGGCATTAACGTAAGAATACAAAGACTGTAGCAGACAAACAGGTGCAAATGTCAACCTGTTACAGACTAAATATTCTGTAACCTCAAAGAAAATCAGGAGGCGTGTTCCTGTTTTTCTAAACGTAGCATGGGAAATATCTATTGTCTCGGGCACCCAGTATAGTTTGTATTGTATAGGCAACAGTAGCCCAGAAACAGTGTGAACATCAAACTTAGAGTTGCACAGACCAGGAAGGAGGATGAAATCACCATAGTGTGTTCAGGTTCAATGGGCTGTTGTTGCTTTGATTTGTCATTGTATGAGGAACAATGATGGAGGCAACAGACTCATTCTGTGTAAATACAGAGTACAGGTCGTCTCCTGGACTGCAGTCACTGCATTAGTTAGGTCAGTAGGCCTTCATTGTCTTTATGATGGCTGATTTTCTTGGGATATATAAAATGATGCAATAGCCACTGTGTGATGATGTTTTGTCTTACCGTATAACAAAACTTGATGTATTGATTGGAGGCAAGTGATATGAATTAATCAATTTGTTTTGGCCCCAGATAGATAAATATAGAGATCAAAGAGCCCAACAGGACTGTCCCGCTTTGAGACCACCGGAGGTCAAACATGCCTTGAAGTTTCAAATTATACATAGCTACACACACACACACACACACACACACACACACACACACACACACACACACACACTCTCTCTCTGCACTCAGTGTTTTACATTAACATTCCAGGAAAACTGATGCCCTCATCTGACCTTAGACAGCACAACAATGGGTGCAGAAATGTAGAATAACTTGTCGTGCTATTATGCACATATTTGTGTTTATTTTGGTCCAATATATTTACAATGAATAAGAAGCTGAGCGGTCCTCTTATCAAAAAAGTTGTAGTATTCATTTTCACACGTTGCATCGGCAATACCAGCTGAAACTGTAGTTAATAGTGTTGTATGTAGTAATCTAAACTCTCATATGAAGATACATACATATTTTCTGTTGTGATGAATCAGGGTCAGTTGTGAGTTTGATATTATGAAGGACTCTTTCCCACTCAGTTTTCCTTCAATTTATATGAAATTCACAGTATTTACAGTTTCTATTTTAAAATAGAAACTAATCCAAAGGGTTAGATAATATTGTTTCGCTGAATGAATTGTTGAACCTGACCTTGGATTCTGTTCTGTTTTATTTCCTTCTTAAAAGATTAGAACAGAAGAAGCTCAGATAGCACTGATGCTGCATTTCCTGAGTGGTGCTGTGCAGTGCATTCCTCTTATCTTATCCACTGTTTTAAAGTATAATTGTAATTGATGTAAGAAACACATGTTGAACTCTCATATAGGGATACTGAATACTTAGAATCCTGCCCAGTCCCTCTTCTTCTTGTGTTACATTACGATCATTTGGCAGACGCTTTTATCCAAAGCGACTTACATTACCACCCTTCGCAAAGGGGGGAGCAATTGAGTGTTCGGTGTATTGCTCAGGGGCACCTCGGCAGGGACTCAAACCGGCGACCCTCCGGTTCCCAAGCTGAAGCTCTACCCACTGAGCTACTGCCTCCCCACTGTGACTGTGGTGAGCATCTGCTTAATCTGCATGAACATGAAATAAAGCGGTTATTTACCTTCAGAGAGGATGTAGTGTTCCCGCTTCCCATCAGTGTAGAATTAGACACTAGTCAATCCATCATGTGTCCGTATCAACCCAGAAAGCTGTGGGAGCACCAACCATATGTTTCCTGAGCAAGATGAATCAGAGGAGGTTGCGTGAGGTACTCGAAGGGAGAGAGTGTCCTTCCAAGGTTTAATGCAGGATTGTTTTTCTCTCTTACACAAACTGAAGTCACTTTTGAGATAAAGCCAAGAATCCGCTTAATAGATTTCTACAGAATTATACAACTAACAACCACAAGCTATTCAGAGATTGAAAGTCTGGAAATCTCATTATTGACACCAGTGATCTTCATTCTACATACATACAGTACATTACAATCACCTACAATTAACACATTTTTAATTTAAAATTATTAATTTCTCCAGCTGGACTTGTACTCCCTTCTTACATTGAGACTATGTATGATTATCTGTACATTCATGAGCTTTATATCAGAACTTTATATCATAACTGCAAAGTTCATATGACCTGGGACTACTGGTGTGTAGGCGATGGAGGAAAAATACAAAGAGACAAAAACAGAGATGTAACAATACAGGAAAATATAGAGTAGAATACAAATTATTGAGCCCTGATCTAGTAAGAGGATGAAACATGTAGTCAGGCTCAGCATCCAAGATTAGTGAGGTTGCAGGCAACTTGGAAGACGCTTACAGTGTATAGCACTAGTAGCAGTACACAAGGTCAGTAATCAAAACAGTGGACGTGACCCTGAGAAGACCCTGATTCTGTGATTTGCATTTGATCAGAAAATGTGTTCCTCTTACTCTTTGTATTTTTAATGATCTTCATCACAACATCACATCTGTCAAACGTAACAGTGACAGGATGTTTTGTGATCATGAGCCGCCTTTACTCAAACATACACAGGCAGGCCATGTCTTTAGGAAATATACTCACACCCATTATAAACAAAGGACCCAGCTGTTAAACAGATTGACACTGTCTGGTGGCACGTCTGCTGTCTTTATATAGATTTGGGCAAAAAAAATCTGCGTGTTTATGTTCACTTATCCTTGACTTGTTTTCTCATAGAAATCAATTTATATTTCAGGCCACCAATGCAGTGAGGATGTAAAGGATTTCTTGTCGGTGACCTTTCCATCGACTTGGAAATGGAGATACCAGCACATCTAATCAGTTGTAACCATTGTTAGAAAGAAGCAGGCTGTATTTCCAATTACCGTGTTCATGGTTGTGTTTATTGGTTGGACAACAACTATTGTTTGCATCTTATCAGAACAAGGATGTGATTATCAAAGTTCTCATCTCAATGGCATGTCAACATGACTACTTGTAATAATAGCAACAAGTCATGTGACACAATGCATAGTACAGAAAGTTAGTGATTTAAAGATTTAGGGGTTTTAACAGTTAGATATATTGTACAGTGACATGGTTGGAGGCCTATTTGAATATGCTAATGTTACTGGTATATGCAACAGATTTTGTTGTGAATATAAAAACTGAATGTACTGTACAGTATTCAATGTGGGCCAAAGGCAAAGCCCCATACAAAGTGATTTTCAAACCTCCACGTATAATTCAGGATTTGTGTTGACAGGTCTTAAATCAATAGCAAGCAGAATAAAAGGGAAAAAAATATTTCTGGCCCAAACCATTGTCCTAACTTTAGATAGCGATGGGCCAATTATTTTTCCTTTTTGGTGTATAAAGCCAATGTTTGTGTAAGTGATGCATGGCACTTGAAGCACGTCCTGCACTCCCTGCCAGGGCCACACAGGTGAACTTCTGCAAGAATGTTCTGCAAAAACGACAAATACATGAAAACAGCTAGCAGGCGTATTAATAAACCACCAGATTCTATTCTATTGTTTGTATAAACATTCTGTTTTAACAAGAACCATTTCCCGGATGTTTTTGTTTCCTTTTGCTTTTATATCGTTGCTCATTTATAAATCGGCAAACTCTATCACAACATGCACAAGCTATGTCAGTTCAGGTCAAGTTTATTTGTATAGCACAATATCACAAACAATGTCTCAACGGGCTGCAAAGGCCCACACTTTAACATTTCCTGCCCAACCCATGATCTCTAAGAAGACAAAGAACCACTTTCTTGAAAAAACCATCAGCAAAGGCAATTCAAAGCAAGATCTCCTCACATCACAACGGTCAGGTGTGCAGCAAGAAGCAGGAAAAATACAAAAAGACCAAAACAGAGATGAAACAATACAGGAAAATATACAGTATAATACAGTGACTGGGTGCTGATCCAGTATGAGGATGAATGATGCAGTCAGTCAAATAGCACTGACAGAAAGAATGTTACTTAGCCTCTTCATTGTGGCATGCGTACTACTGCTCCCTGGTGGAACATGATATAACACTGGAAATTTCCACAATATAATCGTTAAAAAAGTTTGAGGACCACAACTTTAATTAAACTGTGTGAAATGTGAGTGAAATCGAGCAAACCTTTAAAATCCGTATGTGTACCCAATGCACAAAGCAATAGTTACCGTTAGATTATATCTTATTTATTTGATATAAGATATATCTTGTGGAGAAGAACAACATATCTCAATATGAACAAAAAGAATAATAATGTGACAGGAAGACAGAGAAGTGCTTGCAGCTACAAATTATTCATTTTGAATTGCGGAATCGCTCATGCAAACTAATGACCTGGATTATGCATTAATTCATTATTGCTGCAGCCTGTAAACTGTGGATGCCAATGTTTGGCAGTGACTGTGGGATTCTCTTGACACGGTTGAACTGCACATGTCTGAAATGCCTGTGGTTAGTGAAGTCATGAGGTGAATAGTGTAGAACTTCTGACTCAATGTTGTAATCCTTGATCTCGTTTCATTTAGTTTGTGGGAAATGTCAGAATATTCCAAATTGATTTCGGGTGTTTCCTTTCTTGCAATTTGTTTTTATTGAAGCAGACATTGTACATGACATTGTGCATACAGGTGAAAGCTATTTTGGAGACATTTTTTTATATAGAAAGAGGGGAAAGAGGAGAGAGAGAGAGAGAGAGAGATAGAGAGATGGAGGACAGTTGTGTTATCCCTACTATCGCCCCCCTATTTGAGAAACACTGCCTTAAGCCATTGCGAAATAGAAGGCGGGGTGAGGGATTTTCAATGTAAGAGCAGGCGTCGTCTGGCAAGCAAAGAGGTGAACATGATGGTTTCCTTTTGTGGGGTGTTAAAACAGTGTAGGTAATATAGAGTACCGAAGATGGCAATATAAGGGGAATTTGTATTCCCAATATGGTGGACAGTATGTTGAAGTAACCCGCCCAGTAGTTGAGGAGCCTGGGGCAAAGAAAAAACATGTGGCTTAAGTTTTAGTTACAGGTGTTTCCTTTCTTAACTGCTGGGTAGTTGGATGATTTGTTTGGCTCACAGGTGGCACAAACACACCTGATTCTATGCTCATTTCCTAATATGACTCAATTGTTTGTGCTTTTATGTAACTTTAGCTGGTGAAGAAGTATGAAATACTGCAAAGTAGTCAGTCAATGGGATGACCCTCATTTGACAATATATTTGTGAAATAATCCACTCAGATTGCTTGGCTGTCAAGTGAGCAACAAGTGACACGTTTAGAAACAAGGTTTGATGGTTAGAATAGAGTTTAAAATAAAATAGTATGTTAAGAAATTGCTTCGTTTTTACATTAGTGTTGAAAATGCAAATGATTTTCTTGGCTGACCTTATTGGCTGAACTAATTGATTTGTGTGTGATCTTTTCCCCTGAACTTGTGCTGCCCATGTTGTGAGTTGAGGAGCCAGACTCTGACCTGAGGTTATGTGTTAAAGGTACATCACACCATTTACACATGCAGGTTAGTTGTTTGCTTTTAAATCTCCGGTGTTACAGGAGGGGTCATGTAAAGACAATCACCAAGGGAAGTGCACAGACCAATGAAGACTACAATTCTGGTTTGGCCGCATACAGGGCTTTGTTCTAAACCTACTGATTCATTATCACCAACAGGTTTACACTGATCATCATTTGTAGACACTTTCGTTGTGCACAAGAAGTGGTTTTACTCACAGCTGACAATCCAAAATACTGTGCTGAATGGAAAAAAACAGCCTTGCTGGTAGTGAGCCTATGTGGTCTAATTGGGTGTGATGTATTTACACAGGCTGTGGGGTATATGGCCACCTGCGTTATATAAAATTAAATAAAAATTATTTACCTCTGTAAGGGGAAAAGCTAGGAGGTCCATGGATATCAAATTATTTTGGTGTTTAGTGCTTTCTCCAAATTGAAGTTTCCCCTTGCAGCACCAAACAAGATTTCCCTGAAGTTTGCCATGGAGTCACTGTATGAAGAGATAATCAAACCGTCAATGTTATTTGGTACACGATTCCATCAAATGCCCGGCCACATGAACTGCAAGCAAACAAAGATTCATTGTGTGTGTAAGATTCATTTCCTGCCCTCTCTGTCCAAAGTCCACGTTGACGGGTAGGATAGTAAAGCAGTGATCTCTTTTGTGTATTATAGAAGAGACATCTATTGTGAAAGAGTGAGATCTATTACAGCCATTTTGAATCCCACTGAAACATTCTGTAAGCATTAAAATAAAATAAAATAAAATAAAATAAAGCTGCAATGATGCTGCAGATTCATTAGAAGGCAAGCTGTTTTAAAGGATCATAAACCATTACAGAGAAAGAACTAGAAATGTTTAATGTTTTAAATAGTTGTTTCTTTTGCTTTAATCTTTTATTAGGTGACAAGGATTGTTCAGCCTTGATGGTTAAAAGCTCTAAAGCTCCCTTCCAGTAATATTATGTAGTTGTAACAAATGGAATCCAAAATATTGGGATTAGAGGGTATAGGGCCCTAATCCAACGTGTCCAAAAGTAATACTGTATCTTTACTTTTGCTCATGTGACATAAAACATAGCATGTTATGGCCAACAGGGGGCACTAAAGATCCGCAGCATCGCTCATCTCCTCTAACGCGCCCTCCTCTCTCATCTAAGCAGCGGATTTCACTGGTTCACTGGTAATGTATTTTCATTTGGAATACTCTAACCAGTGAAAACAGCTTTGTTGGAACTGTATAATAATGTCTGACAAGGTCTTCTCGGGGTATGAATGTTATTACATGGGGAGTTGCTGCCCCCAAACATTCAAGCCACACTTGCTGTGCTTGCCAGCTGGTTGCATGCATGTTTCACACTATAGACTTGGTAGCGTTCCCAGGTGTGAAAGTTGCAACACGTGTTGTTGTCAGTCACCTGTTCAAAGAGATGCCAGGGGTATAGGTGGAATTCCTGGGTGAAACTCTGAGATGAAACATCTGTCAACACACATATGGATTGGAGGGGATAAATGGCACACAGACGGCGTTAGCACATGGACTGTAAATGCAGCACACAGATGGCGATGGCAATCACACTGTACACATGGACAAATCCCCCATGTTGTAGTTGATAACAGGCACAAGGTACCTTTCCGCAATGAGAGGAATTATGATCAGAGCCTTTCATTGTAATTACTTTTTTGTGAGACCCTTCATTTTTATCAACCATGTTCAACCATATCTATTGTGTAAATATAAAGAGGCTGTTTTCAGTTGAACACTATCATGCAGTGCAGTAACAAGTGATCGAATCTCACTTACATTGTCATTCAAGGCCTTGCACCACATCAAGAAGCGCTGGCTGAATAATAAGGAGACGGTCAGATAGAATTGAACTAAAGGGTCAGATGCATTGGAAGGAGTGACACAAAGCAATACACATGACTCAACTAACACAATCAAGAATGGACCACAGTCTTCCTGTCCTCTCTACTCTTTACTTTTCCCCCCTCTCTGTGGCCAATTAAAATGCAATTGACCACAGAGAGGGGGGATTTGATTAAATATCAAAGAATGGCAACCCCCCCCAAACCCATGCAATCCCCATGTCGACCCAAACTCTCCCAAAGGACTGTTCATGGACTCTCTGCTGTGTGTGTGTGTGTATAGGATCGCTTCTATACTAGGCTATTACTATGATATAGCATAACTCTTGGTCTTGGTTTGTTCATTTGTTCATAAATGAGTCTTATTATCTCGCAGAGCAGAGCGAGGGGATTTAAAGCTTTTTGCCATAGCTGAGACTCATGGGAGGGAATTTAGCTATAGGTTCATGCTGCTGAATAAGCGAAGAAATAATTTCCCCTTTAAAGACATTAGGTCATGACAACACAAAACCATTTTCTGTGGTGTTCGCATTGCCGTTTTTTCTCTTTTGTTGCTGTAAAATTAAATCTTAGTAATAACGACTTATTGCATATGATCTCTGACCTTCAGTGTAATTTGGCATTTAGATTCTTATCTATTTCAATGTTGTATAGCTCTAGTGGCTGCCAGTGATGCACTGGCATCTAGAATACAAGTTACAAAGTAAAGCTTCTCTCCTACTTTGGATTTGACCAGAAAAATATCAGCAGGATCTCTCTTTAAAGCTACAAGAGTTACACTTGTAATCTCCATTTATTATGATAGAAATCCATCATTTGAGTGCTCTTTGAAACATCTAATAAAAATCTGTCTCTGTAAAAGCACAAGGGCATTCGTTTCCTCAGTTGTCACCGTCTCTTGTTGTCGGGTGGAGGGAACTGTCAAGATAAGAGGAGTTTGATTATTCTCTATGATTCCATCCACTCCACAATCTTACAGAATCAAATACTTTATATAAGGAGACAACAACATCCTTTCAATGTGTGAAAAATAACAAACATGACACGTTAGGAGCATCTGGAGGAGTTTCAGTGGTAATTACTCTTCTCCCTTGCTTCTGTAATAGCTTTGGGCATGTGGGGCCTCATTCTGTTTTACAGAAAGGAACATGTAGAAGCTGTGTGTCTGAATGACGTTATTTTCTTGTGTGGTTTAAAACTGTCAAGGCAGTAAATCATATTTGGAAGAGGCTTCAAGCTATAGGGAAAATAACAAATGGCGTGTCTGTCACACTGGCCTATATTTGAAGATTTAATTTTTAAAGCAGTCGTAGTGTAGGAGGGTGAAAATTGAACATTGGTTCAGTTCACCAGTATAGTAAGTGTCAAATCAAAAAATTAAAGATCTCTGCCTGAACTGAACATAGCGTCCTTCATACAATACATTGTACGTAATCTATTATAAAACAAATCACAGGGGAATGCAGGGAGCACCCATTATTCATAAACAATAACATTAAGTTGATGACCTAAAACTTAAACTCTAAGGTTTAAATAGCCACGTGGCTTAACACGGAACTGGCAGCAAATATGCCACATTAGCATTAGAATTGTCCATTTTCTATCAAAATGTAGATGGACTACAGAGTTTCCCTGTGGACTTTGATGTTGGATAAAGTCTGACTATATTGCTTTACTCTGTGAATAGCAACATGGCTTTATCTGACAATCAGAAACAAGACACAACATTAACTCACTAGGCCACACACACATCAGATACATAAAAGGCTGTATAAAGGCTGTATAAAAGGGCTATCACCTTGGAGGTGGTGCTGTATTGCACCTCAGAAATGCTCTCTAGTACAAAAACATCAGCCATGTCTGGAGCACATAAGGTGGCATGAGGGGAAATGGTTCTCTGTTGTTATCTGTAATATTGTGCAAACGGTGATGACATTTAAAAAAAGTAAGCAATGTGATGAAAGATGCCTATAATGTAAGATTGTGAGTCATGCTGTGATTTTTAGAAGAAGTCTGAAAATCTTGTCAAAGAGCTGTGAGACACCAAGTTTTCATCAAGAAATAGTTTTGAACTTTGGACCCCGACAGAGCAGCTTGAAGTACAA
This sequence comes from Genypterus blacodes, assembly GCF_046128005.1. Lineage (NCBI taxonomy): Eukaryota > Metazoa > Chordata > Actinopteri > Ophidiiformes > Ophidiidae > Genypterus > Genypterus blacodes. Next base: position 263,458 of record NW_027466886.1, on the reverse strand, counting down.
GGTAAAAGGTGAAATAGGAGGGACATACCACTAGACAAAGAGTTTGGACTGAATGCCTGTCTGAATATAGCATGTATTTCGTTTAGGCTGCACTAGAGCAGAGCTAATCATAAAAGGTCAAATAACTCTCGAATCTTACATGTAGCAACTAAACAACTCGCACAAACACGTGTGTAAACTATAGGAACATGTTTCGGGGAGAAAACTACAATACCCAGAAGTGTTGTTCACAGCTGTGACGTCACCAGGAAGCGGCGTTGTAAACAGACAGACCCCGATGTCCCGATTCTTGTCTTCGTAATTTGTAAGTCAACATTATAAGTGGTTGTACAATTCAACCAACTCCTATTGGAATTGAACTTAAGTCAATGGTGCTAAGTTGAAACAGTCGCGTTGTGTTGTCGCTCAGTGGAGCGGTACATGAAATTATATAATAATAGTTACACGCGTCCAGATTGCAAAGTTAACCTCTGTACTTAACCTTTATAGTTGAACTTTGTTGTAGTCCAAGTACAAGGGCAGGGATGACTCACAGTCCAGAGCTCCGCGGCTCCAGCAGGTGTAAACACGCTCCGTCATCTCTCCTCAGGTGGGCTCTCGTCTTCCCGTCCCTCCATGGCTCTGGCTGGGGTGCGAGTGGTCGAGCTGGCCGGCCTGGCTCCGGCGCCGTTCTGCGGGATGATTCTGGCAGACTTCGGCGCTAAAGTGATCCGCGTGGACCGGACTCGGATCGCCGGGACCGTGGACACGCAGGCCCGGGGGAAACGATCCGTGGCCATCAACCTGAAGACCCCTGAAGGCGTGTCTGTCCTCAGGAGGCTCTGCGCTCAGTCAGATGTGCTCCTGGAGCCTTACCGCAAAGGTCAGTCACAAGAAACAGGGTACACGGACATGTCTTACCTATAATACTGTATAAATGTCTTTCAAAGCACTGCAATCCATATTTATAATATTGTATACATGTCTTTCAAAGTACTGCAGTCCATCTGTGCAATAATGACAATTGTTAAGTTTGAATGGAGCACTAGATGATGAATGGAAGATAAGTGGATGATAAATGGATGACATCTCCCTGACCTTCCTGTTGCTGCACCTACTGGGAAGAGACCACTTACACTCTTAAGGGATTGGAACCTTTCTAACCTCAGCACTCAGACAAGCTTAAGGCACTCAACCAACATGATCAAACAGATGCAAATAGCTGTGCAGGTGCTCAGGGCTTTAACATCCCAGAAGATCCAAAATGATATTCATATATAGATTAAATGCTTTTACTGTAGACAGCAAGCATTTTGGTACTTAAACAAGTGTATGTTAGGCCTATATACAGGTACATGTTTACTCAGGAACACAGCCATTAGGGACTTAGGTAGAGACCTTGATAAAGATAGATGAATCAGGTTTAGCAGACTGGAACAAGAAACAACTTACAGATAAATGTGTTAGAGAGGGGCTGTTACTAGCTCATATGGGTCAAATAGGCAGATATCAGTCATGCAAATAGAACCAAATCGTCATTTTAAACAAAATAGTGGTTTCCTTGACTGATCACGGGCAGAGCAAAATGATGAATCTGTTCCATTTAAACATCCCACTGATAAATGTTCATTAACTGCTAGGACCGAGCTCGTGGATGAACTCTCCTCTGCCCACACAGGTGTGATGGAGAAGCTGGGTCTCGGTCCAGACGAGCTTTTAAAGGAAAACCCTGGTCTAATCTACGCTCGGCTGACCGGCTATGGACAGAGAGGATCTTATGCCACGAGAGCCGGGCATGACATCAACTACCTCGCCACATCAGGTAACAACACACACATTTTCTTCTGTTTCGCTTTGGATTAGGAGTCGAGTCACAACCTTATCTGGCTTGCGACGCCACATGATGTCGCATAAAGCCGTGTCTCTGTTTGATCCGCTTTGATGTCGTCCTCTCGCAGGCCTTTTATCCCGGCTGGGTCGCAGTGAAGGGAAGCCGCACGCACCGCTGAACCTGTTGGCAGACTTTGCAGGCGGCGGTCTCAGCTGCGCCCTGGGGATCGTTCTGGCGCTGCTGGAGAGGACGAGGTCAGGGAGAGGCCAGATCATCGACGCCAGCATGGTAAAGCTTATCATTAAACTCCATTTAACATATCTAACCCGGTCCATCATGGCAACTCTGCAATTGGACGTTTGAAAGATTTGAAATATTAATATGCAAAGATGTATTTACCATGTTACTTTTGTGCAGTGAGCAACAAACAAAAGCAGGACATTATTATAGGCTGGGGGTGTTTTCATTTTCTGCTCTGGTAGTTTTCTTATTGTCTGTAAGTGCAAAGTGCAGCCACACCTGTGATTTTCTTCTTCTGCTAAGGAGATAAGAACAATAAATCAGCTACAAGAAACTAAGATATCTAGAAACACCTGAATTTGTTGAGAGTATTACCTCAATAAAGACGTTCTCCCGGGGCCTTCTTTGTTTCTCTCCCTCTTATGTGGTTCTCTTTAGGTGGAGGGAGCAGCATATCTGGGTTCATTCGTGTGGAAGTTTGGCAGCGCTGGCATGTGGGACCGTCCCAGAGGGCAGAACATGTTGGACGGTGGAGCACCTTTCTATGATACGTACCAAACATCTGATGGAAAATACATGGCTGTGGGAGCCTTAGAACCACAGTTCTACACACAGTTAGTCAAAGGTTTGTTGTACACAAAAACAGATGGCCCTCACGCACACACACACACACACACACAGATTTCTCAATTGGATTACAAGATTCTTTGTTGTCTCTCAAGGTTTAGAATTGGATGCCGGAGATTTGCCGCCACAGATGGATTCCAGCGACTGGCCGGAGCTCAGACGCATCTTCACCGAGCGTTTTGCCTCAAAGACCCAGGCAGAGTGGCAGCGTGTTTTTGACGAGACGGACGCCTGCGTCACACCAGTGCTGTCTTTCGACCAGGTGAGCTCCCACCCACACAACCGAGAAAGAGGATCGTTCATCAAAGACTCTCGCGGGGAGGAGAGCCCCCGGCCAGCTCCGGTCCTGTCCAGGACCCCGGCAGACCCTTGCCTCGCCAGGGACCCCGATATTGGAGAACACACCCGTGTTGTCCTAGAGGAGTACGGTTTCACACCAGCAGACTTGGACCAGATGGTGGCAGCTGGAGTCATAGAGTGCAACGCTGCCAAGGCAAAGTTGTAGAGGACGATGGACTCTGCTTTGAAGCGTTGAGGCAACCTTTTCTTTGTAACAAAACAATTTGGACGTGACATTGGAAATACAATGTAGTAACATTACAACAACTATAAATAAAGATTATTATTATATTGTGATTGAATTGTTATTCCTGCAAAAAGTTGGAGACTATTGCAGAGTGACCGCAGTAAAGGACAAATACACCAAGCGACAACCGTGATACGTCCAGGCCAGGAGAACTTCACACACCTTGTATTCCTTGTGCCAAAGCCATCAATGCATCAGCAGGCTTGTCAGGAACTCATCTTCCCCAGCACCACTGTCACACACTTGAATGGCCATTGTTGCACGGCCAGGAGAAGAAAAGTAGCATGTGTGTGATTGGAACTGCCCTGAGGTCACACAGAGCAGAGAGGGATAGTGAGTCCAGAGTGTGCCAGAATAATGATCAGTTGGAACAAAAGGCACTGTAGGAGCAAGCGCAATACTTCAAATGAATAAGTGTTGCCATGGAGCTTAGACAAGAGGCACACAATGGATGAGAAGATTGAACTGTGAACCCAGGCAGATAGGAAAACACTTTAACTCAGTGTCCAGAAGCAGAACAGAAGCCCAGGGAAGCAAGTGGCAGGCGGGAGAGGCAAAACCAGGGACAAGCTAAGAAATGAAAGATGGTGCGGGCGAGCTTGAGGCGCTGCTACAGGTACTGACAGCTTCCCTGACAGAAAGTCCATGTAAGAACAGCCTGAAAGTGACATATTTGTCATGGCAGGAGTGCAACATTATAGCTACGATGCACCAATTTACACACCTCTCCCTTTTCAATGCCGCTGGTAATTCTTTTTCCATTATAATTGTCTAATTAATGCCCTGCATCCAGGTGAAAAGAGTGAAAAGAGCATTTCATGGTCACAAACCTTGAAAGAATCTACAGAAAACTAATTATTGGAAATTCCAACGTGTATGCTTTTTGCCTAAATTGAGATTAGTCTGATATTGTCATTTTGATAGATTAACAGGCTTATCTCAGGCCATGTTTACTATATCCTCTCATTTAATCAGATTGTCCCTTTCAAACCTTTCAGTTAAGTTTGTATTAATATCAGCAGCTCCAAAACCTCTCCTTAAACTCTTTATTGGAAAAAGGTTTTGTTTTTGTTTTTTTACAATAATACGGCACGAAGAGCAAGGTAAACAGTGAGTGTGTAAGTGTGTTTATACCTAAGCACCTGATTTACATTTTAATTAAACTGTCGATAATGATAGATGCACTAATACATATTGACAGTCAGTTAAGAAGAAGATGGACTCAAAAGGAAAATGATCTCTACTGATGAGCTGAAGAGTGTAAGGAAATACAGCAAATGACCCAAGAGAGACTTCCACTCATTAAAATGCATTAATGTGACCAGATGTGGTAAATTCTCCGACCCGGTGTCAGGTCGCATTTATCAGAATTTGCAGAGAGAGCAAGTTCTGAATCTCAGCATAGGAATAAGATTTTTGGCCTGCACATAATGAAGCTCTGTGTGTGTGTGTGTGTGTGTGTGTGTGTGTGTGTGTGTGTGTGTGTGTGTGTGTGTGTGTGTGTGTGTGTGTGTGTGTGTGTGTGTGTGTGTGTGTGTGTAGGAGTCAGGAGTCCCTCTAAATGTACGCAGGGCATCGCACACTAGAGGATATTGGTGAGGGATTTAGTCAAGTGCTTGCACACAATGGATAAATGGAGTTCTTTGCTTCCAGGCCCAAAAGGGAAACTTGTGCACTCAGTGAGACAGATCATCTGCAGTTGCTTTACGCACATCAGGCGCTGTGAACATTTAGTTTAACAAAGACCATGTTGTGTGTGTGCCCTTACCTTGATTTTGAGGGATTCTGGATTCCAGCTGACTTCATAAACCTGCCGCACACTTGAACAACACCCAGAGGTATTTGAAAAGTCGACAAAGCACTCCAGAACACCAACTTTAAATCTGTGTGGTTAACCTTGATAGATGGCCTTTGTATTGTTTCAGAATAAGCCTAGAATCAACATGCCCTTAGATTAGGTGTTCAAAATTTGAGCTGGGTTTCAAAAGGAGTGCAGCACCTTGAGATATAATTTAGTATGCATGAGATATGGGAAACGCACACTGTAGGCAGCACTGTGTGGAAGAAACGCGGCAACAAACATAATTATACAGACACTGTCTAGCAGACAGGGGTGACAGATTCACAGTATTGTTGCGCACAGCTCACATATTGTAGCACCTTTCACTACAAATGTGTCCATTATGTTTCATATTTCTAATAAAAAATAGTTCTTACTTGGCTGATTTTGAGTGACAGTCTTGTGATCCATATTCTACTCTGGTAGAAGTCAGATCATAAATGGATTTAAGTTAAGAGAGATGCAGTTCAAAGGTTAATCCGGTGTGCATGAGTCAATGTTTCATAAGCTGTGTAAGACGTGAACACTGGGCTAAACATTATGGGGTAAAGGGGTCATGGCAGGAATTTCAGGAGTTTTCTTCAGTTTGAAATGAGCAGAATATGTAACATTTCTAAAGAATATACCCAGAATCACAAGCATTTCCAGTTACAGTGATCACAGATAGTGGTGAAGAGCTTCAAGTCTAAAAATGGTGACAGTGTTCTCTATCATTCTCTTGACAACATCGTGTAACACTCTTTGACAAAGGTTACATCATGAATAATGTGCTCCCCATGTCCTACTTTCACATTTTCTTTCCAGCCAGACATCCATTTCTCCATTTCTGGAGGCACTTCCACAGAGCACCAGCATCAGGAACACCAGATATGCTTGGAATGTGTGTGGTGTGACTCCAAACATCTGACTCTCACCATCCCAGGTCAAACACAGTGTAATAAAATGTAAGGAGAGAGCACGAGGATTTTGAATGTTGCATCTATACACATAGTATATTGTGTCTTAATTAGAACAATTAAAGATATGCCAACATTAACATAACATTTCTCAATAGCATACCATAGCACTGTGGTGTGTGTGTGTGTGTGTGCGTGCGTGCGTGCGTGCGTGCGTGTGTGTGTGTTCGGCGTGTGTAAAATGGTGCATAGCCTTTCTAGTTAAGCAGCAATGTGATTCACTGCCTTCAACCTTCAACAAACTCAATGTTAACAAATGAATCCAACGTATGGAGCACAAGTTTCCATAATCAGTTGTATGTAGAGACCGTCATGGTTACTTCAGTTGACTGATTAAACTATTTAAGCCCAATAACATGATCATGGTTGTTCTGTTCGATTAGCTGTTATGAATGAGCATGGAGGAGGGCAGCTGTGTGTAGCTGTGTGCATGTGTAATATCTGTATGGTAATTAAACCATGCTTGCATTGCTCACAAACTACTATTCTGTCATCTGGGGAACAGATCGTAACCTTTTCCTTCCGCTCTCATCCTCTCCTGGCTGTCTGATTACAATCCACCTTAGGGATCACATGCATTAACACTGGATTGGCTTCAAGTGCTGCTGCAGCAGACCTCAAGAGAGAACCATGTGATTTCATGGTTTTGGGGGGAAGAATTTGCAAATCGTAATAAACGGTTTGGGGGGAGTTAAGTTCTTGGTATTGTACTGATGAGGCAATCACAGCAAAGACAACATGTGAGTGAGTGGAATAATTACACCCTTTGATAAAAAATGTAGGGCACATAACTCATGCTACACTGATACCGATTGTTAAGACAAGACATTGTTTGCTTTCATTAAAAGAGAAACAGGAATCGCTTCTAAATAACAAACCTCATTTCACTTTAGGTGGGATTTCAATCATGGACGGTGATCAAGAGTACACAGGTACTTACAGCTTTGGACAGACTCAATCTGGAGGCTGATGAGGCTCGGACATTAGTGGAAGAAGAGGCAGGGCACTCGCTGATAGATACAAACTATTGATAGCAAGTCTGTCTATTAAAATACTGTGGGCGGAGGGATACTAATGTGTACAATTCAACATATGTACATTTACGTGAAGTGAAGTTAGTGATAAACACAAATGTTGAATACCATCCGAGCTGACGATTGTAACTGTGACACTGACGATTGAGACTTAACAATGGAATTAGGATCAGGTGTGTGGAGCTGGGAGCTGGGTAAGGAAGCTGACTGGCTGATGGGAGTCATGTGACTAGCAGGCAAGGGCGAACAGCAGCAATCACCAATAACCAAGCACACACACACACACACACACACACACAGACATAAGGAGAAGAGGGTTGATGGCTGTCTAACCAATTAATTACAGAACAGCCAGTGTTCTACTTAAGGCAATGAGTGATTTGATTTTATCCACAAAAACAGATAAATGGTTAATTTGAAAGTGTTCATACCATTTTTTACTTTAGATTTGCATTTGCAAGGGGATAACAAGTAAATCTAATTATCAATTATTGTATTTATGCTATTGGGACTACTGTGATGTGATTTAAATGTAATTTAAAGAGCATTTCAAACATCAATCGCTTTGTTTGAGACAAGTGAGGTTTAATATGTGAGATCAGATCAGAACTTCATTTAAATAGTGACTCATCAACTGAAAGGCTTCAACGTCTCCATCTTTTAATTGAGGACAGAGAGTTGAAGTGATTCACCTGTGAAGATCGCATCACGCAAATGATACAAGAGCATTCATCAGCGGATGAGAGGAGAAGCCTATTGTTCTTCTGCATAAGAAAGATTGTATAGTTTTCAGAAAATGACAAAGCTTGAGACCTACTGCATGGTTTCAAGAAAGCAGTTGTTTCACAGATTGACATTTCAGTGGATGAGGGTCTATGTGTTTTCTAATATTGTAAACATTAGATTCATCACACAAAGCTTTACTTTATGAAGGGGTTGAGGATTGTGCGAGCGTGAAACATCTCTGCTGCAAGCTTAATATTACCAGCCTCTGTTGCACTTATGGGTGGACAGAATTTGGGTTGCAAAATTATTGGAGATCAATCATATAGAGCCAACAGTAACATCTGGGACATGCAGTGGAACATCAAACTGGAACAGGGGATATCAGGCTTGCATTTGAGTCTGAGGTTCCCCTGCTTGCATTTCATTTGCTTTGACCTTGGTGGGACAATGGAGCAGCTCCGGTGTATTCATGTCGCTCAGTATGTTTACATTAGTGAGTTAGTAGTGTTTAATAAAGCTTTGTCTTTATCAGTGTGTGAAGAGGGAAGGAGTACCTTTTGTGTGGGAAGAAGTGAGTCCAAACAAGACACCTGGCTGATCCTTTTGGTGTGGCCAGACGGAGCTATAGCACCCCAAGGTGAGCCAATGAGAGGGGGTGATTGATTTCATAATTTCAAAGCCACAATGGATCGTACACATGCAATTTCAGTTTGAACTAGTGTTTGGCCTCTACGGTGGGACCTGGCCTTTCTAAAATGGCCACACTTATAAGTCAAGTCATTATAAGTTGCTGTAGCATTAAAAACTTAAAAAATGTCTATTCAGTTCTAGAGACAGAGACACAAAGAAGACGGTGTTGCTGTGTGTTTGGTGGAGTCCTAATGATGTTCTTGTGATTCACTGGCACAGTCTGGTGATTCTGAGACAGCCACAGTCTGACCTTTCACAGGCACCTACACAGTAAACACCAGCCACCATCATGATCATCCTGTAGGAACTGTATGTACCCTATAACATCATTGCAAATCCAATCTACTTGTACTCTACCTCAGAGTCTATGTATAATGTTTAACAACAATAGTAGTTATAATACAACCTTCCTTCCTTCTCCCTACCTCTCTTTCTCCTCTTTCCCCTCTTTCTATATAAAAAATGATCTCCAAAATATCCTTCAACTGTATGCACAATGTCATGAACAATGTTTGCTTCAATAAAAACAAATAGCAAAAAAAAAACACCAGCCACCAACATGTCTCTGCAGATCACAGCAGCAGATGACATCACACATCAGCAGTCCACCTTTGACAAGTACCAGACAGAAAAAGTAATAGATTACTGTTACATCCATCATTAACGTGATCAAATAATACAAGAGTTCCATAATGATTATATACGGCTTAATCACTGCAGAGCATTAAAGTAGCTTTACTGGAAAAAAGGCAACTTATCACCCCAGAATAAGAGGCTCTGTCTGACTTTTAGTGACTAGTGCAACAAAAGCAACACCCCCGCCCACCCCCTTACACACTCACTCACATGCTTATAATCCCTCACACACACACACACACACACACAACACATACTTCTATGAACTGCCTCAGGACTTGACTACTACTACTTGATGAACTAAGAAAGGGAATCACTTGAATACAGCCCCTTCCTTCTCTCCTCCCCTCTCACTCAGTTCTTCTTGGTGTCCCACTCTCGCCTCCATCAGAACAGGCAGTCTCACACACACACACACACACACAGCTCGTTGGACTCATTGCTCAGCTATGCATTAGAGGGACGAATTAGCCCGAGCTGAGCACCGGTGCGGGACCTCGACATCTATCCATCACCGGACAGAGAGAGAAGCTACCATACACGAGTCGCTCTCTCTTACTCTCTCGGTCTTTCATTCTCTCCCTCTACCCCTTTTTTCCTAACTCGACCATGACCCTCTTATCGGAGGACCAGTCTGTGAGGCCCCAACCTTGCCGGGTACCAGAGCCTGGCCAACACATCAGGACTTCTTTGCACCAGTATTCCACTGACCATCCTGGCTCTAAAGAGGACTATATGGACAGTGTGGACGGCCCCGTGTTCAAAGCGGTGGAGCCTCCCAGGCGTTCGCGGGGAAGACTTATCCTCCACGGCCTGGTTATGTTTGGAAGGGAATTCTGCTACGCGGTGGAGGCTGCGTTTGTCACACCAGTGCTTCTGAGCGTCGGCCTCCCGCAGAGCTTGTACAGCTTGGTGTGGTTGATCAGCCCCCTGCTGGGTTTTCTGCTGCAGCCCATCATCGGCTCGGCAAGTGACCACTGCCGCTCCGCCTGGGGCAGACGGAGGCCTTACATTCTGGCCCTGGGCATCCTCATGCTGGTGGGACTCACTCTCTTTCTTAATGGGGATGCTGTCATCTCAGGTGAGGCATGGCGAGGAACTGATAGAGGGAAGAGGATTAGCTCTTCCCAGGCATCAAACAATACAATCTGCCTGAGCCCTGAATGTCGCTTTATCGTGTATTATGTTCACCGTGAACTTTAGATCTGTTACCTCTGTTACCTCTTTTAAAGTTTTTAGGGGCATATCCAGCAAGCAACACAAACTTTAAGTATTTTAATCACCATCATTACTGTCTGTCCTCCAAGAGATTACATTTGCACATTGTCAAATTGAATGAGTTGCCTCAGATACACATGTCCACTGGCACAGAGGGAGGATGAGCTGCGACTGTGGAGGGACACCAAAACAAAAATATGCCGTGATGATGGTTTCTTTAGATTTTGGGGCTCCAGGCAGCCACAAGAGACTGTATACTTATACCTACTGTATGTTTAAGCAATATTCAGGTTAAAAAAAACTGCACTCACACACAGCTGAGAGAAGCCCTGTTGCATTATTATCTGCTCAGCATCTATTAATCTTTAGCTTTTTCCCAGTTATTTTCTCAGCATTTTTTAATACCAGTTCCTCTTACAAAACCCCCAGTGTAAAAGTCTTGTAAAGTGCTTTGTGCATTCCAATTCTAGGGTTTTAGAACTTCTATCAATCAGTAATTGGTTAATTCCCATGTTGAATGCAGTAAATGTTGGTTGATTTCCATTTACAAGGCGGGATCACGGCTTGGTATCATCATTACTACATCATTTTCCTGCCTTCATAATGTACGCCGGATAAGCTGATTATCTTTCTGTGTCTCTCAGGGGCTGTAGTAAATTCCACAGGGATCTCCTGACATAAAGGTTGAATTCGTTCCACCATTCTGTGAAAAAACCTATTAGAATTTCCATACTGTGTATTTTTCTTCCTCTAGCCATGAATAGATGCTGCGTTTCTCTACAAAGCAATTAGATGAAATGAACAAAGAAAGCAGGAGCGGTGAGTGAATGGATGTTTGTTGTTCTGCAGCACTTATCACTGACAGGTCATTGAAGAGTACATGGGCCATCGTGGTGGTGATGGTTGGAGTTGTGCTGTTTGACTTTGCCGCTGACTTCATCGACGGGCCCATCAAAGCTTATCTGTTTGACGTGTGCTCACATCAAGACAAGGACAGAGGCCTGCACTACCATGCCTTGCTCACAGGTACCTCATACCACTCAACATTTTATTACCTGATGATTTGTTGATACTTGCATTGTATGGGATAAAATAACAATAATTACATTTCAAGTGGATTGCTGTGACGAACCTGTTTGCCAAGATGTATTTTTGTCCATGTACAGTATGAGCAGGTTAAGCCATCAAAATTTTCATCATTTCATCCACACTCAGTAGAGATTCTGCTGTCAGAGGCAGTATATCTGCTGTTCTTCCCCCCACACACCTCTCGTGTGTGTCTTGGATTTAATGAAGTAGGATAAATGCAAAGCGTCGCCCACATCTGTCTCTTTCTCCTCCTCATATTAAATTAAATTTGTGCGCTTAATTTTGCCAAAACAAATCAGATCTCATGGTTTATTTGTAAAGCCACCAATATTTTCCCTAGTTTCCAAGCACTTTTCTTCCAGATTGTAATTTACATTACAGACTTCTTAAGCAGACCAAACTTAGCTTCCTATACAAACTTTTAACTGAATACCAGGTAAAACAAGATTCAAGCAAAGACAAGACAGGTTTGGGGGTAGAAAAAAATGTTTTGGGGGTAGAAACTGTAAATACAGTAGTTTGGGACCTTTTATAGGCTGATAGAGAGAGGATGATTTCACTTTCCTTTGAATGAATCAGGGTTGTGAAAGACTCTGGGCCAAATTGCATGCATGATAAATAAAACCAACCAAGATCACATCCATGGTGATCTTACACAGGCCACACCGGAGGAAATTCCTTGTGACTAAACCCAAACAGAGGCAAATATTCCTTGTTTTGTGGGGCAGTATGATGTTTTCAGTGTGATCGTTCACGCTGTGCCGACTTGTCAGCAGGCACAGGCTGGTGTGAGCAGTAATCCAGCCCTGAGCTAGTCATGTGCTGCAGTCATGGGTCTGGGCTGAGAGAGAGCGAGGCCAGGCACATGACTTTCTTAGAGGAGCTTTGCACGTGTAGTAGACGGAGAATGTACAGATTTGTTGTGTGATTTGGTACAACCTTTTGATCGTTCTTTAAGGCTATTTGTTGCATTTCTGGATGATGCAAAGCACTGAAAATGGCGAAACCGAAATTATGACATTAATGTACAAAATAAAACTGCACAGGGCAAACAAGAACTGTACATTACACATACAACAATGATATATTATAACCCATTACTCTGTGTGTGTGTGTGTGTGTGTGTGTGTGTGTGTGTGTGTGTGTGTGCATAGACTGTGTTACCTGACCATTTCACTTTGACTTTCTCTCCACTTCTTCTCTTTGTGCTTCACTGTAATCACACAAAATAAGACACAAACAGTAGGTAATCGCCATGGCTGCCGTCAAGGAAAGCATTTTTAACAGCGTGATATTTTTCTTGGCTCACTCTCGCTAACCACCCGTGACTTTGTGCGGCGTAGTAGAAAATCATTTGTGATTTGCAAAGCCCCTGGTTAGCATAAAGGCCTTGATATGAAAGCCCCTCTCCCCCTCTCCCCCTATCCACCCTACCCCTCTCCCCCCTCTCTACCCCTGAGCCTCTGCTGCTCTGATATCTGTGCAGCCATATTCCACTTCCATCCAATAACTTCCTCATTTCGTTTGGGACAGAAGGTTAGACTTAGACTAAGAAGCTTATATCGGCGATACATAGAATCTTGAGTGGGCGAAAGGATCGAGGTGGCGCAGAGGTGGTGCAGAGGTGCGTTCGATTTCCTTCCCACTGGTTGTATAGGGAGACATACGTCGTCTGACGTAGGTGGTGACTTCTGAAGAACACTGTGGTCGTCACCCAAGGTAACCTCTAAGAATGAATGTGTGCAGTTAGACTCCATTTGCTTGAACTCAAAAATCAATGTCTCTCTTTTCTTGATTCTTTTCCTTTGGAGCAGAGCTATGTGTTCTGTTAATAAAGCGATTGATATTTGACATTGTAGGCGCAGAAAGAAAGAAACTTTCCTTTGAAACCTCACACTAGGTTGACTAGATCGGACTGGTCAGAATGAAAATAATAACCATGTCCGTCTCGATCAGGAGTTGTCATCCAGAGGCTTTCATGTTGATCTGTGAAGTCTAATAAGCAGTTTAAACAGACATTTACCTTTTTCATAAACTTTGCTCTTTTAATTGTAGGTCTGGGCGGGGCGTTCGGCTACCTGGTGGGAGCGATGGACTGGGGTCACTCTGTGATGGGTCAGCTGCTGGGCTCCGAGTACCAAGTCATCTACTTCTTCTCAGCTCTGACCTGGGGTATCTTCCTCACTGTGCACCTCTTCAGCATTCCCGAGCAACCTCTGGCCAAGGACGGGGTGACCTCCGACCCCTCGCCTGCCAGCGCCCTCCGCCCGCTGACCTCATGCCATAGCAACGGTTACGGGGCTCTGCCTAAAGAAACTGCCCCTCCCGCCGCCCTCATGTCAGCTCCGGACCTCAGGCCCAGGTCGTTCTCGGCTCTGAGCGAGGCCAACTCAGTCACCTCCAGCGCCAAGCAGCCAAACAAAGAGGTGAGGTTGATATGATACTCAGCTCTTTTGTTGAAATGTGCCTCAGAATCAAGAAACGGAGGCTTGTTCTTGTTTTTGTTCTTCCACATTTATAATAGATTGTCGCATCGGTTTTTCAAGGCTTGAGAGGCAATTCAGAGACCTTCTCTTCGTCTTCTGTGTTCTTCTGTGTTCTTTATGCAGTGTCCCCAAGGTGAAGTTCTAGTGCAAAGTGACACTGTGCCAAGCTAAGATGACGCCTGCAGAACACAATTCAAAGTTGTATAGCAATCTGGATCTTGATGAAATGTTTGATTCCATTTGGTTAATCATCTCCAGTCTCTGGTTCTGTAAAGAAGTAAGCGGCTTTGTGTGAGAAACCCATTAACATTCGCTCTATATCTGCAGCAGTGCTGTAGTAATGCAGTAATGTTATCTGCTACATGTCATCACACACTAAAAGTGAGCCTTGGGTCTTCAATAGCAAGAGTCATATTCATATCAACCTGTCCGAAGTCAATTACAAATCAATTGAATCCAACTAGAATACAGAATACAGAACATCTCCTTCTCTCTCCCGATCAGCCTCTGACACATGAGCACTCGTTATGCATCAGTCAGTCATGCTGCAGATTGTTTACATGGACATCATACTTACATTTCTATAGCCTTACATTATATTCTTTACATTACATTGAGAGAATGGATGAACACTGCCACTGTCTCCACTGGATCCTTTATTATGTTTATTATGTTATTAGGTTCAGAATCTTTTTCACTGTAGAGCCTCACAGTTTCACCCTGCTTTCATCTCCAGTCCCTGCCTGATAATGAGAGTTGCTGGCGTGTGTATGTTGGTTGAGCTCAGAATGTTAAAGCCCCCATGTGGTCCTAATAAATTCATGCATGGAGCGGGTAGATGATGGGTTTGTGTCGTGGAAGCTTTTGAACTTGCAGCAGTCACTGGCTTCTGCACTGGGAGCGATGAAGGAATCGCAAACTAATGAGCACTATTAATGGAAAGGGCTGCCATCTCTGCTGAGCTTGTGCGTTTCTCTGATTGTGTGTGTGTGTGTGTGTGTGCATACACAGGCCCAGAAGAAGATGACACTGAGACTGCTGCTGAAAGCTTTCATCCACATGCCAAACCACTATCGCTGTTTGTGCATCAGTCACCTGCTAGGATGGACAGCTTTCCTCTGCAACATGCTCTTCTTCACTGATTTTATGGGACAGGTATGAGCATGTGTGTGTGTGTGTGTGTGTGTGTGTGCGTGCGTGCGTGCGTGCGTGCGTGCGTGCGTGCGTGCGTGCGTGCGTGCGTGCGTGCGTGCGTGCGTGCGTGCGTGCGTGCGTGTGTGTGCCTGTAACCCCATCAAAGGACAAACTCACACACTCCATGGCGCTCCATGGGGTGAGAGAGACATCATCCAAAAATCACAGCTGCTTTTATCCGTGCTGAAACATGTCAGCAGGCTGTGATCTGTGGTGCCTCCAGGAGATTCTATTTTTAAAGGGGGAGAAAAGCACAAAAGCGGAAATGAAACGTGAAGTCTGTCATCTGATAGATTCGCTGACAAGTGCAGACTAAGTGGGCTTAACAAATTACAAACTGACATGAATGCTTTTCCACAGGACATGGTGTGAATTCTGTGACGTTTCCTCACATAAGTCCCTTTTCTCTTCTCTTCTGTTCCTGTGTCAGATTGTTTACAAAGGAAACCCGTACGCAGACCATAACTCCACAGCCTATGTCACATATGAGAGAGGAGTGGAAGTGGGCTGCTGGGGCCTCTGCATAAACGCCGTATCCTCCGCTCTCTACTCCTGTAAGTAACTCGGGCGAGCGTGTGTTTGTGAGAGTGCCGGTGTCTTCATGCTGCATCTTTATCACATCCCTGCATTGCCAGTTCCCATCATTTAATGCCACTCTAACTTGGCAGGGCAGGGCTCTCCTCTGAATGGGATTACACGCGTCCCCTTGTGGCAGTCGTGCATCATCTGGGCTCCGCGTGAAGGAAAAGCACTAATCCCTCCTCAGTGACCACGCTCAGAATGGTTCAATAGACATTCGCAGCAAACTGCTAATAGTGTGTTTGCAGTGTCATTACAATAAATGGCATGGAAAGTAAATATAGGTTTCACGCACGGCCCACGTGCACACTGTGTGCAGAATTGTCTCCATTTGTTACCAGGAAATACAACATTTCTCCCACTTCTTTCAGCGCACAAATGAAGCAATCAACTGCAGCCAGAGTGGTCCAGCTTTCAATAACAAGTCCCAGAACTCCCAGCATGTAGAAGGAGGAACACAAAGCCTGAAAGGCATGCAGACTCTGGCTTTTTACAAACAAGAGATGAGCTTTGAGCAAACTCATTTTTAGCCAGAATTATGTTTTTGTGCGAAAAATGGAACAAAATGGAATGTTTGAATCTATTCATGGGGCACAGCTGTGGACCTTTGTCCAGATTGATGAAACAAAATGCAACACAGATTTAAGAGCAAAAGCTTCACGCGGCCTTGCTCCCTCTTTTATAAATGCCCTTTATTGGCCTCTTCCAGAGTTTCCTGTGGCTTTACTGCAGCACAAAAATAAAGATCTGCTTCAGTCTGATAGTAAATTTCAGCTGTTTGAAATCAATGTGGTGTTTTCAACTGAATTTTGTGTGTGTGTGTGTGTGTGTGTGTGTGTGTGTGTGTGTGTGTGTTCAGATGTGCAGCGAATCCTGTTGCCTTACATCGGTCTGAAGGGTTTATACTTCATGGGCTACTTTGTGTTCGGCATGGGCACCAGCCTGATTGGCCTCTTCCCCAACATCATCGCCACTCTGATCCTCTGCACTGTGTTCGGGGTCATGTCCAGCACGCTCTACACCATCCCCTTCAACCTGATCGCAGAGTATCAGCGAGAGGAGGAGGTAACGCTCACACACACACACACACACACACACACACACACACACACACACACACACGTGCCTACACACAAGCTCCTGCTGTGTTTGACAATTACAAATGCCAATTATACTTTGTTAACTGCAGGTTTGTTAAGCTGTCACTTGACTATTGCGCAATCTGAGCCCGAGTGAATCAAACCACCCACTCACTCTGGCCCGCTGAACGCATACGTGCATGTTCTTCCGCTACTAACCTTTCTCTTCTTTGTATCCGGTAGCTACCGCTTCTGATAACAAGCTTGTTGGCGGCTCGACAAGATAACAGGGTGTCACTCACTTCGGCTGCAGGGTCGTTTCTGTTCTTTGTCCCAGAATTATAGCTCTCGCAAGTTATGGTTTCAATATAAATAGACAAATCAGTCTGTCTAAAAGCTTTTTCCATATTTATCATTTCATGCATTTAGGAGACTGTACTTTATAAAGTGCTAGAATGATGACATGTTTCAGCACCGGGCCAAAATAATGAAAGAGAGAGACTGAATAGTTGCATTTGTCTCCTTGAAAGCTTTGAAATTATTCAAATTAACTATTCACAGTCGTCAACAAAATGTTTCTGGAATTTCAATCAATCATCGCATTCACAACATGTGCTTGCTCATTGCCGTCGGCACCGACCAACAAGGACATAACATAATGCCTGTAAGCTAGAAACCACAGATGTAAACTGTGAACCTCAATGAATCAATACCTGAGCTCAATCAGGGCCTCATCTGCTGTGTAAAGGAATAGCTCAAGGCGACGTGTAGGAGGAAAAGCACCCATACCGGAAGGAATGACATAGTTTCCAGTGCTGTGGAGTTCTGCAGCTGGATCCTAAAAACTATTTACCCAGATATCAGTGGAATGGTCAACTTAAAGTCATAAAAACATGAGCAAAGTCAAAATGCAAGTCAAACTGCCTTTTGGAGCACCATTATGTCTGTGGACATTTTGGATCCTGCAGAAATCCATGACATCATATCCTTCTCCCTTTCTTCCCTCTCCTTCTGCCCCTCTATACACTGACCTGTTGTGCGTCCAGGAACAACAAAAGCTGCGTGGAAGCATCGGGAGTCCGCGTGGCATCGGGCTGGACTGTGCCGCCCTCACCTGCATGGTCCAGCTGGCTCAGATCATCGTGGGTGCAGGACTGGGTGCTCTGGTCAACATGGTGGGGAGTGTGATCGTAGTGGTGCTCTCGGCTTCTACCATGGCCCTGTTCGGCTGCATCTTCATCGCTTTCTGTATCAGATATGTGGAATGAGTGTGACCATAATGTTATTTACTGATGTTGTTTTATTAAACAGACTCTTTATTATATCCTTTAATGTTTGTATTTGTAATTATTCTACCTACATTTGTGAGATTTTTAATTGAGATATCGAACTCTTTGTGGGGTTTGACATTTTAAATCTGCTAATCCAAATGTTTACCAGACTTGGAACACACACCAGAGTTTCTTGATTAAACACACTGAGAGATCAATGAAGGTAATAGTTCCCATGAGAAATTCACCGAATACTCCAATTTCCTTTATTTCTAATTGAGCAAACTCACAATACTAGTTTAGACTGTTTAGACACAGTCTTGGTAATGTTTGATTAAAATTCAGTCCAATTCCAATAAGCTAATTTAAAGTGCACTTGTCTATTTGTCCCTCCAGAGGAGACAAAGCAGAGACAAACATACTGATTGTGTTTGTTTGTCTCTGCTTTGTCTGTACAGTATGTATGATGTAGGGGAATTAACATCAATGTGTTAAGCATAAATAAGGATGATGGATTCTACGAGACTGATGATTCACATACTTTTATAGATAAATCATTTGATGATCATAATCTGAGGTGTTATGTACAAGTATAGTGGTTTAGTGCCGACAAACTCCTGGATGTCTACAACGCTACATCTTCACACCATTGGCAACAAGTATTAATAAAGTTGTAAAGTGCATATGAGCAGATTATTGGAATAACATTTTGGAAAACATTTTCACAAACACATTTTTATTTTTTATTTTCTAACCACAAAACACAAAAGCACAGATGCCAGTTCACAGTCAAACTCATCCATGCATTTGACATCATTTACTAGGTCAGCCAGACAAGTACAGTCATGTCAGATCACTGACACACACTGATCAGTGTAGAGAATCGATATGCAGTTCGATCTTTATTCACCAGTGTCCAAACTCTCTATTGGTAAGACAGTTCTGCCTGAATTAATTCGCCTGAACTCCAACTATCACGATCCGCCATTTAAATCAATGAATTCATGAAGAATAAAGTCACTAGGCGCTGTTTTGTGGGAGTTCATGCAAGTCGTTGTAAACTGCAGCCCCGGGCGGGTGGAACACCACCGCAGGCTCTCCGGGGGCGCAGATGGGGACCAGGGCGCGGACCTGCTCGTCCCCCTCGGGCTTTGTGCTGGCTGTCATCGGCCTCATGGCGTTTCCACTCGGAGTCATGCTCCAGAAGAGCTTTTTCAACGCTTTCCTGAACTCTCGTCTCATCAGGCAGTACAGAATCGGGTTGAGGCAGCTGTTGGAGTGCGCCAGACACACGGAAACCGGGAAAACGTAAACCTGCGTGGTGTAGTATTCATAACTAAAATGAACCACGTTGAGTTTGATGAGGATCCCCCAGGCGGTCAGTGCCTGGTTGGGCAGCCAGCAGAGGAAGAAGGACAGCACCACGATGGTGACCGACTTGGTGACCTTAGAGCGTCTTTTAGCGCTGGAGGTGTTGCTGTTGTTGGCGGCGACGAAGCGCAAGAGGAGCAGATAACAAGCGGAGATTATCCCCAGCGGCACCACGAAGCCCAAGAGCACTTTCTGCGAGTGATACAACCCCAGCCAGAACTGCGCCTTCCTGTGGGTGTCGGGGAACTTCACCAGGCAAAGCTCCTCGCCGGAAACCGTGGCGGTAGTGGAGAAGACGGCGTGCGGCAGAGCGGCGCACACGGCGGCGAACCAGATGAAGCCGCTGGCGCAGCGTGCGGAGCAACAGCTCGCCCGACGCCGCTTTCCCTTGAGCGCAGAGGCGAGGGACCCGTACCGAGTGACGCTCATGGCCGTGAGGAAGAACACACTGGCGTACATGTTCATAGCGGTCACATAAGACACGATCTTACACATGGCGTTGCCGAAAAGCCACGTAAAGTCCAACGCGTTCTCCACAGCCCAGAACGGCAGAGTCAGGACGAACTGGAAGTCGGTCACTGCCAAACTAGTGACGAACAGGTTAATGGAGGATTTCTTCCACGCGTGTTTTGATTTCATCAGGTACAACACTAGGACGTTTCCGACCAGTCCAAGCGCGCAAACCAGAGAGTATACAACGGAGATGATGATCCTCAACACGGCGGAGACATCGCCAATCAAACCGATATCATTCTTGTCAAAGTCTGGTAACAGGAACGTGCGGTTGGTTCCGTTGAGAATAAAGCTTAAATTGTAGGGTGACCCATAAAAGGTTCCTCCCGAGCCTTCATAGGTGTCGGTCACTTCTCCAGACATGTCAACTTCAGTCCAGGAGCTCGATGTTGCTCACTGAAGTGTCCACATGCAAACAGCTTCGCCTGTGGAGAGGCTGAGCATGTTCCAACATCTGAGGATTTTCTCACAGACTGACTTAAATGTACAATGAGTCGAAAGTAACATGTCTGAGACTCTTGAAGTCCTCAAGCTGTAATGATGCTCTGAGGTTTTTCCTCTGATCGTCTCAGCTCCTTCAGAATGAGAAACAGCGTCTCTGACGCAACGTCCTGGCGCGATCTGGTGCTGTCCTTGGTCCTGATTTGAGTCACACTGGGGGGCAAATCCATCAGGCAAGTCACTGAATGTGCAAATTAGCATAAACTTCATAAGTAATACATATGCGATGAAGGTTAAGGACATGGTTCCTAAACGTTACATGATTTCACGAGTTGACAGGGACAAATGAGCCCAGGGTAAAAACACAAATAGCCCCCCTCCCATTCATTTTAATTATATTCGGTTGACTGATTCACCTTGACTGTCAAGGTTTCCTTCCCTCAGAACCAGAAGCTGACTGCTTGACTTTAGGACGGATCAGAAAGTAAGCACGATCTAAATGTAAGGGGACAGAAAAGTTCCACTGAGTCAAAACTGTATAAAGCAAAAGACCCTGACACACCAATTCCACTTCAGAATTGGACAGAATTCTTCGTTTTGAATTCTTAAGTTATTTTCAGTTTCTTTCTGAGAGTTTCCATTGTTTTCTCCATACCAAAACAAACTAACAAGCATTAAATTGGAAAAGAGTTGAACAAGAGGACGGATCTCATGCAGAGGAAGGCAATTCAAATCATGCAGGGCAGATAATACACATTATCTTTGACGAAAATTGCTCACCTGCATTTTAAACAAGTAAAGTACAATGAAATGTTATATTCATTGCTGTCTTGTTTGGTCGAACGTTTTTTTAAAGTATTGGCTGTTATAGCGGTCAAATTTAAATAACACACGTTTGCGTTCTCGGGTAATAATATGTTGGTTGGGTTAAATTACGTCAACATTACAACAGCGGCTCACATTAAAAAGGTAGGAATGGTTTCAGTGAATGGAGATTTTGACTTGAAATGAGGAAAATCGTTCATATTTTTCCATGGATACTGTTCTCATATAGCATAATTGTTTTTGTGTTTTAGTTGAGGATAATTTCCTCTTAAACTGCTACAAGTGTACATGTTTTTAAAGGTTAACAATACGTAAGAAGCATTAAGATTATATAAGCTGCATTGTACCCGTTTGGCCACTAGAGGGCAAAAAGACTCATAGTAACAATCCTGTGGTTATGAAATGTTAACACCTTATCTACGGTCTTCAAAACCACACATAAGATGTCCAAGATGACATACATTCCTCTTTCCAGGCACCTGATGACTGTTGTCCTCACTTTGGTCTGACAGCTCCCAAAAATATCTGAGTCTGCTTTGCTCATTAGGTGTGCAGATGTCATATGTGGCGCCTTGGAAACGTCGGCTTTCACCTTTTGTCCTGTGTGAGGTTGTGAGATTAGAGGAGTTTCCCCCCCACGTCCGGCTCTGTGAATGTCACCTGTGGGAAAAAGATAACGGGTTGTGACAAGAATCATCCAGCTCGGTTCCAATCACATAGTTTTCTACCACTCCAGAAATGGTGTGCCCCTCCTTGTAGCGTTGGAGGACATTAGAGTTAAACAGTACACTATAGGATGGTGCCATGACAGCTGCAGGATGGATATCACACGCATCCATCTGCACAGCCTTTCATTCTAAATGCTACCCTGAAATGCTCCCCTTGCCTGAATACATTTGATGAAACTGGATATAGATTTTCTGCTATGCTATTACAAAATAAAAGCCATTGGAGCAAATAAAATACACTTTGTTGCATGATTCCCCAAAGTGCTCAAATTTTTCACAAAGGAGTTCAGAAATAAATCTATCACATTGATTTTGGCCCAAAGCTGTAGACTTTAAATATACCACCCACATCACTTACTTTAAATGCTGTTTCTGCTCTAGTGTGTTGATCCTTTGATAAAGTCAGCCACTCTGCTATCAACAGTAAAGTGTTTTATCTGACTTCTTACCGATGACAAAAGGTGTCCCGCAAGGCTCCGTACTGGGACCAATTCTTCAGACCATAGAGATTGATGACATTCTCTCAATTGTTTGTGAGTTTTGTCTTAAAGCAGACATTATTGTACGGCGAATGCACATCAATAATTTAACCTAGCTGCTTTGTACAACCACATTTGGAAAATCTGATCTGTCAATTCATTTTAACGCGTATTAATTCCTGGAAAAAATATATCGATGGAGTCATATAGAGTCATCAAGGCACTTTCTTTGCTAAAGGGACATAATCCATATTTGAAAGCAACCTGGAGCTTCTATAGTGGAATATCCTATATTTCATCCACCAGTGCGCTCTATGCTTTATGAGCATACTATATGACTCATGCTGGAAGATCAAAGTGGCTTCTGCTTCTCCGCAAAATGAGACCGATGCTGCAAAATTCACAACTGACATTTCTTCTCTTATGCCATACAGCTTAAAATGTCAAACAGCGTCTATGTGTGCTTGCGTGCGCGCGTGCGTGCGTGCGTGTGTGTCTCACCACAGGGTTTCTACTTCAAGATTGATCCACAGTAATAACTTTTGTGAATCATAATATTGTGAATGTAATGAGCCCTTTCAAACAAGCCCAGCATCTGTAGGTGTTATACTGACCCCCTGTGGTACAAGTTGAGCATTGCCCAAGCAATTTCAACGTTCCCTTCCAGCACTGATCTATCTGACACACTGTGGTGTGAAATGTTTGAGTAAAACAGTTTGGTGGTCATTGGACAGCTGCTGGAGCCACAAAAATACCAGAGGAGGACAGATGGAGCAGTGTGAGTCTATCAAATGAAGCCCTGTGGTCATGTCCACACTTATCTAAGATTTAAGATCCACTGCCCAATGCAGCTCCAGGCGCTTCAAAAGTGTTATTGGGTTTAAGAAGGATATTTCCCTGTCGTCTGACATTCCAAATCAAACAGTCACAACAGTCTGGCCGGTATCTGTCTCTCTTATCAGCTGCAGTCACACCCCTCATACAGAAACTCGGACATTCCGCAGCTGTCACTCCTTTGAAGTCAGCCAGACAGGCAGGCCACCTGGAATTAGGCCACAGGGCTGAACACCTTCACCGTAAACACAGCACAGAATAGGTTTTACCAAAGATGCAACCTGGCATACTCGGCCTCCAGAAGGCAACACAGACATTCACAGTGAAATAATTGATTTGGGAGTAAAGTTAGATTTGCTAATTACATATTGCTCTGGGTGTCTAGTTTAGCATCAATCATTAAAATGAAGTACTTTGTTAAATCAGATAATACAACTCGTAAAAATCGCTCAGCACCTCCAAACATTCAACAACATTCATTCCAAAGGTGATTTGTCATTTCAGCATGGTTCTGCCTGGAACGCGAGAGGTTTTCTTCTTGTAACAAACTTGCAAATAACCACAAGCAACACACCAAAAAGACAAATATGGCAAACTCCATCTTTAAAAACTGTCAAGTACGCATGACTCAATACTGAAACACTGACAAATGACGCAAGAGTTTACAGCTGGATGGACAGAATAGTTACAGTAACTTTCATGTTAGACTGTGTTACTACATGTTTACATTCAATCATGTTTCGCTATGTTTGTTCAAATTGAAGTGGTAATTCTTGCGTCTTTGTAAGGAAAAAAAGAAATTTCACAACAGATAAAGCCTGAATCCCTTTCCTAAACTGAATTGATGATAATGGCAGCTAGGATATAAATAGATATGCTGTACATTCTAGGTTAGCACAGGGCTTTGCCACCTGTTCAGCCAGTTTTCCTCTTGTTGTTATTGTAGCACATCTATAAAGACAAATACAAAGACAACCCACTTGTGCCAACAGCATTAGGACACATAATGTCAGAGGAAGATAGAATATTATCTTGTTTTCACTCTCGGGCTGGACTATGTGGGCTCCTGCAGCATCGCCTGCTGACTACGGCTCATAACACAGCGCCATAGCAACCTAACAACACAATACAGCCATAAAAACCAGTAACCAAAGTACAACAGGGCCAAGGGAGAAATTATTAATGAATCTGAACACACACACACACACACACACACACACACACACACACACACACACACACACACACACACACACACACACACACACACACACACACACACACACACACACACACACACACACACACAGTGCCATCATTAGTGTGTGTGTGTTGCAGTGAAATTCTGAAACCGAAACTCATGGTTTACAATACTTACATGTTCTATTCTTGGATATGTGTGACGTTTATCTGCAAGTGATCCCAAATGGACTCCCTGGGTGGAACGGCAAGAAGAAAGTAGGAGAAGGAGCAGTAGGTTGAGTAACTATCGGTTTGGAAACGCTGTAACTCCTCCAAATGGATTCCAGATGTCAGATTAAGAGTTTAAAGAAGACTTTAAATGGCAGCGTGCACACACACACACACTCACACACACAAAGTGGAGTGTTTATTGAAAATAGATGACATTTAAATAGCAGGAGGAGAAAATCTCTTTGTCTTCGCTTGCTTCACTCCCCACTCCCCATATAGAGTGGAGGGGTAACACACACACACACACACACACACACACACACACACACACACACACACACACACACACACACACACACACACACACACACACACACACTACAGCCAGTGAGCTGCCGGCAGTCTGGAGAGTGTCTGGGGACAGTGGAGCACTTTGACTGCGAGCGCACACAGGCCAGGCTGTTCCAGGCCGCTCCGCTCCAAATACACAGATCAAAAAAGCCTCTGGGACAAGTTCACCTTGTCCCAGAGGCTAAGGGAGCTGTGGGGTGTGTGTGTGTGTGGGGGGGGGGTCAGTCTTTCTCGCAACGCTCTTCTTGCATTGCTAATGTCGATGCGTAACAATATTCAGCGTGTTGCTTGTCATGGATGGATACTGTGCAACTGTGATGAGAAACTTATGACACAGACATAAATACAGCATAGTTTAGCTTCTGGTAGTCGTGATATTGGTCCTCCAAAGAGAAGCTGGTGTGACTCACATGGTTCGCGTCTCTGGTATTCTGACCTACATTGCTTGAAATGTAAGTTTCTCCAGGGATGATGAACCAATCAGCGTTCCCTTATTTCTCCCTTTGTTCCTCAAATGGAAAACATTTCCTTCCAGTAAGCGTTGGTCAAACTCAGGCTTCCCTTGTGCGAGGTTTATCATGAATCCAGGAATGGTTTAGACACTTCCGCTTGGTCGCTGTGTTCATACAGAGCGGGGGAGGATGTGTGTGTGTGTGTGTGTGTGTGTGTGTGTGTCTAACTTTTGTTCTGTTTCCACGTAGATCCAAACACACGCACACACACACGGATCCTCTGTCGGGAAGCAACTGAAATCCTACAGTTGTCGCTGTAAGACAGGAGCCAGCAGCCAGCAGAATCCTTCACGTCCAAACACAGTTAGTTCCCAGAGTGATGAACACACGCACGCACTCAAAACACACACACACACGCCTTCTCATACAGCATCGGTGTGTGGGATCTCCGATGAGTCTTTAGTTAAGGTTCCGTGTGTGGCGCCGGTGTCCATCATGCTGAGCTTCTCTGTGCTGATCCTCGGTTCTTCTCTTCGTCTTCCTCTTTGCCTGCACAGTTTGCACCTACAACTGACACACACACACACACACACACACACACACACACACACACACACACACACACACACACACACACACACACACACACACACACACACACACACACACACACACATTAATCATAAATACAGGAATTAATGTTCATGCAATTATAAAATGAAAATATTGCAAAAAGAGGGGAACATTGGAAATGATAAATGTTTTGATAAGTATTGATGATGTGTAATTAAAGCTGAAAGTTCTTCTTGTAGTCACAACACACACACACACACACACACACACACACAGTCTCACTGTGGACGGATGCAGATGAACACGACGAGGAGAACGAGGAGCACCAGTCCCGTGATGACGCTGGCAATGATGATTTTCCGCTGCTCTCCTATTTGCCAATCCAGTTCCACATACTCGCACCTTGAACCGACGAAACCGTGGTCACACCTGAAGAAGAGGAAGCGAAAGCAAGAAAGTTCAATGTGCCCGTGTGTGTGTGTGTGTGTGTGTGTGTGTGTGTGTGTGTCTGTGTGTGTGTGTATATGTGTGTGTGAAATACTTGAGCCCTCACTCTCACATGCAAGATGGCATCTTCTGCTCTTTAACATAGCGACAGGTGCCGTGGATACAGAAGTGCTTCAGTTCTCTGGGACATACGGAGAAATGTCCACTCCACTCTTCTTCTGTATCTTTAATATCTTTAGTGGATAGAACATCTGGTAAACTTCACATCAGAACAGTATTACATTGATATATCTGTAACATTCTTGCTCAGTTAGCCCCTGCAGACCTTCATCCACTGACACCCTCACACTCTCGTGACCTGATGTATAAATAGACTAGTTGGGAATACGATCAGGAGAGGAAGAGCCAGGAAAAGCCCGGTGTCATCCAGGCCTTGATTAGCCACATGTCTCCTTTAATAACAAATCTCTGCTGGATGAAACGTATGTAACATCAAGGTCTCCCCTTTTCATCACACACACACACACTCGTACACACACGCAGCTGCTTGAACTGCTGCCCACATTCCCATTTGGTCATAGCCGAAACCTCAAGGCCGCCGCTATCTTTCACTAGCTTTTCTACCGAGATTATCTTTTGACAAAGCGCTCGTAAAACAATACTGTTGTTCAGGTGACATCAACAGGCTGAAACATGAGAAGTGTCAGCGATGAAAAGAAGGAATATTCAGTTTCAAGACAAGATTACAATGGGAAATGGAAGCGTTTCAGGTTTTTTGGATTCCAGAAAGGTTGAACCTTGGGAAGTCATTTCAGAATAATTCCTGGTCAAAGATGAACAAAGTGAAGGTTAGTCGATCCTGATCCAACACAAGGGCCTCTTTAATTACTCCTCTGCTACGTGGAGCCTGGAATATGACTCCTCCACCTCCTCCACAATTGCCTGCTTGCCTGCCTGCCTGCCTGCCCGCCTGCCTGTCTCACTCTCTCTCTGTCTCTCTTCTCTGTTTATCCCTGTGAGAGTCGTTTGTGTTTAACCCACTCACCCATAAATCTCCTCTATAAAAAAACTTCAAAGCAATCTGTGACACTACAAACATCCCCCCCTCCCTCCCCTCCCCTCCCCTCCCCTCATCTCATCTCATCTCATATCTACCTGTGCAATTGTTGCCGTGGTGGCAGGAGGACACAGTTCGATTGGCAGGCTCGTCGGTAGCATTCCACTCTGCCACGGAGTATTTGCATAGGGCCAGAGCTGTAGCCAGAAACACAAACAAAGCTGGTCATACACACTCACAAACACTCACACACACACACACACACAGACAAACACTCACACACAAAGAGACAAACACTCACATACACAGGCAACAAATGTAAAGACTGTGGCATGAAAACATGATCACAAAACGGGTTATAGGAGATCAGCTGCTGAGTCATGACAGCCCGCAGCCTTATAGGGAAGGAAGAGGAGAGAGGTTACTTCCCTTCACTTGTCTCACACACACTTCTCTCTCTCTCTCACACACACACATTTTAATTAGCGGGTGTCACTGACAAAGCAGTCGTTACGTAAAAGGATGACAGTGTGAACACCCAACCTCACCCTGAATCTCAACTTTAATGCTCCGGGGGGAAAGTGTGTGTGACAGTGTGTGTGACAGCCATGACTGAGCACAAGGAGTCTCCAATTCAATCATTAACCAACATGCAACACTTCAATCCACAAATAGAGTCTTGTCGGCATTTACTTTGAGGGTAACACAGGTTAAAAGGTTGCAAAGGACTTCTGTGTGTGTGTGTGTGTGTGTGTGTGTGTGTGTGTAGCAAACCCAACCTGTGATTTCAAATGAATGATGAAACAACAGCCTTACCTGTCACCACCGCCACACACACTCTGTACGCCTCTGCCATCTCTTCACTTGATGAAAGCTCTCATCTAATAATCAAACTGGGATCATCAAGTCAAATCCGATCGATCCTCTTCTAGGGCCTCGATCACCCATCAGCCCACGCTGGGGTTCTTCTTCACGTGCTGTGGTCCTTCATGCATAGCAGCTGAGTTCATAGTCAGACTGGGGAGTTGGTGTCTAAACCGAAGCACACACACATACATGCACACGCACACACACCAAGGTAGCCTGAGTGCGCTGCATAAGAGTGTGTTGGGAATGGAAAGGGTGGCACTGAAACCCAACGCTCTCTGCTGCCCCACCCACAGCTTTAAAGGGGAACACCCCTCCATTCAAGAATTCACCTGTTCGTCCTCCGTCAAAGCCTGCCTGCGTCTTTATACTACTATATTACACACACAAGGTCTCTCTCTCTCTCTCTCTCTCTCTCTCTCTCTCTCTCTCTCTCTCTCTCTCTCTCTCTCTCTCTCTCTCTCTCTCTCTCAGATGTATTGTCCTTTTGAAATCATTCATGTTGGGCTTGGCATTGGGTTTGAGCGTATAGCGGTTGTGGTCAGGGTCAGGGTGTGAGTGTGTGTATAATCACGTACCTGCTGGGTTGGATATGGTGTGGATGTGTCCCTTGGCGCGTCTCAGCAGAGGCAGAGAGCTCGAAGTTGACTTCCACGCAGCGGCGGAAGTTCGACATCAGCGACAGCTCTGTGTCACCAAAGTTCACACAGCTTTGTTCACCAAATCCCAAAGGCCTGCACAAAACACACAAGGATACATTACATTACATTACGATCATTTGGCAGACGCTTTTATCCAAAGCGACTTACATTACATTATATTACCACCCTTCGCAGAGGGGGGAGCAATTGAGGGTTAGGTGCCTTGCTCAGGGGCACCTCGGCAGGGACTCGAACCGGCAACCCTCCGGTTCTTAAGCGGAAGCTCTACCCACTCGACTACTGCCTACTGACTACTGATACAACCACACTTATTTCACCTCTGACCTTTACGTCTCATTGAATTTGTCTCCCCTCGACATTAATAAAACTAGGTTGGTGTACTTTGACCTTGTAGTTGGTGATCGGCAAGAGAATGAAACAAAGCAGAGTGTGTGTGTCTGTGTTAATCTAGGCCAGAAACAAATCCAACACATCCAAAAAAAATGTCACCTCAGTGGTCATTCAATACAGGGAGAGCTCGGGTTTTTCCCCATTCTGATGCTGAAGGAATGAGGAACCAGAAAAGATCCCTGCCTGCCTCTCTCTCTCTCCCCCTCTCCCTCCCTCCCTCTCTCTTCCTGATCTGAAAACAAAACAATCCTGCAGTGCTGTTACTTCCACATCTACAAGTCATTCAATACAGGGAGAGCTCAGGTTTCTCTCCATTCTGATGCTGAAGGAATGAGGAACTAGAAAAGATGCAAAACCTCACACACATGTATAGCCGGCAACATAATGAGAAAAAAGATGATTTGCGTCTGTTTCAAATTGCTTGCGTGAAAAAGGACAAACTTCTCTTTGACTGCATGCGATTTAGATTCAGATTCAGATTCAGGCATTCAGAGCTGTGACATTATTGAGACCTGTTCAAGAAGTGTGCCCAGGGAGGAAAGGGAAGTGACAAAGTGGAGAGAGGAGAGAGGAGTGAGCAGAGTACCACCAGTGGTACGCAGGCTCCCGCTAGTGGTACACGGAGGAATCTTTTTCTATTATTATTATTATTATTTTTTAAATAAACTTAATTATTAATGAATTAAAATGTAAAAATATTACTACAAATAAAAATATCTAAACCATGAGATAATTGAAATGCAACTTAAATTAAGTTTAGCCTTACATAAATGTTTGCACACGGCACACTACTATCCTTATCTACCCTAAACCTATCTAACCCTCAACGCTGCGTGCAAACGTCAACTATTAGCGGTAAGCTACAGGCTAAACTCAAATGTGATGGCAAGATGGTAAGCGGAGATAGTGAAAAATAAAGTATGAGCGGTCCAAATACACTAAAGTCGTGGCTCCAGAGGGGAGCTAAAAGGACGAAATGTGCAGCTACATCATTAGTGGGAGTGAAGTGTCCACAGCACCGGTAGCTGGCTGCAAAAAGCGCAAAACATTATGGCTGGTGTTTTTTTATTGTGTGAGTGTGTGTGAGTGTGTGTGTGTGTGTGTGTGTGTGTGTGTGTGTGTGTGTGTGTGTGTGTGTGTTCAGGCCCGCAGGATGGGATTTGGTCTAGTTCTAGTACCAATTTGTACAATGTGGCTGTGACTGACAAAGGTCAAAACAAATAATATTCTTCTAAAAAATAAACTTCTGATTTACAGTATATACGGGGGGCATGAAGGAAAGGATTGGGAACCACTGCTTTAATCGGATTTAAAAGAGCTTTAAAGGACCTATTGAAGAGTGTGAGTCTTCTGTAGGTCTGAACAGGAAGAGACGGTTTCCTCTCTGTGCCTCTGAAATCCTCTGAACCACAGGAAGTGCCGACGCTCTGAGATTCCATGGAGCAATTTGGAGTCCGGCTATAAACATCCGTTGTGTTAAATCCATAGATAATCTGTCTACACCTCTGCCACTGCCTCTCAAAAAGTATGAGAATACGTAAGCACAAAGATCACAACAGGATGACTTTAATGAGTTTAAAAGCCACATTCAAAATACAAAACATACATCTTGTGTGGCACAGGAATCATTAAAAACATTATAGCAACATTTATATAGTATCTCTACCACGGCTACAGCAACATACTGTAGATTTGTGAGGAGAGCTGCTCTTCCATGAGTGAGAGTTGTTTCTGTTTCTGTTTCTCCTCCTTCTTCTGCAAAAAGGGCAAATGTTTTAATTTTCCTTTTTACAATTCATGCATTACTTACAAATAAAGGCTAGGGAACCTTCTGACCTCTGACCTTGAGCTATGTGAGCTTATAGGACAGCACAGGAGCGTGGCTCTCTGAAGGGGTTGCTGCCCGTGGGCACACCGACCAGCAAGGCGTCCTTTCCTGCGTTCTGCAGACAATACTGCTGCAGCTCTGCAGCCGCCTGAGACACCTGGGCACATCAAAAACACACACACACACACACACACACACACACACACACACACACACACACACACACACACACACACACACACACACACACACACACACACACACACACACACACACACACACACACACACAGATAACTAATGACTCTGTGTGTTTTCAGATTGTAAGCAGCCTCACATCCTGCAAATATGTTTTTGTATATAAATGTATATATTAAAGGTTTTGTGCTTATTACATTTCTGTTGACATTTGATATGATGTGATGTGATATATGATACTTATATTTATAGATATGAGGTCTGTACCAACATGAATACTGATGATTTGCTGTTTACACACAGTACACTAAACTGAAATTGTGCTCAGACTTGGATGTACAATTCAAAATAAATCAACTGGTGGAATAACAGAAATAAAATAGATTATTTGGACTGTCCTCGTCTAATTGACTTAATTTGAAAAAGAAGAACATGCTGCAAATTTCGAGAATATAGAACTGTATTGGACAAGAAAGGTTTCATAAGAGAACACTTATAATTACACAGACAACAAACTATGAAATACAAACACAAAACCTATGTAATGTCTCGGAGCTAAGCTGAGTTGCTGATTGTTTTCTTCATTTGTCTCAATCAAAATGTGACTTTCTCTTAAAGGCTATTCTATCTTTTGTTCTATTAAACTTTACCTTGATTCTTTCCACACTGGCCTCGAGCTTCAGCTGTTCCACCAGCCGCCTCATGTTGGACAAACTGGAATTCGTCGTCATGTCGTTGGAAATTGTTTCGAGTAGAGAATAAGGTCTTCTAAAGCTCCTTCAAGTCTCTCAAAGCAACAGTTGACTCTACTAATGGGCTGGCAAACGTTCCTGGAGATGGGCTGCCTTTCTTTTAAAACCCCCTCATCCTTTTCCACTCCCCTTCAACAAGCCAGGAAATAGAAGCACACTGACCTCCAGAGGCACTTGGACACTTTCTGTTTTAACATTTCAACAATTCAATTGTTTAAGGCTGTGATTAGTTGGAATATGTCTACTCTAATACAAGATACATGTTAGACAGCCACCTAACACTCTTAAAAGGGAATTATATGTGTAGGTATTCATATTGCTGTTTGATGTTCAGCAGTATATGATTAAGTTTCATGATAGAAAATTATGTCCCCAAACACAAAGTTGACAGAAAGGACTGTCCCAAGACTGAGTATGAATATGTCAGCCACATCCTGGGAAGAGGAGGAGGAGGGAGAGAGAGAAAGAGAACTGATTGGAATTGCAGGATGACAAGAGATCGATAAGAGCAGGAAGGAGGGGAAGGAAGAAGGAGTTAGACAACCTAAGACCTAATCATAACTAATGATCAATAATGATTTAGGTTTTCATAAATGTATGAAAATGTCAATTGAGGGCCACATGTTCCACCATTTGCATTGTGGTCAATTGGCTGATTCTTTCCAAATTAATACGCTAGAGAATGTGACCTTTGTTATCATGTAGATGAAAATTAAACATGGATGAAAAAAACAAACAATCAATTTGAGGTCGAAGTCGTTCAACCGATATGTCTAGTGCACGAACCCTCTCGGCTTCTGTAGTAAACTTTACTTCGCAGTGCCAGTATATTTCCTAAGGTTTTAGTAATTACGAGTTTATACTGGTCTGTGAAGGCATCAGTCGCCCTGAACCACGTGGCTAATGTGTTGCACTAACGTCATCTTTGCGTGCCGTCTGATTGGCCAGTTGGCGTTTACAGGCTTTAGGGAGCTTTAGCAGGTAGGTAAACATACGAGGGGCGCAGCAGGGCGCACAGACGGCGACACAACTTCAAAGTTTGTGTCGAAATTGAACATGTGATCAATATCTGAAACTGAATACAAAGACAGAAACACCTGGAAGTGCGTCTGTGAGTTTCCATTTGTTTCAGACATGGTGGAGGTATTTTCCGGGCGGACTCTGGTGAATAAAGAGGGGGATCTGGTGGATCCTGAGGAGGCTTTGAGGAACAAAGTGGTCGGGATCTACTTTTCTGCAGGATGGTGTCCGCCGTGTCGCGACTTCACGCCCATCCTGTGTGATTTCTACACGGAACTAGTGGAAGATGGTGAACCGTCCGAGCAGTTTGAGATCGTGTTTGTTTCCTCCGACAAATCCACAGATGACATGATCGAATATTATCATGACCTGCATGGAGACTGGCTGGCTCTGCCCTGGACGGATGACTACAAACAGTGAGTATGAATATATATACTTATAAAAGTATAATAGGTGTTGTATTGCCTTTGTGAATAATATTTCTCATTGATAATGTTTGAAGTCTATCAATCCCCTAAACGTGGAGGCCTATTGTATCCACATACCTTTTAAAAATATAGAAGATTTGTTATTTTGTGTTGTATAATGAAACATGGCTACACTTTTGTAGTCGTGCTGTAACACATTTGTTGTGTGTCTGCCTTCTGGAGTGACCCTGTCAGGGATTAGGTTTAACTACAGAGCAGACAGGCTGCCTTCATAGATAAGTGGGTCAATGCCTTTCACATTGATGTGTGTGTATGGATCAGAGTGTTTCTATTATCCAAATACTTAAAAGTATTCAGTATATGTATCGTATTCAGCAGAGATGTCTAAGTGTGTGTTCCTGTCTCTTTCCTCCCTCAACAGTGAGTTAAAGCAGCGCTACAAGATCACAGCAGTGCCCAAACTGGTGATAGTGAAGGAGAACGGCGACGTGATCACTGACAAGGGCCGGAAGCAGATCAGAGACAAAGGCCTGTCCTGCTTCAGGTCCTGGTTGGACGCCGCTGAGGTCTTTCAGAACTTCAACGGCTAGAAAAACACCACAGAGATCTCCGTCCATCTATGCCGCCTGTTTGCAGAGCCGCCTCAACCACATTTCCACATTAGAGCCGATGTAATCACATCAAATCTTTCTTAACATGCACTACACAGGCTGCTGCCTCTCAACTACAAAGCCTATGCATTCAACGCAAATCTCAGGCATGTCACATTGTTGCAATGATGCAAAAGACGGTGCACGTAACAATGCATTCAGATAGAAGCCAGGTATACTAGTTTCACTGTGGAGTTATTTACATTTAAAATGTACAGCACACTTAATTAAAATCATCGCCTAACTTTGCCAAGTAGACATGGAATATGTCAGCTTTCTGTAGAGGTTTGCGTCTTTATTTTTCTAAATGTTTGACCATGTAGTTGTATATTGAGCTGCCTCTATGTTTTTGTATTTTCTTTTTATGAGTTTTAAAGACAAGTTATTAAAATTATTCAGCGATTTCAGACACAGGTGTCCCTTTGTTGTACTGTTTCAGAGCCTGTGTATGTTTCCCATGCTCCAT
This sequence comes from Genypterus blacodes, assembly GCF_046128005.1. NCBI lineage: Eukaryota > Metazoa > Chordata > Actinopteri > Ophidiiformes > Ophidiidae > Genypterus > Genypterus blacodes. Next base: position 228,653 of record NW_027466886.1, on the reverse strand, counting down.
GCACAAACAAACCATTCCCCCCGTGTCTCGTTAGGATGCCTAATGCCCACAGGACAGCATTTCCAACATGCTAGCACATTCACCTCCCCTCTCTAATTGCCTTTCTCTGCCTCCCCTGTAAATACTGACAGCACTGTAATTTTGCTGTCAGTAAATGTTTTGTCCTGTAAATAAAAAAACAAAACATTAGGAATGATGATCAGGATTCTGTACAGGACAGTGACTCTGGGTCCTCAGAGGCCTGTTACCAATGAGATAAAGTGTCTACATAGCACTCACCAGTCTGGGAATAGAGTGAGCCATGAGGTAAGACTATTTGTGAATGATGGAATAAAGATAGCCCCATGTAATATGGTGCACAAAGAAACACTCTCTGGAAACTTCTTTATATTAGTGCTTAAAGTGAGATAAAGCATAAACAGTCATTTGAAATGGAATTATGTGTAATAATAATGTATACTACTCATTTGCAATTATTACTACTCTACTGTACTTTGCAGGTTTGTGGAAGATGCAGTGTTCCGGATCCACCACGCGGAGGCGCTACTGTCGCATTCGAATGTGACGCATACTTTTTTCTGACCCTTAATCACGCACTTAGGACACACTGACACGCAGTAAAAGGTCATGTTGTGAATTCTTGTTCCAGTCATGACCTCGAACAGTATCAAAGTGATTTATGAGAAATGTTGAGGAGTTATCTCGCACAATTTAATCTGGTCGCTCTGTGGTTTCTGATCCTTCGATTCTTGTTTGGATTCTTGAGCGACTGTGGGAATCGTTGCGGTTTCTATCACAATCCGGGCCAATTTATACCTCAGAATGTGAAGGGAAAAGACTTTTAGTAGGGAATAAAACCTACCTCACTTTCCAATCTATCTTCCAGTGGTTACATCTTCACTTCTGGCAATTACATGATCCAATTTGCTGTGTTGCTTGTTTCTCAACTATACAACTACATGTGTCATCGTGTTTTGGCCCTTGGGGGGCAATGAATGAAAAAACTTCGAACTACCTAATTTCATTTGATTTCTGCTGAAGCTTCTCTATAAACTACATAGCAGAATATAAGATATAAGATATTTATATTCTGGGGGATATAAAAGGACTGAGTAAAAATTATGTGCATGTTTAAATTAGAATCCAGGCAAACAAGAAGGAAAATGTGCTGAATTCTAACTGTACTCCAACTATTTTGTTTCCATTTGCTTTTTTGACCACTGCCTGCTGCAGACCCCTTTCCACACACACACACACACACACACACACACACACACACACACACACACACACACCCTATCAGTTCAGTCTGGATCAAGGTGGATCTTTATGTAGACTTCGAATTTTGGGAGTCAGCCGGACCTCTTTCAGCCATTAAGAATGAAAGGCAGTAGTGTTTCCTAAAATGCTGTAACGACGTTTCGAATCAACTAACAAGGCTGTCTTTCTTTATTTGAAAGCAGGGAGGGAGGCGGAGTGGGTGGGTGGACCAGCGGCTCAGTGTCAAGTTCGCAATGTTAAGTTATGACACTTCTGCTCAAAACTTTCAAAATAAGGCACGATTTTTTTAGACAACATCCTGACAATCATCGACCTATCTACCATCCAGCCATCAATCCTCTACTTTTATTTTGAAGGCAAAATTGCTCGTCTACCGCTTTTTCTCTCACTAACTTGACGCAGCGGAGGTACAAGCCCCTCTCAGCCGCTCCTGCAGACCCGGTTGGAGCGCTTGTAGACCGGCGGGGAGCTGCCGTGGGTACCGCAGCAACCGGGGACAAAAGACAGAAACGTCCACTCAGGCTGGATTTAACGAGCAAAGGAGCCGGAGGTAAGTTGGGGAGAGACACCCGGACTGTTAAACAGCTTATACACAAGCATAAGGAATCATTACAATCCAAACAATCATATTCTCATTAATATTGCTCCTGTGATGAGTTGACAGTGATTTTGCCAGCCTGCATGTTGTTGAATTTCATAGCGTGTAACGTTTGTATAATTTTTGAGATTGTGTGTGAAGAAAGTTAAAGTTTTAGGTGTGTTTTTGTGTGAAATCCTTATTATTTAAGTGGAGCCTTCAATGAGTTATAATGCAAAAACTACACCCATCATGTTGATGAAAGCATAGTTCCTACATCACAACATCACTTTGACTGGAGGCCAATGCATGGGTGTGAATATGAGCATGACTTGCTGTCTTACTGTAATGTAATCAGTCTGTAGATTAGACAGGATGAAGGGTGAAGGCACACAGGGAGAAAGAGTCTTAGTTTAGGGTTAGGGTTATCCTAGGACTTTAACAAATATATTTACAACTATTACGACTATCAAACTGCACGTCTCCATTAAGCTCGTGAAAAAATTATTATTATTAACTATTTGTGACATTTTAAAAGCCGCCTAGAGTGATGCTTGTAAGCACGGGTAATGAAATTACATGGCACTCAGTGGAAGTGCAAGGCTTTCTTTTCATGTGTACACACCAGCACGCACACACACACATATACACCACAGGGAAATTGTTCTAATCCTGCTTAGAGTGCATTCACAAACAGGCACCCAGCACCCTGAAATATTTGTCTTTTAATCTGCTGGTTGTCGTTTTTTTCCTCCACATATTGGACGAAGGCGATTTGGGATTATGTGGGGATTTGCCTGAATTGTTTCGTAAGCAGAGAATATTATTGGTGACTTTATACAGTTGGACACACACACATGCTTGCTCAGGGGAATTTCTGTGCCTGTATTGTATGGGAGCATCTCACACTGTGATTGATGGCAAACTTGTGATGCGACACATGATGACATACAGTGTGTGTGTTCTCTGCCTGGAAGACAGATTTGTCCCCTCCGAGAGGCTCAATACACAAAATCTATAGGCCATCACTCGCTGTGTCTGTATGCGTTTACATGCGTATGCTTTGTACATGCGTGTGAGAGTCTGTGTGTGTGTGTGTGTGTGTGTGTGTGTGTGTGTGTGTGTGTGTGTGTGTGTGTGTGTGTGTGTGTGTGTGTCCTCAATCTCTCCACACTTGCCTACATTCTCACGTTACACAGATCAGATTGCAGGATCTTGCAGGAACTTCCCCCCCAGGTGACTGTGTCTAATGTCTAATGGCCACGGTGATGTAACATCCCCACATTGTATCGACAAATTGCCTCTAATGATATTACAGTTGCCGTTTCTCCTTTCTGATGATCCTCCTTTATAGGAATCTATTAAACAGAGCGCTTATAAATAACCTTGAGTGATTCCGATCGCCCTGAGCCTCCTGTCAGCCCAACCAGTTTGAATGACCAACATAAATAACACAGATGGGGAAGAGCTGAGCTGGTTCAAGACTTGTTTTAACTGTCAATAACTACTCCTCTTGCCACAATATTTCACGTACGTAGGCTATATTTGAGTCATTTCCCTGTCTGTGTTTATGTTCTGACTCAACTTGGCTGACACTTTGTGAGTGTGTTGCTCACATGCTGTGGACATCCATTACACAACTCTCACAGGAGTTACAAATGAGCTGTCATGCAGTAATGAAGGTGTGTTACTGGGGGAGGCCAGGTGTGATTTGGGCACACACAGGGCAGCTCGTGTTTGTTATGCACACACTGAACCTGGCAAACATTTATATTCCATATCAATTGTTTGCTCGTTTACCATCTGTTTCTGCAAATTTTCCACTTTAAAAAAAAAAACCACTGCTGTCAACTGCGGGATCCAGAAAGAGGAAGTGTGTGAGATTATAATTCACCACACTTATACAGGAATGAAGAGTGGCTGCTTTTCATTGTGTTTGGTTGCGCGTCCTGTAATTTCCTCTCCCTGCTGGCACGTATAGGATGTTACTGTTGCGGCTGTTGTTGTATAATTACTTTATAGAAAAGATCAATCGTGTCCTGTGTGGACCACAAATGGCGTTGGAGGCCTTTATGCTTGGGAGAGCAGGTTGGTGCTGCTGCATGGAGGTCAGGGTGACTCACTTATGATAGGCTGGTACAGATTACGCCTTTATCATGTAACATGCAAATGAGTTTTTATACTGCATTCTTACACACAATCACACAGTGCACATGGGGCTCCCTCCTCTCCCTCCCACCTGCACTGAAGTACTGAAATCATGGAATAACAGCGGCAATGCAGAGGATCACAGTGCAGAAGTGCTTTGTTAGCTGTAAAATTCCATAATTTGCTTCAGTAAGTAAGGAGAGTTTGTCAGGTGAAAAGGAGAGAGGGAAAGAAAGAGATTCCCCTCTGAATGGTCTGCATGTACTTGAACATGTGTTGCACCTTCATCTACCTGCTGCATTCTGCACCGCTGCACTGACCTGATTTCCCCATGGGAGCCATGAAAGTTTCATCTGATGTAGTCCAGCCTAGGTGTGGAGAAGTAGAACACGTTGTGGAAACGGGAGCGGACGTCACAGGGAGAGAGGCAGCAGTAGTAGGAGGAGGAGGAGGAGGAGGAGGAGATGGGTGCTCATGGTGAAGTAGAAGAGTCTGGTGTGTTTTTAAGGGCCTTCCAGATGGCTCGTCGACAGGAAGGTTCCGGGGGAAACCTGGCCCCTAATGAATGGGAGGGAGAATCACCTGAGGGGACAAGAGACATCAAAGGAACCTTTCTCCTGCCTCGCTCGCCTTCACTCCTTGCAACTCCATTATGAACACTCGCACGGGCACTTTTCTTTTCATTCCCCCTTAAATGTGAAATCTCCTGTATCCGATCTCTACTTAATAGCTCCCTCAAGTAATCCACGGGCGAAGATGATGATGATGATGAGCTCCCAGGCCGTCACTTTTCCACTGATTTTAAATTTAATCTTAGTTAATCTCCTCTCTCCTCATTTTTTCACTCATAGATGGCTTCAGGGCTTTCTATGAAGGAGCCCCGACCACAGCCTTGACCCACGACATAGAGAGAAAGAGAGAGAGGGGAGAGAGAGATAGAGGGGAGGGGGAGAGAGAGAGAGAGAGAGAGAGAGAGAGAGAGAGAGGGAGAATGAATAGGAGTTAAACATTCATTAAGTTGTTTACACAGGAGAAGTGTGTGTGTGTTTGTGTGTGTGTGTGTCTGTGTCTGTGTTTGTGTGTGTGTGTGTGTGTACAGCATATGTGTTCCTTTCAGGTCAGCTGAGGAGTCCTACAATATCTCCTCTGTGTTTCAGCCTTGAGCTCTCCCTTCTCCACACGTTCTTTCTCTCTCACACATACACACACACACACCCACCCACACTCTCTTCCACACAGCCACACACACTTCTACCTTTAGTATATATATTCTTCTCTCAGAGCTTTCCTGGCGGTTTGGACGTATGAAAGGTGCTTCTGCCCTTCAGGTCACATCTCAGGGCTGCAACTCCTCATTTGTCATTAAGCTCTGCAGAGGAGAAGGTCACAAGGTTTCCTCTCAAGTGTGTCAGACAGTTAAGGGCTGACCTGTGTGTGTGTGTGTGTGTGTGTTGAGGGGGCACTCACACTGACACACACAGAGAGGCTGTCAGCTGAGTGTGATTTCTGCTGCAGTAGTGTGACTGTCATGAAGGACAGCGGGGACACAGAAACGATTGAGAAGAGACGCTTCGCCGACATGTCTGTCCTGACGATGTAACTCCAGCTTCAGCCTTGACCTTCTTCCTTTCTCACACCCCCTTGTTCTATCTGAAATATTAAGCACACACACACACACACTTATACAGTATATATATATAGGGAGGCAGTAGCTCAGTGGGTAGTGCTTCCGCTTGGGTACCGGGGGGTCGCCGGTTTGAGTCCCTGCCGAAGTGCCCCTGAGCAAGGCACTGAACCCTCAGTTGCTCCTCCCTCTGCGAAGGGTGGTAATGTAATGTAATGTAAGTCGCTTTGGATAAAAGCGTCTGCAAAATGACCGTAATGTAATGTAATATGCGTACACACACTCTGAATGGGCGTAATATTCCTTGTTTCGGTGGGACCCACATGCATACAGAACTACAATTCACAAACAGAAGTGCGCACACACACACACACACACACACACAGTAGATGCCCTGTAGGCAGGAAGCTGCAGTAAGTGGGGAGGAAGTGATTTCGATGCCTGAACCAGATGCTGCAGAGCTCTGTCTACTGTCTGCCATATCATCCTTTCTTTTCTCTCTGCTGGATTGTTTTTTATTCCGTCTTTTCCTCTGAATCCTCTCGCTCCCTCCTGCATCTCTCTTTCCACCAAAGAGAATGAAATGTATGATATAGGGAGTGAGGGGGGGGGCACATATATCAGTCGCCTCATCTACGAATGCAGAGGAAATGTATTCTCTGCTTTGTTCCTCTGTTGGTAAACAAGTCTGCCTGTGTTTATATTACATGTAGATTTATGATCCCTCTCAAGCAAACAGAATGTAGATGAATCCAGCACAGAGAGATTTGTTGTCTTCTTTAATAGAAGCTGCGTCTCAGCAGGATGAAATGAGCTCTGTGGGAAACGGAACACCAGGAAACTGTAACCGGGTACAGAGAACACAGGAACCGTTGCCTTATGCGTCCTGTTGCGTTTGTTGTGGTTTGTGATTAGTGCCTGTTTAAATGTGCATCTTGAGTTTGCCTATTCACTAGAATCAAATGTACATTATGCATATGTAATTAAGTCACAATCTGATTGAAGAAGGCAGAGGTCAGGGGCAGGACGCAGCTCAGAGGCGGTAAATCCAAAATAAAGGCAGATAGCTTTGGTTCGTTCCTTTCAGAGACACGTTGGCAGTTTGCTTTACAGGAAATCATGGCGACATCTGCGTTGGCAAATTTGTTCATGAAGTTCACATTATCTGCAATCAAACAAAAGCTTGGAGATGAAAGTAACACACTAGTTTGATCATTAAAGACACTTTAACAAGCACATTCTCCCCTAGAAGTCAGGATGATGACACTTCATTTACTGTAAAGGTTGAACAGAGCGACAGCAACCAACCACAGCCAGCAAAGATATGTTGAAATGACAAGACAATGTTACCATGGAGACTTACATGACAGCAATGTTGCTAGTATGATGCTATCATAGCCGCAGTTTTGACACCACATCATTCCACTGCACCAGCAGCTGCGAAACACATCAGTGGCTGTGACAAGCAGATAAAGGGGGGAGACACAGGGGGGGAACAGAAACAAAACAATATGTAAACAAAACCAAATACAAACAAACTGTGACAATTTACCCTAAATTTGTTGGAGGAGATACAAAAAAAATAAAATGTAGTCATCAATTTCGATTCCATGACAGTTCAACAGCAATGGGCCAAAATCTCAAAATCCCCCCAAAACATTAGCAATTACAGCGCCACCCTCAGGCCGACCAGGTCGCAAAATGGAATGGATTCTTCCCTGGATTGTTTCAAATGTGCCCACCAACTTTCATAGTAATCTATTGTTAAAATTTTGGAGAGATCCTCCTCTCTCTCTCTCACACACACACACACACACACACACACACACACACACACACACACACACACACACACACACACACACACACACACACACACACACACACACACACACACACACACACACACACACACACACACACACACACACACACACACACACACACACACACACACACACACACACACACACACACACACACACACACACACACCTTCCTGGCGACGGTGATAATAACCTCTTTTATGTGAAACGCTTCCATACAGCAAACCGACACGACACCGGAAAATGACCGGTGTTTAGACATCAGGATGAAGATCTGGCAGCTCGTGTTCCTGTGTTTCCCCACAGGGAGTCTAATAAGCAGGACTGAATCGGCTCATTCATTCCCCACTGAGACTCTCATAGGCTCATAAATCTGCCAGCAGCCTCGTCTCCCAAGCCAAATCTTTCCCCTCGTAACTTTACAACAGGGATTGATTTCTTTGCCTCCGACATTCTTGGCTCGTATTGTGCTCATGACAAATTAGATGTTTATTTCTACAGGTGACGAATCAGAAATCGAGTCATTGTTCTCTCCAAAATAGACACAAACACTCAGAATGATGTACTTTACATACTTGGCCCTGAGGTGTCTAAACAGGAACGTTATATGAAGATTTCAATATGCATAGAACATCAATGTGGCGGTTATACATATGAATGACAGGATTTAAGTTTGAGATGATTTTAGTCTTGTGAGGATGAGTTGTTGTCCATAGTTGTGCGTTTGTTATTGGAAGAAAATGCAAACTGACCCTCACAATGTCAGGAACGCACCCGTCCGCCTGCTTGAGCGGCTTGTGTTCCCTTCCACTGGCATCAGAGAGCAACATCAGGGTTTGTTACAGGAAGCTATAAAAGCAGGAAAGTCAAAGTGGTTTGGGAGAAGTGAAATGTAATTATATAATGGAGGTTCCTGTTCCTCTGAGGCCCGTAATCACACGGCGACCAGAACAACCAGGGCCTCAACCAGGGAATTACACAAAGTGGTTAAACTGCTGCCGCGGCCAAGTCCTATTAATCTCATCCCATCTGTGATTAATTGGGAGTTATGGATCTGTGTAATGATGAGGAAGATTCTCTCGTAATTGCAACGTCGAGGCTTCCAATCGCAACAGGCGGCACGTTTTGTTGCTCTCCGGTGCTGGCACCCGCCCGAGAGACGCCCTAAACCACCCCCACCCAAGATCCAGCCCTCCCCCCCAGCTGGAGCACAGTCCAGTATTCACTCCTGCCACATACTGATCCTTTCATTAGCTCTGGCTTCCAGGTCGCCCCCGTCAAAGAGCTCACTGTGTGGGGGCAGCCAGGCTGATACACACTCAGATACTTTTTACAGATACATACAGTAACTCCAAACACTGAAACACACACACACACACACTCAAAACTCACATTCCCTCATATCCATACACACCTCACTGCCCGTCAGCTTCAGATACACAGACAGGCAGTGTGTGTGTCTCTATTTATTTGACCATTAATGTGTCCACTTTGCATAATAAGTTATTAATATTGACAGAATATAAGCAGGATCTAAGAGGGCCCACCTTCAAAATAAAAGCATAGATAGATAGATAGATGGCTAGATTCCCCAAAGCAAAGATTTTCCACAAAGGGTTAATTTGTTCCATACGAGCATCATATTTGGGGAAATTGATCATACAAAGTTTGACCCTGGCATTAGATTCAAGTCCCATCTGTAGATGCAAACGCACACACACACAAACACACGCACGCACGCACGCACACACGCACGCACACGCACACACACACACACACACATTGTTTTTCGGGAGCAGCACTCTGCTTAGTTTGGCAGAGGCAGCCGAACACCCGCAGGCCATCCTGAACTAACATGTCAAAGGATCCTGGCGTGTTCTCTGAGCTATTCAATGATGCAAACAATGATGTCATCCACTGGGTGTCAGGATAGATATCATTCTAATGTCAAGCCTCTCCCTCTCTCTCTCTCTCTCTCTCTCTGCTTTCTCTTCCCTTCAGAGGAGAACAACATGCAGGGATCACCGGCGATCACTTTGGATTGGCTTTCTCCTGCGATGTAACCACCTGCACTGATGTGTCATCGGGTTAGCAATGAGTTTCCACTGACAGTCTGACGCGTGTTCACAGCTCTCGGCAGACAGGAAGAGGACATAATGGACCGATGAGTCACCCAGGAGTGTTGGGTGAGGTAAATAACGTCTGGGACGGAGTTTTCTATCACAGCGTGGAGCTTAATGTACCAACAGAGATGGAGAAAGTGTGTTCTGGGCTACTTTTATCCTCCGTGCAGTTATTTTGCCAATAACAAAGCCAGTTACAGTCCGTCCAATGGAGAAGCAATGACCTAACAGAAATGACCTCACACTGATAAGTCGCCCGCCTCCTCCCTCGGCAATGGAAGATAATCACAAATGCACTCTTATCGTTGTGGCTGGAGTGTGTGAGGTTACATGACATTTCTGTGTGTGTGTGTGTGTCAAAAAGGCTTTTGGGTGAGCGCTGCTACCACATGAGGTGATGTTGCGTCGTGGTCTCCTAGCTTGGGTCTCCCGTGTCGGGGCGGTGCTGGTGGTGCTGTGCTGCTCCCTGTCGCTCCTCTACGTCATGACCTGCAGCCCCCCCCACTCAGACGACCCCCCTCTGAGTCACGCTCTGCCCCGCGCCGGACCCAACCACCCCGCACTGGGGGGCACGGGGCCGGTGCTGGGAGCAGGTGGGACGGGGGGAGCCAGAGTCGGGCCTGCCCAAAGCGGAGGCCCACCGGGTTCCCAGTCTTACCAGGTGCTTCTCCAAGAACGCGAGGAGCAACACCGCCTCCACATCTCCTCCCTGAAGAAGCAGATCGCCCAGCTAAAGGAGGCCTTACAGGAGCGCAGCCAGCAGCTGAAAGGAGTGCAGGAGAGCCTGAAGAAAGCAGCCGGGGGCCCGTCAGAGGGTCGCGAAGGCGGGGCCGGGTCTCAAGCCGGTGTCCTCGGGGAGGCCCAGGGAGCTAAGAGCCAGCAGGCCGACCTCCAGGAGTTCCTGAGGAGCCAGCTGTCCAAGGCCGAAGTCAACGCCGGCACCAGGCTGCCCAGCGAGTACGCGGTGGTCCCCTTTGAGAGTTTCACCCTGCAACGGGTGTACCAGCTGGAGATGGGCCTGACCCGGCACCCAGAGGAGAAGCCGGTGAGGAAGGACAGGAGGGACGCCCTGGGGGAAGCTCTGGAGACGGCACTGCACAGCCTCAACACACAGCAGGGCGGCGGGGGCGCGGAGGGGAAGAGCGGCAAAGTCTACACGCCGTCCGATTTCATAGAAGGTGAGCAAACATTGACCCTGACCTCTGACCTCACTCATACAGGAAGTAGAATTTTTAAAGCTGAATTTTTACTGCTTTCCTTTCCTCTGTCACTTTGAAGCAAACTGGGTCACATTTTTGTACTTTATGACTTCCTTGATGGTCCGAAGAAGAAGCATGTGTGTGTGTATGTGTGTGTGTTTTGGTGCTGTTTTTGTACCTTAAGGCCAAACCCAGGAAATCCTCCTTGTTTCCTCAGATCACAGCAGCAGGAAATGAACACAGCTGCTCCTCATTTTTAAGATGGAGCATCTTTTCAGACGTGGCGTATTTAGTGTGTATGTGTGCCTCTGCCCTGTGTTGTGTGTCTTGTGTGTGTGTGTGTGTGTGTGTGTGTGTGTATGTGTGTGTGTGTGTGTGTGTGTGTGTGTGTGTGTGTGTGTGATCTGCCTTTTTGGATGTCACTGGCGTGGGCGAGGTGGCGGGTGGAGGCTTTAAGCGAGCAATAGGGGGCACCTGGAAGTGCGCCACAGGTCTCCGCATTAAACCCCTCACATATAACGTGTGAGAGAGAGAGAGAGAGAGAGAGAGAGACAGAGACAGAGACAGAGACAGAGACAGAGAGACAGTGAGTGAGTGAGTGAGTGAGTGAGTGAGTGTGTGTGGTCCTGCGGGTTCCGAGTGTGTGTTTACGTAGTTGTGATTGGACTTGTTTGTGCTCATCCGCCCTAAACAGCCTCCTTCCTCCACGCCTCAGCCAGACGAGGAGAGTGCAGCTTGATGAAAAGGCGACTCCCTTCCCGCTCTGATGTTCCCTAATGGACGCGTCGTCTCTGAGCGAGCTGCTCTGTAAACGCGAGCAAAACGCGCCTTTATACGCCCGACACGTCGACAAAAGCATCTCTACACGGCTTTCAGTCTCCCTGGGGACGCACAAGTACAGTGTGCATGTGGTGAAGGAGCAGAATGAGGCTAGAGCGGCCTTGGAGGAGGAAGACACTCAAACTGTGAGAGAGAGAGATAGAGAGACAGAGAGAGAGAGAGAGAGACAGAGAGGGGCCAGATGAGTAGATGCGCTCACAGGAAGCCGGGCATTTAATCTAAATTAGCCGCATATTTACGCTTATCGCCGCCCTCTGGGAAATAAGACCTCACATCACAGGAAGCCACATTTCACAGGAAGAGCTCAGCAGTTATCAGGCTGCAAATCATCCACCACAGAAGTTTCACTCCTCTTCCTCCTCCTGTTCCGACCGCCTGGCTCCGCCCTTCTTTCCCCTCTTCCATCCACTTGTTTTTGTCTCGACCTTTTTCTTCTTCTACTTTCACTTTGTGCCTCACCCACCACTTCCTGTTAACCTTCCCCTTTCTTGCCTTTCCTATGGTCATTAATAGATCACTCCAAGTGACAAGGGGGGTCTCTCTCTCTCTCTCTCTCTCGTCCACTCCCCCCCATCAAACTTTCAGAGAGCTATGCTGACATGATTTAAAAAGAAAGTTGATAACAAACGTAAGATGGGAAATGGCAAAACACGAACAGAAACAGCCACAAAATGTAAAGTCATAAATAACAGCGCTTACCTGAATGTCACTGCGCTCCTCACCATCAGGCATCGTCCGGACGGAGAAGGACAAAGGGACGTTGTACGAGTTGACCTTCAGAGGGGAGTCGTCTCGCGAGTTCCGCCGGCTGGTCCTCTTCCGTCCGTTCGGCCCGCTGATGAAGGTGAAGAACGAGCGGGTGGACACGACCGGCGTCCCCATCAACATTGTCGTCCCGCTGTCCAAACGCACCGAAAAGTTCAAACAGTTCATGCACAACTTCAGGTGGGTGGATAGAAACAAGGAGCCCAATCTGTGAAGGAGAGATTGTGTATGTTAATGGAGTTTCTTCCTTTGCAGTCGCAGAGCTAATAAAACAGAAATAGACGCAGCATTAAATAATTCAATGAGCCTCTCGTCAGGAACACTGTTGTTTCTAATGCCGGCTTTACATTTTAATTGGGGATCATGCTGACAGAGAGTGGGCGAGGGAGAGATTAAAGGAGAGCAAAATGACTGCAGAAAGGCTTTGAAGAGGCTGTTTTTCATTTTCCGTGCCTGTCGGATGATTAATACGGCCCTCAGATAAGCCTTAAATATTATGAAAAGGCATTCACTTGTGTCGTGTTGGCAGGGGGGGGGGGGGAATGAGGTCATAAATACATCCCAGTCAACCTGATTTAAAGTGGACATTCATCAAATAAGGTAAGGATGCCAAATTGGCCGAAGAGCAAAGTCTCGTCGAGGTTGAAACGAGGTTTAAAAGACGGCCTGCCTCTCCGTTAATGAAACCCCGCAAGGTGAAAATCGCCATTTCCTACAATTCAAATTCCAACTGACACTGGCAGTCAGAAGCGATAAGCAAATACCCCCCCCCCCCCCCCCCCCCCCCACACACACACACACACACACACACACACACACACACACACACACAGAAACATCCTCCTTAATGTCTAATTCATTGAGCCCCTCGCTGCTCTTTTTTAACACGGCGTATCCTGCTTAGTAGCGACGGCGCAGCCCATTAAAATGCCTCCCGGGAAGAACAGCAGCGGTTGATATACAGCCAGGCTGCAAGTGTACTTACTTGAAAGACTCCGAGAAGCGCTGAGCAAACACTTTTACCCTCATCCATATAAAGGTGTGTGTGTGTGTGTGTGTGTGTGTGTGTGTGTGTGTGTGTGTGTGTGTGTGTGTGTGTGTGTTCCCTATGCACACGTGGCAATTTGGCGGCAACTGGGAGTCAAATTCCAAAACACGCAATGTAGATATCTGAAAACACACAAACACATTAAAAAAAAAAGCAACAAAAGCACACTACATACAATATAAAGCAATACAATATGTAGTATATGAGTATGAAGTGAGTATTAGCAATGTTCCTCAATGATCCCTGTAATAAAATAATCTCAAACTCTTTATTTCCACACCGTTGTTGCCGCCTGGGTGAAAGACGCCGCCACACCGTATCCCAGCAGAAAGCAATTTGCCGCCAATACCGCTGGCATTTACAGATGGCCTGTTTTACACGCCGGCATGAAAATGGACGTCGATAATGACATAATCATTCTATCAGCCGCCAATCCCGACTCCCCTCCTCACACACGGGGCCGTTTTTATCTGTCTTGTTCCATCTAACGGCCTTTTTATGTGAATTTCAATGTTTTTGCGAGTGCGACCCCCCCGGTGAGCTTCTGGGAAATGTTTCTGACGAATGTGTTAGTGTGTATGGGTGTGTGCGTGCATGTGTGTGTGTGTGTGTGTGTGAGCTGATTCACCACCAGCATGTGTGTGATATATTTGACATGTCTTCTTCAAATGCCTCCCCTTCACACACACACAATGCCTCTGTGTGTGAGTGTGTGTGTGTGTGTGTGTGTGTGTGTGTGTGTGTGTGTGTGTGTGTGTGTGTGTGTCAGGAAAATGACAGTCAGGATGAAACTTGTCGCTTCCTTCCTGCAGTCCCTCCTGTAAGAATGCTTTCATCTGGTTTCCCTTCTCTTTTTATGTGTTGCTGTACGTGTGCGCTTCCAGGGAAGTGTGTGTGCGCCAGGACGGCCGTGTCCATCTGACTGTGGTGTATTTCGGGAAGGAGCAGATGAGCGAAGTCCGCAGCACTCTGGAGAACACGTCCAGGTGGGTGGAATTGGAAAAAACACACACACACACACACACACACACACACACACACACACACACACACACACACACACACACACACACACACACACACACACACACACACACACACACACACACACACACACACACACACGTCTGGTTGATGAATAATGAAACATCATAAGCCTAAGCTTCCTCCCCGGATGAATTACAGCCGACCTGCGATCGTCTCATCACACTCATGTTACACACACACGGACCTTGACAGAAACACACAGACACACACACTCCTTTGGGGAGTTAGCTGATCTCAGTCAGATCCACTGTTGATCTGGCTACACATTCCCCGAGGGGGTTGCTATGGTGATATGGGGCGATTCCCATCTCGCAGGTTTTTGTGTGGCCTCCAATCCGCCCGTCTGCGTCTGATATCACATGGTCACTCTTTGTTTCACGCCTGCTGCTGCCGCCGCCGCCGCCGCTGCGAAAGCAGCAGGTGCTCTTTAAAAAGCTGTCGCGTGAATATCAAAAAGGCAGAATGGAGCAGCGTGCAGCCCGTACGCTTCTAACCGCTCTAAACTCAGGCTCCTCTAAATCACAATCAAGCGCAGGATTATGCGACAGGTTGCTTAAATCAACCTTAAATAAAAGGCCTTAATCATGAAGGTAAGCTGAACTTTGTGGATCAGTCTGTGTTGTTTCATCCTTCACTCTATGCAGATGACACAATAATGCTCATTAACCTGTTCAAAGCTGACTGAGGACATGAAGGGATTCTCAAAGTCACAATGTAGCTCCTAGTTTGGCCTCTTTTTGTATTCTCCTCACAGCCAAACGCTGCATTCATCAGTAACGTATGGAGTTATCTGAGAGTGTGCATCTCAGCCGATAATCCAGCAACCAACCCCAAGCCGCTGCTGCTGCTTCTTCCTCCTCCTCTTCCTCCTCCGCCCTGCTCCCTTTCTCTACTCCAGTCTGTTGCCGAGTTGAAATGAATAGGAACCCTCGCCTCGGTGAGATGGATATCTGTGCCTGTTGGTTATTATCTGTAAAAAGCTGCCTCACACTCACACACACACACACACACACACACACACACACACACACACACACACACACACACACACACACACCGAAACAAGCAGAGATACGTGGACGTGTTGCACGGGGGATGCAGGTAATCATCATTTTCAACTGAGATTGCATTTATTAACAATTTAGAATAATAACAAATGTGTATGAGCTCATCCCAAGCTGCCAAAAGGTAAAGTGACGTCTTCATATGCATTAGTTTGTCTGACCAACCGCATATATTAACTACAATTGATGATGTTTAACCACAGACGAAGAAGAAGAGATTATTCTAGTGGCACCGGTCCAGTCCAACTCTCAACCAGAATCCGTCCACTTTGCCAAAAAAAGCTCATAAATGAGATAGGCTGGTATGATTCTGTGCCTCTAATAACTGCTTTGTTTGGCTTCGGCTCAAATATAACCTGAAGCTATTCCTGTATTTTCTCATTTTGCCTCACACTCAGCCAGACATTGTTTTGACACACACACACACACACGCACACACACGCTGCCTCCACTTAAAAATGTTTCCCACAAACCACTTGTTTGATTCGCAACAGCCAATCTAAATCTAAACTACACACAGACACACATTTCCCACTGATGTCTCGACTCTCCACTGACCCTCGTGTTTCAGTCTCGAGGGGTTAAAGGAGGATAATGAGGCTCGGGGCGTTTGGCGTTCCAGGTGCCGCTTATGTGGGTTGGATTTTGACAAAGCCGAACCAGTTCCGCCACTTAACTCTCAACCGCGTGGGACAAAGAAAGCAATACCTCGGAGACATCAGAGACATCAAGTGCTCCAAGAGGAAGCGGATAGATGGATAGATGGAAGGAAAGAATCGCTCACTGAGCATTCATGGCTTTTGCAGTGTAGCAGTTACACGTCAAAGCTTCCAGGTCTGAGCTCAAGACCAGCGATGGCGGAGGAAGAGTGGAGGGGTGGGGCTCTATCTCTGCAGGCTTATCATGTCAGATGGTGATGTAGAGAGAGGGATGGAGAGAGGATGTTTGTACAAGAAGAAGATATCACATAGGAATAATCCCCACACGCTCCATAAAGGAGGAGCTGGCCGAGCAAGAGGAACATTGAGAGGGGCGTACGGAGGAGAGGTTAGACGATAAGATAAGATGGGAGAGCAACGCCAAGCTGGGGAGGGGGAGAGAGAGAGAGAGAGAGAGAGAGAGAGCTGCACATCCATCCGCTCTATTGCTGTTTAAAATGCAAAGTGTAACTGTCTGGAAGGGAAAAAATTATCCGATTATCCCGCAGAGCTGGGAGCGTCTCGCCCTCCTCCTGTCATCTTGAATTTATCTTGTAATATATGTGATGCACAAAGATATTATTCATGTACAAATGTAGCAAAGACTCAAGTGAATCCAGTCCATTACGCTTTGGCTGCATTGATATCCTGTTTAAACGCTGTGGAATATTCAGCTGGGGTGCAGTAATGGATTTGTTTCTAAAGATGTTTCAGGATGTTGTTTCCACCTCAGTCTCATCTTCATCAGCTCCACCCGTCCTGCCTCATTACCGTGACACTGTCATCTACTTCGACGACCCTTGGCAGAGCGTCGACACGTTGCGAGGAGTTAAGATGAAACCATAAACAAATCAGGTTTGATTTAGCTCCACCATCCAAACTTCCCCATTCAGAGCTCCAGCTTGCCTCCATGTACCGTATGTGGACAGATTCTGGGAAATGTCTCTGTTAATAACTCATGGGTCTGTCTCGCCTGAGGCCTGAGCAGACACACACTCTAACTTTCCTCTCTCATTGTGAAGAGCGATGTATTTCAAATTCTTTTTTTCAATTCAAAAGTTGTTTTTGAGCTTTTTCTTCTCTGGTTGAACAGTGAAACATGCTCCAATTCGCCTTATTCCTGAATTTCGCTTCGGCCTTCAAGCTTGACGTGCCAAACAAACCTTTAACCTCACCAGTATGGGTTCTAGGCCTCAGCGCGATGGGAGCGTGCGTTCAGGGCCACTTCCTGGATTTGCAGACTTTCGCAACAGCAAATGCAACACCGGCGTCTCTGACAGTAACTTCAGAGTGGTTTGTATTATAATCCAGTAATCCATAAATAGCAGACTGGACCAACGCAAACTCATATATTCATGCATGCAATGAAACCGGAATATATGACTTCATAATTACACTGACACAATAACATTAGCATTGTGGAGTTGGAGCTGTTTGTTCTCCGTCTCTGCCATCTGCAGACAGTCCGGTGCCAATGGGCGGATCCACTTTCTCCTCCTGGGACTCTTTACAGACTGTGTAACAGAGAAACTGTTTGGATTCACACACTGTCCGTCCACAGATGTCCTCCGTCTGCTGATGTCCGGCCTGACGGCCCACAAAAACACAGAGTGACCCTCCGCTTTTTGACGGGAAGAGCGGAAAATTTGTGATAATCTTGTTTTTGTGGCGTTCTGGTGTTTGGATTTTAAAGTCGTTTTGTTTAGTTTTCAGTGTTTTGTTTGATTGCCAGCCTTTTCCATCCATCCGTCTTGTTAGCGAGGTTAACGAGACATACAAGCAATATTTTCCGAGTCTGCAAAGCACAAATTTAGCCCCAGAAATGTTTTGGGGAAAAGGAAAAACCTGGAAGTGCCTCAAGGCGTTTAGTATTGGATTTAGGGTGATGATGATGATGATCGCAAAGTTTCACAAGGTTCTCTTCATGGGGTTGTTAAATAAACAAACTGTCCGTATCTCAGATGTTCACTTATCATGCTCGACCCATCACACACACACTCGTTCCACACACTCACAACGGAGAGCGAGGGAGGGAGGGGGGAGGGAGGGAGCGAGCGAGAGAGAGAGAGAGAGAGAGAGATTGATTCCAAAGCGCCACCAGTCAAAACAAACTGTAGGGGTTTCCTCCGGTCATCCTGGCTTCCTCCATTAAAGCCGTGCCTGGGTGTGTGTGTGAGTGTGAGAGCGAGCGAGAAAAGAGATGTGTGTGTCATTGTTTGTGTCTGCCCAGAGTGTGAGGATTAGTCACACACTGGGTCTAAAGTTACGTTTCACTATGAAGCCACAGCTGTTTGGTTTAACACTCAGCATCTCTGGAGGACAGATTAGATCAACCATGAACGCTTTCATAGCTTTACATTTACAAGGCAGACCTGATGTGTGTTCAGTTCATTTAAGGTGAAGATTGGTCATTTCCTGTCTGGAATCGACGTGAGAGGAGCTTGATTTGTGTCAGAAACATGTTTGGCTTTGTGGCAGCGAGAGGAAATCCCTGAATTATGGGTGGCGTAAACAAAATGGGAGACAATAGTCAAAGAGTGTGTACGTGTGTTCTGTTACAGTTGGAACAAATAAGCGCCCTATGATTTAATGCAGAAGACACCTCTGCCATTTATGCCACTTTTAAATAGAACACAAATCACGCACACGCACACACACTGGGAACTAAACACAGCAACACAGCGTCACGCCTGTCCTCCTCAGATGAAATATGGCTGCAAACAAAGTGCAACTCCTATTTTTGCTCCGGTTAGAGAATTAAAAGCACAAATCAGACCGGGAGGAAGTGCAAACTGGGCGGCGCAGGTCAAACAGCCGCTCTGCTTCACTGGCTTATTAGAATGTAAACAGATCTGCTAGGAGAGTTATTAAGTATTCATAGGGACTTTTTGAAGACGAGTGATGTAAATGCCGGAGCGCATCCATTATAGATGGATGTAGGGAAAATGTGCTGGCCTGTGGTTGCACACATACTGATGACATCATGGGCATCTTTCTCCTGTAGGATTGTGCTGTATGGTGCATTTTGATTTAGTGCTGAGACGGACAAACTATTCTAATTATACACTGGTGAAGAGAGGAAGAAAGAACTATAATAAATGTTGTGTTAGTGCTTATTCTGACAAAGGAATCGACGGTTTTCATCCCCATTTGGATTCAATTACACCTATTAAGAGTCAATCCGGACAAATTTGCAGTTTTTTTTAGATTTGCGTATTACTTACCAAGAAATTGCGAACAATTCTTGGTTCTGCTCGTGGAACAGGTTCTTGTGGAGTCATCCCGCTTACACACAGCCAGACGGAGGCGGAGGTCACGGGGGGGGGGGATGTATGGTTGTGAGCTGACAGCAGGTCACTCAGGGGCCTTGAGAATGACATAAATCATAGAATGGTGCGTGTGTGTGTTAGTTTGTTTGGGGGGGGGGGGTACAGATAGGAAAGGTCAGGTGGATGGAGATAGTGAAACATATTGAAGGGTGGGAGTGGAATTTGAAAGTTTTGTGCAGGAAAGAGAGCTGTGAGATGATTCAGCACAGAGAAACACCAGGTGCTGCGGGGGAAAGGAGAAGAGGCGTCTCCATCCATCTGACAAATTACCTTAACTTGCATTTGATGAAGTTGAGTAGGAGGAAATGCATTTGTTGCTCGCTCGCTCGCTCGCTCACCCCCCCTCCCTCTCTCTCCCTCCCTCTCTCTCTCTGAACAGGGAAGTGAAGTTTAAGAACTACACGCTGCTGCAGCTGGACGAGGAGTTTTCCCGCGGCCGAGGCCTGGACGTGGGCGCCCGAGCTTGGAAGGGAGGAAACGTGCTGCTGTTCTTCTGCGACGTGGACATCTACTTCACCGCCGACTTCCTCAACACCTGCCGACTCAACACGCAGCCCGGTGAGACAAACGCTTGACACACACACACAACGCGATGCATTTAAACGTCACCTCATTCTCTGACCTCAACATCTCTCCGTTGTCATCAGGTAAGAAGGTGTTCTACCCGGTGTTATTCAGCCAGTACAACCCTGCCTTGATCTATGGAAGTCATGAACACATCCCGCCTGTGGAGCAACAGCTGGTAATACACACCTCTCCACCTCTCCACCTCTCCATTTATGCTCTCAGGAGTCACGTGTGGGTAAATTGACTGGATTGATGGATCTGTGCTTCTTATTCCCCTCAGATGATTAAGAAAGACACAGGGTTCTGGAGGGATTTCGGCTTCGGCATGACCTGTCAGTACAGATCTGACTTCATCAACATAGGTAGGATGTTCCAGAGGAGCGACACCTCATATCCACCTCCAACCATCACAACACCTCTCTCACCCTGTGTGTGAGTAATAAAGGGGGACTTCCTACAATCCACAAACCAAGAAAAATGTTGTTTCTATCACGTCTGGCTCCAAAGTTAGAGACTAAACTGCTGTTATAGCGCCATCATGAGGTTGATTCATTGTTGCCCTATTTTGGATATTCATCATCAAACTGAATACAAGTGGTTATCACTGCGCCACCATCAGGCCAATGGGTGCCAACATTTCAATGGGTTCTTACCTGCATCATGTCCCACCTGTCCGCCAGGTTTTCACTCCAGGTTTTCAAATCCCTGTGTGTGATATTCTGCAGACAAACAAACACGACAAACAGTTATCAAAATGAGGATATGGGATTCCTAGAATGACGGAATTTATGCTGCATTCATGTTGAGGTAGATTGATGGATGTAATCTAAAATATTTAAATACAGCATAAATGATCACTAGAACATAAAAGGTCTTTTCACTAAAGACTGATCTCTCTAACTCAGCAGTGGCACTGATGAACACGTTCAATAAGTTCATGTTTTCTCATCTGTGTTTGCTCTGGAGACGTAGAGAGAAATTGATGATGACGATAATGCATTTTTTATTTATAATGTGCTTCATCCAAAGCACTGCGGCGCGCGCGCACACGCGCACGCGCACACACACACACACACACACACACACACACACACACACACACACACACACACACACACACACACACACACACACACACACACACACACACACACACACACACACACACACACACACACACACACACACACACACACACACACACACACACACACACACACACACGAGGCTACAGATCAAACACATGCATCATCACATCACTGTATCCATGCTAATATCTACACTGGCATGATGTAAAGCTGCAAGGAAGACCAGATAATGTGTTTTAGGTTCTTTTATGGAATAAAATAAATAGAGAAATTGCTGTACAAAATGTAATTGGGGATGTGGATGCACACACACACACACACACACACACACACACACACACAAATGAACATTTCATCTGTTTTCACAGTTCTGTCTTATCTCTGTTTTGCCCTGCAGCTTATGTTAAAGAGAGAGAGAAGGAAAGCCAGGGAGAGAGAAATCAAAATTCAGTGACTAAGCACACAAATGGAGGCACAAACTGCAGCGTGTGAACAAATGTACCTCTGTTGAGATGCAGGTTTGAACCTGTCTGGTCACACGTTCTTTGGCGGTGCACGACATCATTCCATCATCTCTGCGCCGCCCCCTCACCAAACGACGGACCGGGCTGTGCGGAGAGAAAACTGATTGTGATCACACATCGTGTAATTAGCATTCCTTTCATAGGCAGTGAACACGGCAATGAAAATGCTGATTGCTGAGGAATTTATGATCTCCACCTCCCATAAGAGCACTTCATCACAGCATATGATGTCCTGTACTAACAAGTTTTATGTTCTGTCCCCCTTGTTATCTGCAGGAGGTTTTGACATTGACATCAAAGGCTGGGGTGGAGAGGACGTCCACCTCTACAGAAAATACCTCCACAGCAACCTCCTGGTGGTGCGCGCGCCCTCTCGGGGGTTATTCCACCTGTGGCACGAGAAGCACTGTGCCGACGAGCTTCCCCCGGACCAGTACCGCATGTGCATGCAGTCCAAAGCCATGAACGAGGCCTCGCACGGCCAGCTGGGCATGCTGTTCTTCAGGCACGAGATCGAGGCTCACCTCAGCAAGCAGAAGCAGCAGCAGCAGCAGCAAAACTCCAACCCTAAGAAGAGTTGAAGAGGCAGAGGCAGAGTTTAGTCATCATCCAAATGACTGCAGTGTGTTCAAATGCATCACATGGAATTGGAAACTAAAATGTGAAGGGACTTTTCACTTTTCAAGGGCTCGGATCTGTTCACTCTGGTTTTGCCCTGGCATGGACAAAGGGCCGATCCCGTGTACGTACATCAGATGTAATGTTGGACAGATCTCCCATATCTGATTTACAGACCGTTTGTATATTCCTCTTACAGATGCAAACATGAAATCCAAGCTTGAGCCATAAATTCCGCTGCTCTACAAACCCTGTGCCTTTTCTGAATACAACCCAACACCATGTTTCCCCAGGGTGGCCAATAAAAACTATACCTACCTACTTTGTTTAATGATGAATAGGGAAACAGCGCCACCCAGTGGATTAAGGTGAACAACATGTTGGAATAGAAAGGAATGAAGGACTTCTCAAATTTGGAATGGATTTTTGTTTTAAGTTATTGATCAATAATCCCTGTTCATTTATTTATGTTTGTTGTACTTTTGTGAATGTCACCATCCACAAGGACTTTATTCTGTTTTTTAAGTTCAGAAACGACAGTATTACTGTGTGTGTGTGAGCTGTTTAGCTGTAGAACAAGCTTGAGAATGCTTTTGAGTACAAGAGAAACGTCCATACAATTTTGAATAATCACTTACATGTATGCACATTACACATGCCTAAAGGTTTTTACTTTAAGTGCTTCGTTTAAAAGATGCTGGATAAGTCCGACCAATTCATGTTTGTTTTTGTTATATATCTGGACATGTATGGATGGATAAAGTCAAACATTGGCACACAGTGTAATTTACTGTTTGGAACAAGACGATGACTCAACAAGTCAGAGTGAACGTAGTGATGCTTAGATTTCTTATTATTTCAGTCTCATTTTACCTGTATATGCTGTATAAATACACACACAGACACACACGCACACAGACACACAGAGAGATCAAAGACAATTGTGCACATTACTGACTAATGGGAATGACAGGACTGAGGATCGTTGTTTTATCAATCACAAAGGTGCATCATCATATTTGTTTGGCAGTAAGTTCATTTGAACTGTTTTACTTCAGCACTTCAGTCTAGAGCACGTTACATTTCAGAGACAACCAAATACATGAAAGGAGGCACTTTGACTCGTGTTTTTGTTTGAAAGCCATAGAAACATTCCTTAAGATGACTTTAGGTTTGGTGTAAATGTTTTTTACTTCATTTGAATGAGCAGAATAAAAACATATGTGTGCATTGTGTATTCTGATTTCACACTGTTCATTTATACTTCATCCAGACTCAGAGGATATACAAATAATGATTATTATTATTGAAGACAGCATTTGACATGACAATGAGCATGCAGTTCTGAAACACTTTGAGATTGTTTTTTTATACACAAAGAGGGGGGGGGGGGGGGGGGGGAGAGAAAAAAGAAAGAAAGAAGAAGAAAAATGGCTGTGGTGAGGCACTCTTCACAGTGTGGGAAAGACTAACTCATGAAATACAGTTTTATGTTTGTCAGTGATATTACCGGTATTGTGCTACAGTATTGAATTGATTTCAGTTTGCAGTCTTTCTTTCTCACTCGCTCTTGCAACAGAGGATGACATGCCACCTCTAGGTGGCAGTAAGTGCAAAATGGCATTTTTGTAAAGTTGGACTTCAAAATTGGTTGAGCTCAGTGGAATGTAGTCTCCAAGAGTGTAATCATAATGACCGAGTAAAAAAAGAATATATACTTATAGTTCATTCCGTCAATACTTAAACAAAAATAAAAAAATAAGGAAGTCAGTTGTTTATAACCCTCCACGGAGAAGGTGAGATGCTGAGCTTTACTTTTTATTATTTTTATATTGTTTAAGAGGACATTCCAAAGAAATAAAATACCAAATTGGCCTGTTGGTTAGCAAGTTATTAACTATTATGAGTTTTGCTTCGTTATGGCGCCACCTCATGGTTGTCAGGTGTCTCCATGGCTCCTTCAATTACCCTCCAATATTTCACATTTACAAGTCGCGCCGTTTGGATCGCGGAATCATTTTTAGGGCAATTCTAGCGAAAAGAAACAAAAATCTTAATATATATCCGAGCAAAAACAATGGGAATCCAACAATTCGTGCTTGGGCCCCTAAATAATTCTTAAAACAGTCAACTTTTCCTGGAATCGCACGTAAAGTTCGCATTTACGACATTTCCGATAGCAAGCGAAGGCAGCAGCAGGCCTGCTGGTAGCACTCGTCCTGGGAGCGGCGCCTGTGGGGGCTACACGGTCGGCAAACTGCCAGTCTGTCAGCGCTTTACACCGCCTGGACCGGGCAGGTGTCCGTCCAAATGACCGATCCCCTGTGACGGAGCGCGATTTATTTAGTTTCATAATTTCAAATTCACAAAAACGGGTTGTAACACCATGATTGACCAGCGGAGACATTCGCTCTGCGACTGCTCACAGCTTCTCAACAGCGACAGCGGCTACATTCTACATTTTTACTCCTGAAACGTGCTTTCGCTGGTGTCGCGGAGGCTGGAGTTTGCACCGAGGGCGTAGACATCTTGACGTGTATGGGGGTGTTTTTTAAATGTAATTCGCTGCTATTCTGCTGATCTCATTCTTCGTCGGAAACAATAGCGACGTCCCAAGGAGGAGCATCACTGTGATTATTACAGGCGAGGACGCGGACAGACAGAGGACAGAGGGAGACAGAGACGAGAGCAAACATGTTCGAGACTAGAGGGATCCCGTTTATTCTGCTCGACCTGGCCTGCCTGGTCCTGGGTATGTAATCAAACACTATTAGTATTGCTGTTATTGATTTAAAAACACATATGTGCCCAGTTATTCTCACTGATTGCGGGTTTAAACAGCTCGTTATCACGTGAGGGGAGCGGTGTTTGCTTCTCTAGACCTCCGGACCCAAGTCATTCACTCTTGATTCATATAGTGGATTTTCATGTTAATAATACCAACCAAACGCTGCCAATGTGATGTCATTTGTCTTTAGCTGTAGTATAGTTCTGCTAGTCTTGAAATGTTTACGTTAACGAATTAAGAAATAAATATTCTCTTTATTCCATCACATATATACAACGAGCTAGTGTAGCGTGTTCTGCCTGTTCTATTTCCCTTTGAATGAATTATTCCAGACTGGCATCTTATGACATTACAATGACGTAATGTTATCTAATTACAAACAATGTCTGTTGTGTGTGTGTGTAAGGGTCCGTTATGGATTAAAGTAGGCCTGGTTCTAATGCTATTATCGAGACCTAGATTATTTTTCGATGTATGTGTAAGGACAAACAGTTAAATCAACAAAATTGAGCCAATTTACTGAGAAATAACACAGTAAATTCTCAAAAAATGACAAGATAGAACCTGCAAAAGTGGTTAATTGATGGATGAGTCAACAATGGTTTACAATTACAGTACCTGACATAACCCGTCTCACCAATGCAAATGATATTGGATGGATTTATGATGTTATGTTTACATTCTGTTGTATAACAATGTACCTGCACCCAGCCATCTGTCATGGTTGAATAACTACAGGCCTTCTCTCAGCCTAAAGCCTAAAACCATCAGCCTGAGCGATCTATGATCAGCATCAGCTCCAGTTACCTGCTGTCACATAAACCATTGTTCCAAAGCTTAAGTGGATGTTGATGCTGGTCGTTAAATATTTCAATGTATCAATCAATGAATCTGGAGCGATCATGGGGCTGGACTGATATTTAAACCCTGTGATGAATGACTGCAAGGTTCCGTGACTCATTAAGGTAAATTTCCCTCCCACTGTCTGCAAACTTAGGAAACCACAACACTTTCCTGCAGAACTCCCAATGCAAACCATTTATTTAACATTATGAACAGGCTGAGCAGGATGAACAGCTGTAGTACAACCAGCTCAGTCTGCCGTTTGTCTGAGTGATGACTTCTAACCATTCATCTGTTTTCAGCGTTCAGTGTGTTTCACTCCTGCACAACTACATTAATAAACACACACGCAAATATTGGAAGCTTGAACTTGTGGCTTGAGGAATGTTCAAACTAAGTGAAGGGTTTTATTGTTGCAGTGTGCATGCAGCAGGGATCGTCTGGGCTATATGTGTGTGTTCTGTTTTACTTATGCAACCGACTACATGTGGTTGTTGAGCTGAGAAGACTACAATCATATATTTATTGGAAGAGGACAATGTTTGTGTATTTGTACTGTTGTACTGGGTGAGCGCTGCTTTGGTCTCTGTGTGTGTGTGTGTGTGTGTGTGTGTGTGTGTGTGTGTGGTTGTTGAGCTGAGAAGACTACAATCATATATTTATTGGAAGAGGACAATGTTTGTGTATTTGTACTGTTGTACTGGGTGAGCGCTGCTTTGGTCTCTCTCTCTGTGTGTGTGTGTGTGTGTGTGTGTGTGTGTGTGTGTGTGTGTGTGTGTGTGTGTGTGTGTGTGTGTGTGTGTGTGTGTGTGTGTGTGTGTGTGTGTGTGTGTGTGTGTGTGTGTGTGTGTGTTGCTTGCATTTCCAGCTGTTGTAGCCGGGCAGCAGTCAGTCTAGGGTGGCACAGCTGACACCCAAATAAACAGCTGGGTAACAGAAATAGGCTGGCGTGTTTGGCGTCTGTGTGTGTGTGTGTCTTGAGCACATGGTGCCACTTGTGAACGTGCCGCTGTGCAGAAACAGAGGCGTCACTGTCACCCATTCACTTTCCCATCAGGGACGATGAATCAGTGAAGTGACAGCAGCACTGCACTCAGACTTTGGACTGTCAAAGCCAACCGGGTACTGTGTGTTATCTTTATGGTGTTTAATCTATAGGGAGTGCTTAGCTGTCCTCCTGACTGCAGATAACATTATTTTCTGCTATGATGAGGTCATGTGTTGTTACTATGTTAAGCCTATACATACATCATGCTGCACAGAGTATGACCTCAGCCTGACTCTTTGCTCAGACTCAGCCTTAGCGCGATACACCCACCATGTTACAAAATGTCATGATTCTGGGGCAAACTTACATCCAAACTATGTCACCGTCATCACTGGAGCATTTTTGGGTGATATTTGTTATTCAACGCACATACCAGTTCACCATTCTACCCAAAGTGTGAATAATGAAACCCCATAGACCTGCAGAACACATCCAAAGCTGATTAAAAGCTTCTCCAAATGTTCTTATTAAGTTGTATACTAATGTGTTCAGCTTTTTATCAGAAACGTTTGTATCCTACCTTCTGGTATCAGTTCACATCTGGTGCCATGAAATACCTGAGAGATGGGGATGAGATCAAACACATTCGTAAGGAAAGAGAGCACTGAATGAAGACTTTTGAAATGGCTCAGGGTTCTGACTGCTGACATGGTTTCTTAACTTAATGTCAGCAAATATCTCCAGAATGCTTTTACTTCCATTTCAGACATGATTAACCCCCAAAAATCATTCATTATTGTAAACGCTTGGGAGTATCGCTTGAACTGGACTGGTGGAAAGGTTGGGATCTCTCATTTGTGTCTGCTCAACAATGTATCTCACATTTGCCATACGTTTACTTATTCCCATATTTACTGTTCTGCTATGATTGTCCATCTCTTTGCTCATTCAGTAAACGTTTGACCCCGCAGTCATGTGACTCAAGCGGCGTCTCTTCTTCGCACTGTGTTGTTTTAACCCTTTGAACTCCCTGATCTCTTCGTCCACAGGCGGCTTGCCTCTGGCGGCCTTTAACCTGGGTAAGCTCCGCCCCTACCAGAGGGGCTTTTTCTGTAACGACGACAGCATCAAGTACCCCTTCCACAACAGCACCGTCACCTCCACGGTGCTCTACACTGTGGGCTTCACCCTGCCCATTAGCGTTGTAAGTAGAGTGTAGCAGTTACAGCAGGTTGGTCATGACTAGAGACACACTAGTGTTGGTCAGAGCACATGAAAGCTCATTCCTGAGGCTACATTTAGGCCAATCAGCAGGGAGAGAGTTTGGCTGTTACAATGTTACAACTCAGCTATCTGCCACTGAGATTCAAAGTGGCTCTGCTCTTCAGTCTTTGCCCCAGTGAGGGTTGTGTAAGGTCTGTGGCAGTATTGGAGATGTTGCTGCATGAAGCTAGAGGCAGAGGAGGAGAATGTCCACTTAAAAGCAAATCAAATGGAATCTCGTGACTAAAGAGTTAAGTTATCGCCACAAGGTAATAAGTCATCTAAGAGTGTAGACGGTTGATGAAGATCCTGAATGTCAACAGGGAGCTCGGTGCTTAACATCCAGCTCGTAACCCTGAGACACACACACACACACACACACTAATGTAATCAACTCTAATCACCTAATGTAACTAAGGCTGCAGTGATCGAGAACACATGCAAACTCTTAAACGCCCCAAATCTCGTGTTTCTAATTTAATCTCGACTTCTCACTCTTAAAAAATGTCAGATGGCTGCAGCCGACAGACACGCAACGCAACACAGGCTCAGTCCCCTGTCCCTCTGCTCCCAAAATAGCCCCCGGAATGGGGTGATCACTTTAACTCGCTGCAGATTGTAATTCAGCACAGATTGTATTTGGAGAAGACACACACACTCGCTGGTGTGTTGGTGTTTGCTTGCTTGCTTGCTTGCACGTTTATGCTTTAGACAGTTTTCTGTTCCCCCCGCTTTGTGGTATCAGTGTTCCGTGTTTACTTACGCAGTCAGAAACCCACACGTTGTGACTTTTTCCAAACGTTGCGTCCATTTGGAGGAAGACAGCAGCAGATGAGTGAAGTGCAGAGCGATGGGAGCATAGAGGGGAGTTAAGAGGAAGAGGGAAAGTGCGCGGCCTCGCCAAAAAGGAGTGAGTGAGATTGAGAGGGAGCGCATGAGGAAATGTGTGTGTGGGTCACCTTAGAGCAGACTGACTTCAGGACAGCTTGGGCCTGTGAGCCAGAATTCAATCAGCGGGACAGAAACACAAGCCCTGATCGAACAGGTACACACACACACTCGTAGAGAGAGAGAGGCCAGTGCTCAGGTCTCCCACCCACCTCAGCCTTTCTTCATCAGCGAGAGGGATGAGAGCGAGGATGCTCCCGCCGTCTGCTTCCCTCCCTTTGCCTGTCCATAAGCAAAGGAGAAGGCCTGACTAATCGTCCTGTCTAACCCCTTGACTAAACCCTTCCTTTTTAGCGCTG
Source organism: Genypterus blacodes (assembly GCF_046128005.1). Taxonomy (NCBI): domain Eukaryota; kingdom Metazoa; phylum Chordata; class Actinopteri; order Ophidiiformes; family Ophidiidae; genus Genypterus; species Genypterus blacodes. Next base: position 199,158 of record NW_027466886.1, on the reverse strand, counting down.
ACGCAGTGCTGCATCATGGGTAGGGGTCCATCTGGCATGGTCTCATAACCTGATCATCTCCTGTCTTTTTGTTTTTCTCTCTCTCTCTCTGTCTCACTGCTGCTAGCTGGACTCCCGTTTGTTATACTCACAGCTCGACACAAACCTTTCCGCCGAGGCTTTTTCTGTAATGACGATTCAATCAAGTACCCGCTTAAAGAAGACACCATTTCCTATCAGTTGTTAGGCGGCGTAATGATTCCCGTCACAATACTCACTGTAAGTGCATCTGTTTTGATTTCTGTTCTCACCTTAGTTCACTCTCGTACTTAATCCCTTTGTCTGTCTGTCTGTCTGTCTGCAGAAATGCTATATTCATACATTAGAATGGCACTAACATGCTTTGAATAGCTTGCATTAGCTGCCACTGCCATTAACTGGACATGATAACCTGCTAACTGGACATTAGGATCCAGGAGAGAACAAAGATTCAAAATCCCCGCTTGCGAAAAAGACTGAATTAAAACGTAGACAGTTTGAGTGAAATACACACACACACACACACACACACACACACACACACACACACACACACACACACACACACACACACACACACACACACACACACACACACACACACACACACACACACACACACACACACACACACACACACACACACACACACACACACACACACACACTCCTCGTAGCGAAAGGAATCCACAGATGAGTCACTTGCGGGTACATCACACTCTCACGCTATCACACACCCACAGCACCGGTTTGCCTTGAGGACCCGGGGAGACACATAGTTTACTGGCAATATTAACTAGACTGGAGGCGAAAGAAATCTATATTTAGGAGACATCAAACATCAAAGCGAAGACATTTGGCTGATTTTAAGTGGCTGCTTCCTCTTCCTCTCTTACATACTTTGAAGGACTCTGTATTTAAACGCTCCTCATAGTTCCACTTACACACAAATGTCCCTGTACTTAGAATGTTGAGGATGAGTAGAACAGTTCATTTGACTTGGTTTCATGCTGTATATTTGAGATCCACATGTGTTTTGAGTGTCATTCCTCTCACATTCCTGCCTTGACCTTTGCCCCCTCTCGTCCCCTCACAGATGATTATCGGCGAGTGCCTCTCCGTTCACCTAAACCGCATCCGATCCAAGTCTTCTCCAAGCAACAGCTACATCGCCTGCGTTTACAAAGCCGTCGGCACCTTCCTGTTTGGCGCCGCCATGAGTCAGTCGCTGACCGACATAGCCAAGTATTCCATCGGGCGCCTCCGGCCGCACTTCCTGGATGTGTGCAGCCCGGACTGGGGGCTCATTAACTGCACAGCAGGGGGTTACATCGAGGACTTCGTCTGCAAAGGAGACAAGAAGATGGTCAACGAGGGCAGGTGAATGGACACACACGCCGACATGGACGCTTACACATGAGCTGCATCGAGAGAGATACAGGCTCGGAATCTCACTCTATCCTGAAGGTTAAAGGTGGAAGAGCAGGAATCATAACAGAACGGTTGCAGAAGCTCTTGACTCCTTTTTTTCGTCCATCACATAAAAGCATCAAAGTTCTGCTCCCTCGGCCTCTAAAGATTCTTTACACACGAGTCGACCAAAGGGGGGCTTTGAACAATATCAACGGTAATGTAAAACTGGTTTCTCTTATCAGCTCGGAGCAGAAGGAAGTGCAGAGGGAGGAGAGGATCTCCACATCTGATCGCAGCGGCGATAATTACAGAAGCAGAGTTTTTAAAGGGTGACATCAGCATTGTCAGGGCGTACGGACCGCAGTGCCACTGCTGCTCTGATCTGCACGAACACGTCGGCAAATGTGAAGCCATTTGTTTCACTCGGCTGACATTTGACACCGACCTCAATCTTTCAACCGCAGCCGCACGCACACACAAAGGTCAGAGACTAAATAAATGGCCCATGTGAAGCTGCTAATGGACATAACAGTTTGGAGTCTTGGCACCATGGTGGGCGATGGGTGTGCCCACCCTCTGCCCCCCCAGCGACCTCTGGGTTATCTACTGTAAATGTCCCAGGGTGTGGCACACTGCGGCTGTCGCTTCCTGGACACAGAAAAACCCCTGCAATTACAAAAAACAACACTATTAAGCACTTTTAAAGGTGATGAAAGGACTCTCGGGCCAGGTTACCGTCCAGGCTCTGTCTGCGTGCGCTCGCTTTGGTCTAGCAGTCATTACTGGAGCATAGAAAAGCAGCAGGAGAGGAGACGAGAGCAGGTCAGGGCAGAGCAGCCAGGATCGGCTTACTGTAAGGCGAGCCGTCACTTAGCTTCCTCTGGGAGAAGAGCCAGAGCGTGTGTGTGTATTATGAAAACATAAAGCCTGATGGGAGGCTTGAGAATAAGATCATTGCTCAAATCATAGTTTAAGAAAGAAGATACACTGCTCTGGTGCTTTGGTGAAAGGTAAATGATGGGACGCTGTGCAGTGAAATGGCCCAGACACCGGACAGAGGTTGCAGAAATGAGACCGGAGCCTCACCTGTGGCGTTATTACAACACACAACAAAGAGTAAACCAGTTACAGAGCTCCGGCCTTAAGCTGCTGCCTAGACCTGCAATTGTGTTTCGGCTTCGCAATGGGGCTCGGTGGATTCTCAAATTTCAAAGTGTGAGTCGGTGTGTGTGTGTGCGTTAGTGTGGTCATGGCTGTCCGTTTCTCTTGAACGCCTCCTAGAAACACACACATGCACACGTCAGTCAACATCAAAGCCAATTTTGTGTTTGTTGTGCACCCATTGAGCTCATACCAAAGTGTTGATCCATGCCTCTCTCTCTCTGTGTTCCAGGCTCTCCTTTTACTCCGGCCACTCCTCTTTTTCCATGTACTGCATGCTGTTCCTGGCTGTAAGTATCAGAATTGGTTACTTATTGATTAGCTATCAAAATCAATCAAAACAGCGTGTCTAAAAGGACACTTAACATGCCCTTGAAATCAGTTTTTGGCCAGCGACCTCATGCTTCTGTTATCATAAACGCTGCCTTTGCTCCGAAGATAACAGCGTCTTTAAGTGTTTTGGAACACCAGCAGATAGAAATAGTCACAATGACAAAGTCCTGCCACCAGCAGATAACAGCTCACCTCACGCTTCTGTCTGAAGGTACAAACACCTGAATCAGCAGCCACATTTCCCTCCAGGGGAAGGCGGAGGTTAGGTTGTGGTAACAGAAAGGAATCTGGACAAAGCAGCTACACTTGTTTTCTATGACAGACACTCTGTTTCGGTTGATACAAAACCTTCTCTTTGATTACGGCATAAATGTAAGATGAAGTGATGAGGCGTGGCTGCAATTACGTTATGTGGTTAAAGTGCGTGACATTTCCTCCTCCCCCCCCCCCGGGTTTGTGTCCCAGCTCTACCTGCAGGCGAGGCTCCAGGCGGAGTGGGCCCGGCTGCTCCGACCCACCATCCAGTTCTTCCTCATCGCCGCCTCAGTGTACACGGGGCTGTCGCGGGTTTCAGATTACAAGCACCACTGGAGCGACGTGTTGACGGGCCTGCTGCAGGGCGCCATCATGGCCATGCTGGTGGTGAGTGTCATCGCTGTGATGTGACTATCAGGATAAAACATTGCAAGCACCATCCAAAAGCAAGCATCTGCTTTTATTCCCCGTCTCTGCAGGTCTTCTTCGTGTCCGACTTCTTCAAGAAGCCTGTGGCGCCTCAGAAAGAAGAGGACATCCCCCACACCACCCTGCAGGAGACCCCGACTAACGGAAACCACTTTGAGAGTCCCAACTAAGCTCAACCCAAAAAGGAGGATGCGCGGTCCAAACGCACACAACCCCCGCGTCCCAAGTCTCTCACCTGAACACCCTGCATGGATACACAGCATGGAGCGCCGTTGTAAAGACGCTCCACTGTCCTCGCTCCCTTCGTGTCCGCTGGAGGACGAGCTTGCATCCGGAGAGGAACTAAAGCTTTGGACGCCTCACCTCAGACTTGATCCAATCCTAGAGACGTTTATCATTTCAGGCGAGCTGTTGTCTCGCCCGCCATTTCTCCATTTTTGAGGGAAACTTGGCGAGAGAAGCTTACACTTTTTTTGTTTTTACATGTCCCTAAGTGAAAATATATGTACTTTAGGGAGTAATCAGGAGAACTATATCTAGCCTGTATCTACTGAGCCTGTGGGAAGATTTAACTGCATGCACCCACTAAAGGGTCTGACCACTGCTGTGTGAGGGAGAGAGAGAGAGGAGGAGGGTTGAACCTGTGAATGTAATCTTGCTTTGTGCTTTCCTGACCTGGAGACATGGCTCAAGGTGCTGATTTACAACCGGTTGTAGGTCAAATTCCAGCATTAAGATATTTGGCCGAGTGGGCTGAGCCTGTTTTGCCGTTGGCCCCCCCATTTAAAGGGTTGTTCTCATAGCTACAATGTGCTGAGCCCAGTAGTACGTGTGTTCTAAGGTTCTGAATGTTTCCTGTCCCTCTGACTTCTGAAACCTCCCTCAGGCTGTAACAACTCCAAACCAGTCCAGCTCAGAATCCACCAATGATACCATCTTGGTCCCGTCACAGCCTTGAGGGAGGTATCAGATGTAGGAAAGACAAGACAGCTCTTAAGGGCTACACAGTGTTCTCAGACGTCTTTGCCTGTCTGTCCTCTCGTGTCTTTTAAAGTGTACCGGGGGGGGCCTAAGCCAAGTCGTTGGAGCCGTTGACTCCAGGTCACTGCTGCTGTCGTCTTATTCTTCAACCATCTAACCCCGTCACCATGAAGGAGCTTGACTCTACTGGTGTTTGGTTAGAGAGCTGGAGACTAGAGATGGTCAGTCTAAGTCCCATGTTGCCTTTGCTGGACTGCCACTGCTGCTAGCACAGCTTCCTGTGTATCTAAGAACTATCATAACAGATGAGATGTACAAGCCAACAGACAACATGCTTTTGTATAATCTGTATGTAAAAACAAAATCACAATACAGACTTTTATTGAAAATTGTTCCAAATATGTACAAATGTCTGAAATTAGAAAATCAGGAAAACCAAAGCCATTTTGCTTATTAACAGAAATAAAAGGTGTTTGATGCATTATATCATAAAAGCCATCACTTAAAATGAGGACGTCTGTGTCATGTGTGTGTGATATGATGCACCGCCTGGTATGGAGGTGAAATAAAGCATGAAGTGTTCAATGTATTCTGGCCATAATCGCCTCACAGTGGGAAGAAAAGGCCTCCATTACCTTCATCTGCAAATTAGATCATTCCATTATGGTGCAACTGGCTCATACGTGATACACGCCACTTGAGAGCTTTGGCAGCCTGCATGCTATGTGGAAACTGGTTTCCACCCAGGGTCTCCTGGAGAACATGATTCAGCAGGATGTTGGTGGAATTGAGAAAGAAGTGATGAGGGAATTTGCTCAGAGGAAGATATGATGGTCTAATAAATTACATTCCCGACTAGAAAGGATTTAACAAAACTAGGGAAGAAATATTTAAAAAAAACAACGGCGCCTGACAGGAAGGGGACAGATGGTTGGGTTTTGATACCTCACAGTCAAAAGAGGCCATTTTCTTCTAGTAGCTGCTGGCCAACAGGTTGTCAGGTTATAGGTAGAGACTGGCTGCAAAGACGATGTCTCTCTTGATCTTAGTTATTGCTGCAGAGAGAGGAAATGAAATTTAGCTACAAAGGATTAAATGTAATTCCATAAATGTACAAATAGTGTTTTGGTGGGCGTGCTGTTTCCAGGCGTGTCGTGCGGCTTCTTACCTTCGGCAAACTTATTCTCCAGTTCTGTGTTGCCGATGGCCTTGGCTGCCGAGCACATTTGTCTCAGCACCTCCTCCAGGCGTCGCATGCAGCGGATGATGCTGCCTACACAAACACAATGAAGGAAACTGTATGTAGATTTGTGCAACTTAACTAAAAGGGGGGGGGGGGTCTTTATCTACACTTCTGGAAATAGATTTGATTTCTCAATTCTTTCCTCTCCTTCCTTTGCCAACACACACAAGAACAACTAATACTACTCCCTTAAAAGATTAAACCCAGCGTTACTTCCTTATTATTATGACCTCTTAATATTTTACTGCTGAGGACATTGATGGGAGTCGGAGGAATAAAATATGGGGAGAGATAGGAACTTTGAACAGGGTGATTTATGGTTCATAGTGGATGAATTAGAAAGCCTTTCACAGAACTCAAAGGTGAAGGTGACTCTTTCTGAAAACTTCACAGATTTCCTGGTATTTGCCTCCCTCCAATCTTAACTGGACTACAACAGATCCAACCGCACCTTCAAAGACGTCCGTCATCTTGCAGATCTGAGCGAATGTGGCACCGTTGGCCCAGGCAAAGACCACGTCCATGAGGTGGGGCTTGAACTGGCCTAGGTACGTCTCCTCGTCCACATCCAGCTTGGCGTCTGCAGACACTTTGGCGATGCGCTTTGCACACTCCTGAAGAGAGCAGCAGCAGCCTTGATTTACAACCCAATTTCAGATTTCTTCTTTTACAATTAATGTTAGGATTATTTTACTCTTACCTGCATTTGTCTCAGCGGAGCGGCGAGCTGTTCCGTCAGTTTGGGCATCTCGCTGGCCTGGAGGGTGAAGCAGTTGTGAAAGTCAAGTAGTGACATTTGTCATCTATGTTCCAAACTCCAGATGGTTGGATGGAAAGATAGATTCAATTTCATACATGCATGCGTGTGTGTGTTTCTGACAAACGGACAGCTGACAACTGTGGCCTAAGTTGTCAGTTGAATCCTGACACCAGACCGACATGTTCCGCTTTTACTTCCCAATATAAGGAAATTGCAGAAACGTTCCATTTTTGAACATCCCCGACATGTCACAGCATGACCTAAGGGTTCTTTCCTCATTCCTCATGCATGACACAGTAACACTGAGGGTCACTGGGGTTAGGGAGCGGGTTTCTTCTACTAACTAACTCTAGTACTAACATGAAGACTGTAGTATTGTGTCATTGAAACCATCAACTCAGTCCAGACTAGAGAACTGAAACCAGACACACGGCTGAAACCCCTCAGAATGTGTACATTGAACAGAAAACACACAGATTCAAATGGTTCCTGTTGAACTAAGCTAAACTAGTAGCAGGTGCTGTTAAATGACAGGCAGCTGCACACACACACACACACACACACACACACACACACACACACACACACACACACACACACACACACACACACACACACACACACACACACACACACACACACACACACACACACACACACACACACACACACACACACACACCTTGATTCCCTGAATTCTACAAACGGTACAAACAGTCCCATTCCATTTACCTCACAGATGCATTCTTTGCCATCTCTCCAAGCACTGCAACCCAAACAGAGCCCTGAGTTTAAAGTGTGTTTGTGTTGCCTAATGAAGCCTGTTCTTCCAATGAGGCAATCTAGGATCCGATGCTTTAACAAAGCTTTCCTTTGGCTCAGAACAGAACACATTTCCATCTGTAAATCCTCTCTCCCACTGTCCAACCTTGGCCTCTGTCCAAAATTTCTCTGGTTCGTTGCCCTGTGTGCAATTGTGCATGTGTGTGTTTCAAGTTCTTACTTTCTCTCCTCCAGGCATCCGGTCTGTCAAAGAACTGAGACCAACTGCTGTTGTGTTTGCATAGCAATACAGGACGTGTGTGTGTGTGTGTGTGTGTGTGTGTGTGTGTGTGTGTGTGTGGATGCGTACATTCTCCTGGAAGACAAAGCAGGACAGCAGCGCAGTGGCTTGTTCGGCGGTCAGATCGTTGAAGAGCCCGTTGAACACCATCTCTGTTAGCAGCAGCTCGTCAGCACTGGAACAAGTCATTCACACAGTCAATTAATAGATGACATCATATATCATACCACAGATACTACTGTAAACATTAATCATGACTGGATGTCAAAGTACAACATACACTTCACTTCACAGCCCTGACAAGACTCACACTTCCTCTGTGAAATCTGATACCCTGTATTCAGCAAAGCACCCAAACAGGTTGAGCAGCTTTATGTATGTGTGCGTGTGTGTGGTCTGCTTTACTCTGGCCCACCTGCTGATTTCACAGGCCACTCGTCCTTTCATCTCGATGACGTCAGACGGGCTGGCGAAGCCGAGGCGGCGCAGGACTCTCTTCCTGCACTTGAGTTTGTCCATCTGCAGAACGGTCTGCGCCTTCTTCAGCTCGCGCTTGGCTGTCTTGACATCTGCCGCGATCTGACACACAAACACAAGTTGGTACAAAACCCCACCGGAAAAGCCCAAAGCGACTTCTGGAACTTTTACTGTCTTTCGAACTGTTAAACGTCTTGGAGGAGCCGCCAGCTGTGCTACTTTGAAAACATGGGGTCGTAATGACACAGACAGTAATCTGCCTGTTAACCTGCCCTCAGTGCTGCCCCTTATCCACTTAAATCTTTACGCTTAAACATGACAACACACTTCAGTGCCAAAGAAACAAACCCTAAGCACAAGGAGATCCTAAAAGCAATACACTATTCGTTCTCCCAGAGACGAAATTGCTGCTCTGTAGCCACATTTTTGACACGCGTGATGACGCAAAAAGAGCCAAGTATTATCAATCTGGTCTCGCTTGAGGCTACATTATATGAAATGCTTGTCATGTTAACTCTCTGTAGCTCTTCTCTAACTGCAGTTGTTGTGTGAATCCGAGCCAGAGCTGAGTCGGTTTGATGCCGCAGGCTGATTTGTTAAACAAATTAGAGGGAGCGTTGTGAATGGAGAGCTTTGACGTGTGCTGCTGCTGGAGAGACGACACAGAGGATTCAGCTTCACGCGGTCATCCGGGGATTAGATGGCCACTAATAGAAGAGCAGGTCAATCCTTACACTTGGCCTATCAAACGCAGTAATCCTGTTTACGCTGTATACACTTAAGGCCGCGCTTTGGAGAAACACGATGGGGCAGAAAATAAAAGTAGATGTGGATTCCATTGCCAAAAAGTGAGATAGGCTGTGTTGAGTGTCTTTCAGCGTGGAGGAGGGGAGGTGCCGTGCCGGCTGACGTATGAATGAGGGGAACTGAAATAATGGCCGCGCTCCCTTCCTGCATTTGTCTGTGTGAGTATATTTGGCCGCAGCAGCTAAACACACTGAAAGGTCGACAATTGTTACACAACAAAGGCAGAAGATTTGATTAGATACATAAAAAATAAACCCCACCGACTGCAAACACATGTTTTGCAGTGAGGTTTGACATTTAGCGGTTTAGCTCTCAGGCAGTAGTGAGCACGTACACACGTACGCACACACGCACACACACACACACACCCACACGTTTCTCACCAGCGCTTTCTTCTCGCAAAGAGAATAGACGGTTTCCAAGTTGGGGTCACTGTGCAGGGTGTGCGAATACATGCGGTGCTCAAAGGCCTCGACCTTCTGGATGACCTTCTTCAGCGCTGGGTCTTTGATGCCCATGTCGTCCACCGGGTCCAACAGAGGGACGCCGTCCGGGAAACGCTTCTGCACCTCCTGAGACAAAGTAACAACTACATTTAGAGTCTTTTTAAAGATCTTTCCAGGCCAAAAACTCTGTAAGATGCCACGTGTTATACCTGTATAGACTTGAGCATGAGCTGCCTGTTGTCAAAGGGTCTCAGGTCTTTGGGGATGTAGAGACGAACAGAGCTGATAGAGGTCAGGAGGTGAAGCATGACTGGGACCACCTGGACAGACACATCACATAGATTCAGATTTCAGACGTGTATGCTGTCGTCACTGTTTTGGCACATGATGGGGTGTGTATGTGTGTGTGCGTTTGTTTGTTTGTGGCACACACCTGCATCTCTCCCGTCTCTCCTGGAGCGGCAGGTTTGGCCGCCTCTGTTGCAAAATTCTTCACGCTGTCTTTGCTGCAGTGGACCAAAACTTCTACGGCGTACAGCGGGTCGGAGTCTGTGGTGGCCTGGATGAGGACATGCAGATGAGTCACAACGGCGTCTGAACACATTGATGTGCACCGACGTGAGGATGTGACACAAACATATATACCTTTACATTAGACTTCTTGCAAAAGTTAACAACGACACCCCAGCCAAAGTCCAGCTCCTCATTCTTCACCTGTGGGATCAGAAAAATAGCCATTAAGGAATATGTGTGTGTGTGTGTGTGTGTGTGTGTGTGTGTGTGTGTGTGTGTGTGTGTGTGTGTGTGTGTGTGTGTTTTTGTGTGTGCGTGTTCCTACCTTGACAAGTCGTCCGGGCTGCAAAAAGGGCAAGCAGTATTTGGGCTTGTGGACAAACTCTTGTATCTCTTTGCCCAGTTTGGCCAGCTGCTGTCTGATCTTGAAGTACGTCACCACGCTCTCTTCGTTGGGGATCTCGATAGCGTGGTACTGCTCCTCCAACTTCTTTATCTCTGCACAAAGAAGCACGCAAACATCGTCGCACCACGTCCATTCCTTCATTCTGATCGTAGTAGTCTAAGTCGATGTCAGTTCAATCAGATTTGTTCCACCATGCTACACAGACAGATGCTTACTCTCCACTACGCCAGGTAAAGCCCTGTAGTGCTGGAACTGGTAGAAGGATTTCTCCAGCATGTACTCCGGGTTGATCTCCTCCACGCGCAGCAGGTTGAGCACCATGTTGTAGGTCAGATGGAAGGCGCTGTTCAGAGGGTCGGCCGTGCCCTGCAATGATGGCGCTCCTTAATATTCAGCATTTTGTGGAAGGAAAACACAAGCGGGAGAGGGATATCGGCCCCTCTGACACGTAACCACAGCTGTGTGGGAGGCAGCTTCATCCAGCACACCTAGCGGGCAGCTGTAACGATGTCAGCCGGTGCTTTTACATTTACAGCGCCTCTTTCGCAACCCGGCCGACGCGGCTTTAAATGTGTCAAGGCGATCCCTGCGAATGCGTGTTGTCACATGTAATGGAGCGCCTCGTCTGACAACCTGAAATAAATCCTTATGGAAACAATAGTGGTAAATGTGTTTGCTTAAGAGACGACAGATGATTTAGTAGCTGGTATGGGAGCTCTCAGGAGCAGAGCAGAGTGACGGGCTCAGTACCTTGAGTAGCTGTTTCCCCACAGCGGGGCTCATCTTCTCGTCCACCATGAAGATAACAATGCCCCGCTCGTCCATTCCTCTCCTTCCAGCACGTCCGGACATCTGGATGTACTCACCTGACGTTATCTGGAGCAAGTGAAGCACATATACCACATTACAAATCAAAGAACTTCATTAGCCCAATCAAATGTGTGTGTTATTCTGACCAACAGCCTTTGATTTACAAGAGATGCTTGAACGATCAGCGTTTAAACATCGCCTCATGGGCAGTAAATGTCAGTGATGGAGGAATTCTGGGTGCACGTGCGAGTCAGACTTTAACCAAATGTTTTAGGGAAAAATATGAGGCATTTCTGCTGTAAGCCAAGCCAAGTATCTGCATTCCAATATAGAAATCTCTATGATGCAACCGTCTAGTGAGGAAGAGAGCAAAGTCATTTTTCCACATTTCCCACACAGCTGTGATCAAACCCACATCTTTACAGGTCTTTGGACGGTACAAAGGGGAAAAAAAGGACAATCGGGTGATCTTTTGCGCTGAATTGATCCAATTTTCTCTTCGTTCCTGCTATGCGATGGGCTCTTGAACAGGAACACAGTGTGGAATGAAAGAGAGCTTGTGTGTTGAAACTCGCGAGTGCCTGCGTGGAGCTTTGGCACCATCCGAGGCAGCAGATGTTCCTGATGAACCACTTGGAGGGCAGTTTCCTTCTTCCTCGCATTCTCCTCAAGCCTTTCCGTGTGTGCGTGCGCGCGCGTGTGTGTGTGTGTTCCATGTGTATGAAGTGAGGATGAAGGGTGCTGCTAAGTGACGGCAGCACGGTCCACATCCCTCAGCTCTTATAAACAATACGTGGCTGTTTATGTGGCGATTGGAGCTGCGGGGACTTGGAGCCCTTATAAAGGCTTCAGAGCCACACACTGTAAAACACGCTGCACTCAGGGAACTGTGGCTGTTTAAAGGGGCTCGCTGTGTTTTCGCATTTGATAAATTTGAGCTCAGTCATAATGTACTATGTGTGAACTGGGACCAATACACACACACACACACACACACACACACACACACACACACACACACACATCCATTAACTGAGCTAAATCGGGGAAATGTTGCCTTTCAGCATCCATTTACATTGAATAAAGAGGGATTCATATTTCATCTATGAGCATGAAGCACGAACAGTACAGTTCCCTAAAACACAGAGAACAACAATGTAGGGCGAGAGAACGATCTGCCATCTGTCCCTGCCGACTCTCCCAGTGCCTTTGGAAATACATGTAAATGTGAGATTAAGAGTGAGTGAGTGTGAGTGTGAGTGTGTGTGAGTGTGTGTGTGTGTGTGTGTGTGTGTGCTCTTACAAAGCGGTGATTCTTGCCGTCGAACTTGCGTGCGCTGGTGAAGAGCACGGTGCGCGCTGGCATGTTGATGCCCATTGCAAACGTCTCAGTGGCAAACAGGGCCTGGATAGACAAAGACCAGCATGAAAGCGTTAATCAATTCAGCGTGTCAATGTTTTGTTGTTACAAACTCCAGACGATGCAATTTTGATCTCATTACATTTATCTTATTATCTCAGTCGTGTCAAACTAGGCACATAAATGCAGAAATAGCCCTGTTACCTTGAGCAGGCCTTCAGAGAAAAGGATCTCAATGGTCTCTTTCAGGATGGGCAGCAGACCTCCGTGGTGAATCCCGATCCCCCTCTTCAACAGCGGCAGGACGTGCTCCACCTGTGTGACGCCCACGAGAGAAGATTAGGATTCGTAGGCTTGATGCTGACGGACAAGAAGTGTGTGAAACATAGAAGCATCTCGCCATATGCGTGGGTGGAAATGCATTTTTGTTTTTGGCCATGTTCTCAGTAGTAGCGGTCGATTGAGTCATAATTACACTAACACGAGTTCAGCGTTTGAGCCGTAGCTGACATCGTGCGGTATACGTATATGTAGACTCTGGCTCTAACTGTCTCAGGAGATGAAACGGCGAGGCGCTTTACGAGGTGAAAATGGTGGGTGGGTAAGTACAGGTTGGACGCTTAGAAACAAAAACATCAGAGGAGCTGTGGGGAAGAGCAGGATTCCTCTCACCTGAGGCAGCTTTTTGTCTTCATCTGAGAGACAGTCCACCGCGTTGTTGAACACTTCCTCCACCAGTCGTTTCTCCTCATCTGGAAAACACAAAAACAGTTCAACCGCCGCCTGAATTCAGCAGGTGAAAACATTTTTAAAATGTCCTCAACAAACCCCTACGTTTTCACCTTCTCGTGCTGCGTTTACTGACTATGGGACAACAGGAAAGGAGGTGTAGATGACAGAGGGTGAATGATGCTGCTGCATTCTGTGTCCACTTTGGATTTGATGAGGTTTTAAGGCTCCACAAATGTGTTTCTGGTTATTTCTGTAGCATTATTTAACTCAGATACTTTCCACGGTACTTACAAATATCTTAGTGATGAAATTGATTACAGACTTCTCTTTAAAGCTGATTTAAAATGGAAAAATGCCACATTTTTTTGACAAACCCTCAATTGCAGCAGTCCGAGTATGAATGCGCCTCTGCCATCATTGTCAGTGACCGTCTGCCTGGTTGACCCATGTGGCAGCTTAGTCACAGGTCTACATTTCTTCATAAGGCTATTCTGAGACGGACCTTCTGATTGTGCCTATATTAGTCCTTATTTTAGACCATATTTAGTCTGGGGCTTACATGGGTCAGTAAGTCAGCTATATCAGATATAAGCACTCACAACCTGCACTCTGCCTGTTAGATGATATAAAGATACAGCCGCTCTCAACAGAAAGCCACCGATACCATTTGCCAAAAAAGTACAGAAAACTGATCTGTATTTGTTGATATATTTGGTTTTGTCAGAACAGAACATACTGCTGTGCTACAGAATGTCTGCACCTCATCAACTTTTGTCCCCTGACTGTGACACACACACACACAGTGCAGAAAGTATTTGTCACAGCATGCAGGGGTGGGGGTCGGGGGAAGGGGGGGGCACTCAGCATGCCGAGCAGAGGGAAAGATATGAAGAAAGCATAGAAAGTGGAAAAGATGGAGGGGAAGGAGTGGGCCCGGGGGTAGGCGGACGGTGGCTGACCAAGAAATAGGAGAACCAGATGAGACACGTGGCTCACACACTGAGTCTCACACGCACTATCTCGCCTCCAGTAAGAGTGTTCAGAAACAGTTTAAATGGAGAAATAAAAAGACTTGAACGTGAGGCTTTATGAGTTACTGAGTGGTGTCTCTTGACAGTCTTTAAACCAGGGCATGATGTGCTGCACTCATCATCAAAATGTGCCACTGGTCTTTCCAACTCTCAGCTGTCCCATTTGTCGTTTGCCGTTTGTTTGTGATTTTTTGGCATTGACGCATAATTTGGCAGCGCTAATAGAAAAAGGCTTGAGCGATGGAAGAGCTAAGCAGGAAAACAAACGCTCTGATTTAGAAGAATGTCTCAATCTCTGCACAACAAAGCAAAGTGCTACCAAACCAGACCTTATAAGCATGTTCTGTCACTGGCAGAAGCCTCAAGTGGACGGATCATACCAGCCCAGATCAATCTACAACTGGATTACCTCCAATCAGGCAGAGCTCCACCCGCATAACGCAGCTCATCAATTAATCATTGGGACCAACCAGCAGCAGCAGCAGCAGCTGTGCTGGCACATGACGATGCATTCATGGCATTCGCTGAGTGGGGAGGATTTTGTCAGATTTACTTTCAAGCGTTTTTGTGATTTGCTTCTCTTGCTTGATTTCAACTCCTCTGCTCTCTCAGCCTTTGGAGACGAAACGTATTTGTTTTGGCATTTTATTGCACAACTAATCTGTGCTCGCTCTCGCTCTCTCTAAAAAAAACAAGATTGTGTAATGACAGTGATTGCAGCCAAAAGATGGATCACATAGAAGTAGATTGGTTTTAGGCCTCTTTTAACTCCCATATGGCATCTGGTATCGGGTTAATGACGATACTTGTCATGTATATCTTGAATCAACATGCATCCTCATTAACCGGATGTTGTCTGCATTGTGATCGAATCACACAGTGATTAAGCCTTAAGCCGTCCTTCCTCCTCACTCAATGGATGATCATTATCCACAGAGTTGACATTAGAGAAAAGGTTAGTTGTGCAATGAAGTGTCACAAACAAATGTCTATACGTGTTTTACTCAGGTTGTTTAAGTCCACATAGCAGCAATAGATCCTCATCTACAACAACAACAACAAGTTGCAACTCCCACACAAATATTTTTATGAATGAACATTACAATGAGCTTCTGAGTGAATTTGCTGGCATCTAATCTGCCAGCATTTACACGTAGTGGCCCTGTACTATTTAAAATATGTCTGTGTCATGTATTAGTTGGGACACATACCGCCGTTGAAGTCCAGTTTGGACACCTGCAGGGCGTAGGCCTCACACTC
Organism: Genypterus blacodes; assembly: GCF_046128005.1. Classification (NCBI taxonomy): domain Eukaryota; kingdom Metazoa; phylum Chordata; class Actinopteri; order Ophidiiformes; family Ophidiidae; genus Genypterus; species Genypterus blacodes. Next base: position 183,660 of record NW_027466886.1, on the reverse strand, counting down.
TTTCTTACTGAAGCTGAAAATGATGACAGGCTGGAAGTTCCTCTCCATGATCATCTTCACTATCTTGAACACGCTGGATGGACCTGGGGGAATGGTAAATGCGTGAACAAACAAACGCACACATAACCCAATTGAAGACACAGACACCATGTTGTTTAGCCTTGAAAACACACACAAACCTTTAGTTCCACCTTTTCGTCTCGGATCCCACTTGCCCCCAGTGCTACTCCCAGAATCCCCTGCATCTCTCAGCACCTGCATGGCAGTGTTGAAGTTGTCTTCTCTGAAGTCGCCCTGGGGAACAGCACATGTATTAAGCAGATATCATGCATCATGTATGGATTAGTCCAAATGGATGCATGTGCTTGTGAGAGGATGAAACCAGATTGCAGTTGGTCCTTACATTCTCATCCACCACCAAGTGGAGTCCATCGCCACCTGCTGGGAAGATGTAGTGCTGCAGTGGAGTGGGACGGTAGTCTGTGTACACCACATGGCACGGCTTCAGGAAGAGATGGCAGATTAATACTTGATTAGGTGAAATAAAATGACAAAAAAGTACAATTTGACTCACCTATGTGTTGGAGAAGAAGGAGAAAATAACACGGACACTTAACCATATAAAACAATTCAACAAATATAAAGAATGTAATGCATCAGAAATGTAAAAGGGGTTGAACATCTTTGTTTCCAATAAAATCTGTTTACGCTGTTGTATTGAAAGTTTGAGCTCAGCCGACCTGCTTATGTAAGTGACAAATCCACTCAGCAAACTGTCTAGCATTGGGGATGGTGGCTGACAGGAACACATGGTGAACGTTGTCAGGAAGAAGGATGATGGTCTCCTCCCAGACGACACCGCGCTCTGAAAGACAAAGGGATTAGTTAGTAACCGTGCTCCCATGCAGGGTCCTGATCGTGTGCTATTCAAAATTTGTGTCTGTACTGTTTGGGTTCCGCACACACCTGCGTCTCTCATGTAATGGATCTCGTCAAAGATAACCCACGCCACTTCCCTCATGATCTCCGAGCCTCGGTACAACATACTCCTCAGGATCTGGATGAAAAACAAGATTGTGTCACAACCTCTGACATTCAGTCAAATATCCCCAAACCACTGTCGGACCAAATAAGTCTTACCTCTGTTGTCATGACAAGGCAGGAGGCAGTGGGGTTGATGGTGACATCACCAGTCATCAGCCCGACATCCTGGAACTCATCATACATCTCTCTGTACTTCTGGTTGGACAGGGCTTTGATGGGGCTGGTGAAGATCACTCTCTGCTTCTCCTTGAGGGCAAGTGCAATGGCATATCTGCAAGGAAAAGACGCTCCAGTGAAATTTTCCATTTATTCCTTTCTTTCTAACCTTCTGTATTGTAAATGGACTGTACTTAGATTAAACCTTAATCCAAAGTGCTTTCCAATGACCTCACATTCACGCATTCATACACTGAGGGCAGAGGCACACTGTGCACATCAAGAGCAGTTAGGGGTTCTGTGTCTTCCTCAACTTCGACAGGCTCTCTCGGAACAGCCTCGAGGTCACACTGTCCTCCTACATTCTTCTCAGCCTACTACTTTAATTGGAGAGCGGCACTTGTGTCTGTGTGTGTCTGTGTGTGACTGTGTGTGTGTGTGTGTGTTTGCGTCTCATTGTCCAGAGCTGCGGCGAGCACCATTATATTGTTATATATTGTCATTTACATTTGTACATTGTGATTAATTTGGAAGATCCAAATTATGCAAATTATAGCAGAGGTAGATTGTAGACATGAATGGATGACATCATCCTAAATGATGTCACAGTTGTTAATAACATTATTTACACACACAATCCTTGATGAAATGATGTCACAGCACAGGTCATGTTACTGCAGGGGCGTTTAATGGACGGTGTCATTATTACATTTAAATAGATTTTGTTTTTAGATTTTAGCGACAGCGGTCTTGAAGAAGCCAACAGGAAAGAACATTCACAGTTCAATTACTGGCCCATAAACTGAGTGCCAGGCAGCTCCAGACAACGCAGTCATTTTGAATCAACAAGACAAAAAGCATGAACAATCTCATAAATAACACAATATTTTCTCATGATACTCACTCAGCACAGACAGTCTTGCCGGCGGAGGTGTGTGCGGACACGAGCACGGACTGGTTGTTATCGATGCATAAGAGGGCCTCACGCTGGAAGGGGTCGAGGACGAAAGGATACTCCTGCACAGCAAAGAAGCAACAACAAAAATAAACATTTAATCATACATCACACATGCACATGACAACATTCTACTATTTTTAAATAAACTACATTATTACCACATGTAAGGAAACATTTTCAAAGCTCACCTTGGCTGCTTTCCCCACTCGAGGTTTCAGCGGTTTGTATTCATCGCCAACAGGGATAGCAACCTGTTGGAGAGGGAGAGATGTTTCAACAGCAGAACTTAATGGAGATGAAAAGAAATGAAACAAATCAAGCTTATGTTGATGAATTTCTTCTGTTTTGTTTACCTCATGGGAGCAACCTTCCACAGTATCTACTTGCTCCACCTTTACTTGAGGAATCAGTTCTGAAAGACTGCAAGATAAATAAAACGGCATTCAGCTGCAGTTCAGCTAATAAGACTCAATATGATCCATTGTGTTATGTTGAGCTTTTTGTCATATTGTGTAAAGCTTGAGATGTTTGTCATCAGCACTGCAGCATTCAGGCTTCTTCTCACTTTAGGTCGTTGGAGACCTCTTGCCGGGGTTTCTTCCCAAACGCCGGCTCCTCTGCTCCATCGCTGTCTGCTTCCCTCTTGGCCCTGGCCGACGGACCTGCATCCTTGTCGTTCCCATTTTGAACTGCGTCTCTCCTGTTTGAGGAAACAAACAGACACACAGTGGCTGAATGAACACAACTTTACATATCCACACACACCCAGAGATGTAAACTGCAATAATGTAACCACAATTATCATCCGTACATACTGTTCATAACTAAATGACCGAACCCACTAACTCTTCGCAAAAGTCCCTGTTTACACTTTATGGTGCACATGTGGTCACTTCATTTACCTTATTTTACTACAGTCATTCCATTTATCTTGTTTGTTTTATTTTATTGTTTTATTTTAGTGCTTTTATAGTGTGCTGCACCACGCGAAAGTCCTTCTACGTCTGTCCTTGTCGAATAAGAAGAATAAACAAGAATTGAACTTACGCTACTCGCACACAATTTAAAGACCTGTTTCTGCAAGCCCACTTATCATTACACTCAACATTACACTGCCCCAGTGGGCATAACGTATTACAACACAACAAAATAAATCATAAATAAGTGCAAATGTATTAGAAAATGTAAATAAGTGAACTCGTGTTGAAAATTACAAGCTAGCTAGCCGGTTAGCACTCTCCGAGCACGCGCGTCTTTACTATTTTTGAGTAAATTTTATAAACTTCAAATGCAAATTTTACCCCAATTCTGTTCCCGCAGAACCAGGTAACTTTTTGCTGGCGGTAGTTGGTTGGTCGTCATCAAACACGCTAAATAATCCATCACCAAATGCGTCTGCCATGATTGTTAGGGCTGCCCTCCCCACAATACAACATGCGTTTGAGCGGTATTACTTCCGGGTACTACGGAAGCCGTGTCATCCAAATAGTTCCTACTCCCAAACCGCAGATTGAGTCAACGACGCGTACTATAATTTTTCTCCCCGTTCACCGCGTCGCACCTGGCATATGTTTTGTCGTTACGGTCACTTAACGGAACCGTGATCGGCCGGTATTTGGGCAGAATAATGGGCGGAAAGAAAAAGAAATCGGCGGCAGCGGCTGCACCAGCGGCCCCGGCTTCTGCTGCTGCTACACCGGGGAGCAGCGTGGCGGAGGACGGAAAGAATCCACCGCAAAGCAACAAACCGGCCAAAGCAGTCAAAGATAATAAATCTAAAGGTGTGTTTATATGTCATTATCTAGCTTCGTGTGCAAATATGATAACTGATCACATTCATATTATCTATGTCGTGTGCATACAGTTTGACGTTACATACATTAGTGACTAGTCAGCACTGGGGGCAATCAGTCAATCAATCAATCAATACAATACAATCGAACATAACTGTCCAGTATTAAGATAATGCCACTACTGGTAGTGACATGTTGATTCATCTTGTGGTGGTGTTGTTGTTTAGGGTTGTATCACTCATGTGTTGTACACATCACAGGATGTACACACAGTACTGATTTGCCTCTATTGCTCTTACTGTGACTCTGTTCTCCTCTACTTCTATCATTTGGTTGCAATTACTTTTAGCTTAGTGGTGATTGTGTTGAGTTGTTTAAATGCTTTCAACTTTGTCAAGTTCATGTTAGATTGACAGCTTGAAATCATCATCATCATCATCATCATCCACTGTGACACAGTACAACACATGTGCAGTCCAGCCCATCATTAGCACATACTGCCTCTGATTAATGCTACATTGAAACTTTTGTCTCCAGCCCCTAAGACCTACAGCCTTGCCAACACTGCACAGGTTGGCACAGGTGGCGTCACTGACAAGTCCATTCTTAAAGTAAGTGCAGCTGCAGATGTATCATTTGTGCTGAATCCTGAGCAGTTATACTTGTCTCTTCTTTTTAGTTTTGACTTTCATTTTGTCATCAGTGGTTTCACACTGTAAAACCTTGTAAATGTTATTAACAGGTTGCTATCCAAGCTGACCTGGAGAAGAAGATCATTAAGCTCATCAATGACTTCAGACAGGAGAATGGAGACAAAGGGCCCGTGTCCGGCAGACTCACAAACAAGAAACTACTGGTAAAGATAAAAACCATGCGCCTGGTTGGTCACTGATGATTGTAAACAGAGGTATTTGGTATTTGTTTTGACAAACTTGTATGTGATGCTGTTGCAGGATCTATACACAGCTCTGCAAAAGTTCCACTTTAAGACAGAACACATCGAGGAGGCAATGAAGAGCAGCGTACTGTACGGGGGCGATCTGCACTCTGCTCTCGACTGGCTCTGCCTCAATCTTAAAGATGGTAAGAAGAAGCAAGAGCAGTCGTGATCATCGAGATTATGTCACCTAGAGGGCATGAGGGTGTAAGGAGTGTGACTTTTGCTCATTGTCTTATGTAACAGACGAGCTACCCGAAGGTTTTACCCAGCAGATGCAAGAGGAGAGTCAGAGGAGAAGGCCCAAGTACCAGCCTCCGGTCCAGCAGACTGTAGAAAGCCCCAAAGCACCCCAGAACTCTCAGAAGGAGACCAATAAGGTTTGTTTGCATTTATTTAGAAGTGTTTGCTAGTAGATAGGTATGTACAATCTTCATATATCTGCCAGGTGACAGAGGAGGACGAGGCTGCAAGCATGAAGGATTGGATCTTACGGTATGCAGAGCAGAGCAGTGACGAGGAGGAGGAGGAAGAGGAAGGAGAGAAGTCTGTAAGCAACCCTGAACTGGAGGAAAGGTTTGACCCGGTCAGTTAAGTCAATCAAAGCTCAAATTTGAATCATGTATTATGGTTAAATGATCTTTTCTATAACTGACACACAACATGGTCTCTGCTGTGGAAAGTGACTGATCTCCTCTCCAGTCTGATGGTGTGTTCTGTTATCTGCTGTGTAGAATGACAGGTACCTGATGCTCACTGCCAGCCTTTATGACGCCAAGGAAATGGCAGCTGCTGCCAAGACCAAAGGTGACAAGGCCGGCCAGAGGACAGCACAGGACAGGATACGCGTCATACAGCAAGGTCCGTGTCCTTTAACCCTTACCTGCTCAGATCCAGACTGTTCTCTCAGCTCTCACTTGTATAAAACAGTTTGTGTCCTCTCTTTCTAGAAATGAAGCCTCTGGAGTCCCACCCCATGTTCAATCCAGCTATAAAGGTGGTGGACGCGCCTCAAAAGGAAACGAAAATCCTCCCCGTCACTGAGGACAAAGAGGGACTCAGCTTCAGCTTGTTTGACCAAGCGGAGAAGCCCCCTGCGGAGAAAGGTACAGGCCTCGCAACATCCACAACAGCTTTACATTTAGGGACATTTCTCAGACGGATTCATTTGGTACATTTCCCGTCCCACAGTCGCGAAAAAGAACGAGCCGAAGGACATACGCAATTTTGACTACACGGCCCGAAGTTGGACGGGAAAGTCTCCCAAGCAGTTCCTCATAGACTGGGTCAGGAAGAATCTGCCAAAGAGCCCCGCCCCGGGTTTCCACAAGGTTCCTGCGGGGAGATACTGGAGATGCAGGTAAGTGTGTGTGTATGAGTGTGTGTAGGTGTGTCTCATAGGTGTAACATGAATTCAGAAACTTCTTATGTTGATGATCTGCTTGGTGCGCCATCAGAGTGCGTGTCCAGAGAGTAGATGATGTACTGGAGGTTTGTCCCACCATTGTGACCGAGGACAGCATGCAAGCTCAACATCTGGGAGCCACCCTGGCGCTCTACAACCTGGTCAAGGGACAGGTACCCCACAGTCCAGTTCCTCTTTACCGTTTGACCCGCTTCCCAGCACTCACCCCTGTCCGCTGTCTTTTCCCTTGCAGTCGGTGCACCAGCTCCTTCCTTCGACTTACAGAGATGTGTGGCTGGAGTGGCGAGACAACGAGCAGCAGCGGCGGGAGGAGAGCCGCACCGCAGCCAACAAACCCCGCGACCAGTTCATCTCCCGGCTTTTGACCAGACTCAAGCAGCAGCAGAACCACAGCGACGGTCAGAGCCAAGAGCAGGGCTCCGGATCCCGCAGTCAACTAGAGGGTGAGGACGAGGAGCCTGAAGAGTCCTGGGAGAACCTGGCCAATCTGGATATTGGAGGAGGAGAATCAGAGGAAAAGGGTGAGAAAAGAGTGAGGGAAGGAGGATACGAGGCATCCAGGGAGCTCCTAAGGAAGCTGAAGACGTCCCCGCTGGCTCACAAACTACAGGTAAATATGTCTTAACCATATTTCAATACATACTACTACTGTACATAATCCCAAACAGACTCGAGTCATTTAACAACGTGCGATGACTTCAAGGCAGAGCGAGAGAAGCTCCCCGTCTTCCAACATCGGCAGCATGTCCTGGAGGCCCTGCAGCGCCACCGTGTGGTGGTGGTGGCAGGCGAGACGGGCAGCGGAAAGAGCACACAGATCCCTCAGTTCCTGCTGGAGGAGCTGCTGACGGGGGGCAAAGCAGCGCAGCCCTGCAACATTGTGGTGACGCAACCCCGCCGGATCTCCGCCATGAGCCTGGCCTGCAGGGTCAGCCAGGAGCTCGGCTGCGAAGACGGACCGGGATCCAAGGTGAGCGTGGCTGTAACACAAGTGTGAGAAACATTTGATGTGATGTCCCGAGGTAGCGCGTCACCTCAAGTCTCGCAATGTCACCACGTTTCAGTCGTCGCTGTGCGGGTACCAGATCCGGATGGAGAACCAGTCCGGGGAGTGGACCCGCCTGCTGTACTGCACCACCGGAGTTCTGCTGCGGAAACTCCAGCATGACAAACACCTCAGCTCGCTCACACACATCATCGTAGACGAGGTAACACGGCCTCAGATCAGACTGCGTAGACTGAATACGTGTGTGGATCAGTCTTTAACTCCGCCTCCTGACCTCCATCCTGACAGGTTCACGAGCGCAGCGTTCAGTCGGACTTCCTGCTCACCATCCTGAAAGACGTGGTGATGAGGAGGTCGGACTTGCAGTTGGTCCTTATGAGTGCGACGGTCGACTGTCACAAGTTTTCCAACTACTTCAACCGCTGCCCAGTGATCAATATTCCTGGCAGGACTTTCCCAGTGGAGGTAAGACGGGCATTTTTTTTGCGAATGCCTTCATGAAAGTCTCATGCACATTGCTGAGTGGTTGGATTTTGTTTCCAGGTTTACCATTTGGAAGACATAGTAGAGCAGACTGGGTACGTACTGGAGAAGGACTCGGAATACTGCCAGAAAATCCTTGAGGATGAAGAGGAAGTCAACGTCTCCGTCACACTAACAGGAGGCAAAACGTTACAGCACCAGGTAACGCTGCACTGTATTTGTAATATCTGTCTGTAGAAGTGTGTGTTGTTGTTATTGTAAGGCTTTACCCATCTGTGTGTGTGTGTGTGTTTTAGGAAATTATTGTGAGGGAGTCCTCGGGCTGGGACCTTGGGCCCGACCTTGACCATTTCAGCAGCAGAACCCGGCAGGTTCTACAGTACATGAACCCCAATAAGATCAATGTGGACTTGCTGCTGGACCTCATTGACTACCTCGGTACGTCATGAAGTTCCGGCTCGTCTCACAGCAGATGGCTCACGCTGCAGCGTCTCCACTCTCTGGTGTGTAAGGTTGTGTTGTGTGTTCTTCTTCTTCTGCCAGACAAATCCCCGCAATTTGCGGAAGTGGACGGTGCCGTCCTGGTGTTCCTCCCCGGCCTGGCTCACATCCAGCAGCTCTACGATCTGCTCTCATCAGACAAGAGGTTCAGAGAGAGAAACAGGTGAGGATCACACGCACACGCACACACGCACACACACACACACACACACACACACACACACACACACACACACACACACACACACACACACACACACACACACACACACACACACACACACACACACACACACACACACATCGTCCAAGTCCCCGCACACATTTTCCAAGAACAGACGAAGTGAGACACAGCTCTGTTCCTTCATTACCCCGCGGTTTCTGTGTTGGTCAGGTACCGGATCGTTCCTCTCCACTCCACTCTCTCCTCAAAGGACCAGTCTGCTGCCTTCACAGTGCCCCCTGCAGGCGTTCGCAAGGTACCACTCAGTGTTTCATCCCAGCTAAGCTTAAGAGTGACAACTTACAAAACACTACAGATCTGCAGTGTTGTGACAAACTGCTACGGTCCTTTCAGATTGTTCTGTCTACAAACATCGCTGAGACGGGTGTGACTATTCCTGACGTGGTGTTTGTCATCGACACGGGGAAGACCAAAGAAAATAAGTAAGATCCTTTGGAAAATACCTGAAAAGTTTGCAACATTACAACATTTGATAAAGAACCGATTTCCAGTTTGTGTGAAACTTATATTTTGGATTTATTGACGGCAAGAATGGATCAATCAGATGAAACTAAAGCCTCCTGTGTGGTTCAGGTATCACGAGAGCAGCCAGATGAGTTCTCTGGTGGAAACCTTCGTCTCCAAAGCAAGCGCCCTCCAGAGGCAAGGAAGGGCAGGACGCGTGCGACACGGCTTCTGTTTCAGACTCTACCCAAAGTTCAGGTGAGGAGCACGTCGTTCCCCCTGCAGGACTGAAGCAGAACTGCAGCTTCCCGGACAGACCTGCTGGAACGGATCTGATCTGTTGGTGTTCATTCTCCTCCATTGCAGGTTTGATGCCTTCATGGATTACTCCATTCCAGAGATACTCCGGGTCCCGCTGGAGGAGCTCTGTCTTCATATTATGGTAAACTAACCACACACACACACATACCGAAAGTGTAGGCGTTCCCATCAGAACACCCACACACCACAGTCACCTCTCTCCTCCTGCAGAAGTGTCAATACGGCTCTCCGGAGGACTTCCTGAGCTGCGCCCTCGACCCCCCTCAGCCGCAGTCGGTCAGCAACGCCGTCAGCCTGCTAAGGAGGATCGGCGCGTGTCACCTCGACAACCACCTCCTCACCCCTCTGGGTCACCACCTGGCCAGCCTGCCCGTCAACGTGAAGATCGGCAAGATGCTCATCTTCGGAGCCATACTCGGCTGCCTGGAGCCCATCGTACGACTGCGTAGTAACCGTTGTTAACGTATATATCGTTGTTGTTCCTCGTCTTCCTGCGAGAGCTAATCAGGCGTGTGTTACAGGCGACCATCGCGGCGGCCATCACTGAGAAATCGCCCTTCTCCACACCGATGAACAGGAAGGAGGAAGCCAACCTGGCCAAAGCAGCTATGGCGTTGGCCAACTCGGATCACCTGACCATATATAATGCATATCATGGGTAAGGACTGAGTCAGCGTGTGCGTGTGCGTGTGCGTGTGCGTGTGTGTGTGTGTGTGTGTGTGTGACATGGCTGCCTTCATTCTACTGGTCTGCTTCCTTCATTCTGTTAGGTGGAAGAACTCGCAGGTGGAGGGGTCAAGAGCAGAAATGTCCTACTGCAGAAAATACTTCCTCAATCGCACGGCTCTCATGACAATAGAGGTAACACACACACTCAGACACGCACACACGCACGCACACGCACGCACATTCTCACTTCACGCTTTGATCGCTTACTGTATTTGAACACACCACCTCTCCGAAATGTTCCCCTCGCTCTCTCCAGGCCGTGAAGCGCGAGCTGATGAAGATGATGGAGCAGGCCGGCTTCTGGTCATCCCGCTCGTCTTCACGCCTCAAAGCGCAGACGGTGGCGCCGTCCAAGCAGCAGACGTCCATCCTGAACGCGGCGCTGACAGCCGGGCTGTACGACAGCGTGGCACGCGTCCTGTGCACGCCGTCCGTGGACGTCCTGGAGCGCGTGGCCTGCTCGGTGGAGACGCCCCAAGGAAAGGCGCAAGTCCATCCCTCATCCGTGAACCGCAACCTGCAGACGTACGGCTGGCTGCTCTACCAGGAGAAGGTACGGATGATGATGAAGAAGCACAAGAAGATCTGTTTCTGCGTCGGACATGCCAGCATTATCTGTGTTTACGTCTCTATCTTTATCTCCAGGTGAAGTACACCAAGATCTACCTACGGGACACAACCCTGATCTCTCCTTTCCCCATGCTGCTGTTCGGAGGCGACATCGATATTCAGCACAGGGAGCGACTCATCACGCTGGACGGATGGATCCACTTCCAGGTGAGAGGACAGAAACGGTTTAAAAGCTGCCCCACTAGTTCTTATTTACAAGGTTTGTTTCATTAAATCCGCTCATCTTAAAGGCTCCTGTGCGGATCGGCGTCATCTTCAAACACCTGAGGAAGCTGATGGACTCTCTGCTGGAAAAGAAGCTGGAGAACCCCAGAATGAATCTAGAAGGTATGGCACCGTGTAAACAAATGGTTTGGTCTAATGAAGCTGGAAGGAAAGCTTTTGTTAAGTTTTGACTTCATTCCATCACTGCAGACGAGAAGACCATCCAGCTGATTCTGGAGCTCATCAAGGCCGAGCACGCCGCCTGATACCGGACCGCCACAGAACCTGCATGCCAGTACGTCTTCTTCCACTCCAGCCTGTGATATTCCAGTGGCTTTCCCATCTCAGCTCCCACATTCAGGATGAGCTCGTCCAGACCGGAATGCTTCGGCTGCGTCTCAAACAGCACGCCGGAGGGGAAATGAACCGTTACTCACATTGAGGAGGACTATATAAGATGAAATGTAAAGAAAAGAAAGAAAACATCATGAAATACAAATAAAGAAATCCTAATTACTAGATATAAATGTTGCAAAATGATGAAAATAAATCCATATTCATTTTTATTTGAATTTGTCACAGCCTCATACTTTTCTTTCTTTAGATTTGCCTTTATTTCTTAGATGACACAGATGTATAACACACACACACACACACACTCAGTTTTAGAGTGACATTCCGACTTAGACAGTGAGTGTGAATGCAAAGAGACAGAATAGAGAAGCTGTTCATCAGAGGTGTGAGACTCTGTAAAAGTACTCCTAGTGCAAAAATAACTACAATCAAGCATGCGTATGTGCACCTTAATGACTTTGAAGGTTAATCAAGGGCATAAATTCACTTTGTTGATCCTTCTATTGAAGCAGAAAGGCCTTATTAAGCATTAAGTGTTTGTAATCTAAGCAGCACATTCATTCCAGTCATTGGATCTCTGTGAGGTCACCTGATACTCTTAGTAACGAGCGGAACTGAGAATAAGTCAACAGACAGTATGTCACTTTGGGGTCTTATCTAGTAAACCTCGGGTTAAAATTAGAAATAGGAACATACAACATAATAAATAGATGACTTGAGTGTTAATCGGATGCAGGCAGAATGAATGAAGATCCTCTGGAATTCATACAGCAGTGATCTATGGCGTCTAGTGAACTTATTTATGGCTATAATAAACAAATCTAATCTAATTGATACAGTAATGACTTTAAGTGTACTGTTTAGAACACAGTTATACATCAATGTACCCTACTCGTACTAACAAATGTAGGAAAACCAATGGAGATAAAGAAGTCAATGTAACGCTTCTCTCAGCCTCCAGCGTCCGTCTGTGGCCTCTGTGCATCAGAAGTGGATGACGCTGTACTCCGGGGATTCTATGGTGGAGTAGATTGTATCATCTGCATACAAAGAACAGAAGCAGAAGTTTAGACACGCCGGCAGTAAAGATAAGACACGCTAAGATACTTTATTAATCATCATTAATAAACAAGCTAGTTATAGATTTGGTTGTGTTGCAGTAATAATTTACCTCTGCTGCCTGCTGGATTAGGCAACACTCCCCTCCTGCATGCCAACAAGAAGAAGAGAACAGATGAAAGAGTAAGAGATGTGACGGAGAACTGTCCCGGCCCGTCTCAGCCTGTCCCAGGCCGTCCCACCCTGTCCCCTCTCTGTCTCACCTGCTGATTTGTGGAGGCAGTCCAGGGGGTGTAGCTCCGGTCGGAGATCTCTGACCACTGTAAAAGTTCTCGTACATAACTGGAGCTGTTGGGATGTTGGAAAACGGCAGGGGGCAAAGGTTACAAAGTGGAGTGGCAGGAAAAGCGGTGATGTCATCTGCATCCGTGTTCCTACCTGGCGGTTTGTCGCTGGTGCGTCTGAGACTTACAAAGTGTTCCATGTCTTCTTGGACGTCACATTGCTCCAGTGATTTTCTCACTTCCTCATGCAGCTACACACACACACACACACACACACACACACACACACACACACACACACACGCACACACACACACACAGTTAGAGTCTACAAAGGTGTGTACCACTGTCGGATTTGTAATGTAATGATAATCTTCCTATAAGTGTGTGTGTGATGTACTTCGTCACTGGTAACACACTGCTGGGAGAGCTGGTTGAGGTGAGTCCACACCGTGTTCCTCAGGAAGCTGATGCGCACCATGGTCTGCTTTTCAAACATCTGTGGAGGACAAACGGGGACGGAGTGGAGACATTCAAATCCAGAGGGTGTCATTGCCTCATCATCATACCTCTGTGTGTGTGTGTGTGTGTGTGTGTGTGTGTGTGTGTGTGTGTGTGTGTGTGTGTTTCTACCTGGCAGGCCTTGATGTGCTCCTGCAGCCACTCGTCTCGTACCTTTCCCAGAGCCTTGACGTTCTGCAGGTATATCCTGTCTGCCAATAAAGCACACACACACACACACACACACTGTGGATGCCAGAATGCGATCAGGCGTTGATTATGCATGTCTGTCTTTAGGTTTACCTGCTTCTTCAGCATTCTGCTTTGCTTGTTGTGCTTTTGTGTTGAGCTGGAGGAGGACGATGTCATATTTAGAGAAGATAACAGCCAACTCAGTGCTGCTCCGTTACTTGATTTGGCCTGAAAGAACCAAATGTGCTAACTAACTGTTGACTTCCCCGTACCTTCTCTATGTGCTTGGTGTTGGTGTTGGTGTTTCGGTTCACGTTCTGATCCGCTTCTTCTTTCTCTCGACACTTCTGATCATAGCTCTTCTTTGTCTGCGGACATAGTTGCAGTTTCAGGGTCTTGGTCTTGGTCCACCAGTACAAAAGTTGCAATGAAAGTCGCGCAAAAGAGGTCAACCAGATGATTAAACAGTAGCAGCAGCCATTGTACTTTACTATTGTAAAAGAATCCCTGACACGTACTTCCTCTTTTGCCACTCATTTTGGTAGCATTAGTGACATAACGTTGTGCTTCACTTCCCAGGCTGGTGAAGAGAACTTCCTTCCATGACCATCGAAGAGGAAGAACACCAACAGAGACAAGCACGGCATTTTCTAGTTTCTCATAACGCAACCGCAATGAATTAGTCGTCACTTTGAGCGCTTCTTGTTTTCGTTTTTGTCAGGAAACCTTTCAGCATTTGAGCATTTGAGCGTTTGAGCTGCTGTTCTGCTCCGTATGTTCCGCATGGTGTCAGGTTGTATTTACAGCAGGTAAATCACTCGCCTCTGTTGTTTTCTTGAACTGTGCGGCCTTCTGCTTGTGGAGAGCGTCCATCTGTTGCTCTATCTGTAACCACAGAGGCACGTCTAGTCACGGTTCGTCATTGAATAACGGTTCTGATGTTGGAGGCCAAACCTTTTTTTTTTTTTACCTTTTTTCTGGCTTCCTTCTGCTTTTCCCTGAATTCTTCCACCTTCTTTGCCTCCTCCCTCATGCTCTGCGCCAACTGTAGGTGCGATAGACTCACGTGTTCGGTCTCTACAATGCAAAAAGCCTCATTTCAATATAAAGAAAGCATGAATAAAGTCACCGTGGTACAGAAACAGTAAGGTTGAAGCGCTTACGTAGTTTGAACAGGTCCAAGGATCTCTTCAATGTGCTTGGAAAACAATTTGAAAGAAGGTGATTAGACGAATACGGCCTCAGAAGATGAAAACAGTGAAATACTGATGACTTGTTGGAATAAGATGTTATTAGAAGTCATTTTTGCCCCATTTCTTATTTTCTTACTTCCCCTTCCCTCCCTACCAGAATATTTAAACTTCTGCTGATGTTGCATTATTTTTGCTCTCGTGTTTAAAATAAATCCACACACACGATCGCACATCACAAGACCGACTCCACCGTCTCCATGGGGATAAATGAATGTCACACTTATGGCGGCTTACTTCATCTCATTGTGTCCACACACCTTCTTGGACAAACTGACGAGATCTTTAGCGTATCTCTCCTCAATAGAAGCTCTGGAAGACATGAAGAGACACACAATTAGAAACCTTGTGTTGTTACAAAAGTCTGCTCCGATAATGAAATGATTGCGATTAGCTCTGAAATTCTACTGTGGAATATAAAAAGGTCTACATATCTAAATGCTTTTGCATGACTGATGTGTGTCTTCTGCATTTTACTGAGTGTACAGTCTACAGTGAAGTTCTCCTTTACATAAAGAGGCTGCCAGGGTGTCGGGTAAACGCACCACTTTGACCACTTCCGAGTCTATTCCTGCAATTTGTCAGCATAATATTCCGCGCAAGTGTCTGCACCAACTCTTCCTCCATTAATATGCGTGGCTATTTCAGTGCAGCTGACAGTAGAAGCTCTGAATAATGCCAATACACAAAAACCTCTATTCATATTAATGTTATTTACTTTATATATTGAATGATTTGTTTTGCTGTTAAGTTTTAAGCTGTCTGTGTTGTTGTTTTTTCTTCCATTTCTACATAGATGGAACTTCACATTATTTAACGTTACTGTATCATTTCCCCTTCTGTTTTATTTGTATATGACGTGTGTGTGTGTGTGAGAGAGAGAGAGAGAGGGCTTTGTCTGACACAATAGCCCTGCACATAGTCAATACTTCTGAAATTCACTGACACTCACAGGTGGACAACCTTGCATGCATGTGTGTAGAAGTTTGTATGCGTTTGTGTGTGTGTGTGTGTGTGTGTGTGTGTGTGTGTTTAGGAAAGCCAAAAGGATATATCAATTATTAATCAAGGAAGGAGGAAAACTTTAATCTACAACATTCCATCATCAAGGCTTTGATGATCTTTCCTGACAGGCCTGGTGTGTCATAAAGACGCACACAGTTTTGAATTGCATTGCTCTGACTTATATACTTGGAAACTCAAGCTCCCTTTATAGCACAATATTTCCACCCCAAATCTTACAAATTGCTTATGTATTGACTTCTAAATGCACAGTAACAAAGCTTCAGTACAGAGACTTCAGTACTTTATATTCCATCCTCATTACCTGGCCTTCATGAACTCCTCCACCTCTTTGCATGTCCTCCTGCCATCGTTGAGATACTGGATAATTGCATCATAGCCTCCTGTGCTGGTCAGGTCAGAGTTCTGTGAATAAGATCATTTGTTTGTTTATTCATCCACTTTATAAATGGTTTACATGCGTTAGGTATATTCTATTTCAGATCTTGCCATGGTCACATCACTAACTTTATGACTCCTCTGTTGAAACATGTTCAAAATCACATCTTGAAGTTTCTCAGACATCCACGCACAGACGTAAACACACTGAGCCAACAAAGGCACGGCCATCGTCTCGACGACAGGATGTAAATTGATGTTTTGAACTGCAATTCCCCATAATTTGGGTCGGCTGAGGGTAAGAGCCTGTAATCATCTCAACCAACTCCATGTCACTTTCTATGTTTATACAGTGTTCTGCATGTAAGTATTGAAATGTACAGTCTGTATATTGGAATGAAATACATGAATAAATCACTCAATAAATAAAATAGATCTGCTGACATGGAAACAAAACACTGTCAAAATATATATACTGTATATAAACACTGGAATTATTTAGCAAATTAGTCATGCTTATCGCTTATGTTGCTACTTTGGACCGAAAATTTTGATTAACAATAGTAATTAATACATGAATAAACCCAGAACACACTACTTACCCAAAAGTAGTCCTTAAAATGAAGGTTTTTCATAACCGAACAATGCCTTAATAAAGCAGGAGGGCTGCGTTGAGCGCGGTATCGTAGGTAGGTCTGTGAAGTGACTGTGAGAGAGAGAGTGTGTGCGTGTGTGTGTGTGTGTGTGTGTGTGTGTGTGTGTGTTAATGACTACAAACTACAGTGTGGGCTGGAGCAGGCGTGTGTGTTATAAGGGACAGTGAGAAGAGAGAGAGAGAGAGAGAGAGAGAGAGAGAGAGACAGAGAGAGAGAGAGAGTGTGTGTTTTTGCAGCAACATATATCACTATTATCATAACTATCATTATTATTCTAACTATATACATTTTCCAGAATTTTAACATTAGCTCTATTTCTGGAATTGCCATCAGTTTTAGTGTCAATACATTAAATGCCGATGATGAATAACATAAACTACATACTCCATATTACCAATGACAGCAGCGCCTCAAGAACCTTTAAACTGTTATACAGCAAATAAAGTAAAGTGACGACACAGACGTTACACTCCCACTAACAGAGCAGCATGCTGACAACAACAAAACAAATGTGAGTGTGCTGACCTCTAGTGGTGATTAAAGGTATGACCAAGCTTAAGGCATACATGTAAGAACCACTAAAGGTCAGCAATCTGAAGGGGGGAAATGAAGATGTTAAGGCTTCACCTCCTCCTCTTTTAGATTGTCCCTTAAGTTTAAGTCTTGTACACATTTTACCAAAACTCACCATGCTTAATTTGATATAGAAAGGAAAAAGTGTAAATATTGGGATAATAACAAGTAAAGTGCTGTGGTTGTGTACAATTCTGGATTTTCAAGAGATTCAGAGATTTAAAGGTCAGAAAAATGCTGACGTAAGAACTGCAAATTTAGAATTTTGCTCAGAAAGAAGATTGAAATAGATTGATCACCTACCACCTGAGCACTAAAATGCCTCCTGGCCTCCTCGTGAATGTTCACTATCACACACACTTTCTATATTAGATGGGTGGATACGGAAACACTGACGATCCAGATCTGGTTGTAAGGTAAACGGCTATAGGATCATCAGTAAACAGGTCAGGTAAGTTGCTCTACATGAGCGTCTAAACACTGAAAAGACCAAACCGGATGCTTTTCCAGGCCCTATTGCATATTTTGTTTCAACAACACCACAAAACAATACTTTTCACCCAATTTGCGGCTTGGCCCAGTTTCAGAGATATCTGATCACATGAGATACATTCAGGACACACAAAACAACATTTGTTGCCACACAAAGTATCACATGACAAAGCAAGTAGGCAACATCGATAAGAGGCGAATAACAAAAGCGTGTTGAGGTTATCTGCTGGAGCTACCGTGGTCGTAACAGAGGAGTGGTAAAACCTACAGCACAAACATTATGCTTTTACAACGCTGCTATCAATAAGCCTGTGACATGTGAGGGCTCTGCAACTGAAGCCAGATGGAATTCAGCACAGATAGGTTTCTCTATAAAATGTCTGGATATCAATACATCTGCTTCTTCTTCTTCTTCTTCTTCCTTTTTGTTCTTGGCCCTAAAAGCTTCCAACTGTCAGTTACGGCGACCTCAAGAATTCTATGATGCGTTACTGATTCCAAACAGAACGCACATTGTCTGAGGTCTTTTCAGCCAAACCCACAAGTTAAACAAGCGGAAATGTGGACTGTTGATCTCCACCCAACTCTGCTGACGTCACACAGCTGTCATTCTCATGGTGCTTCCCCCTTTTGGCTGCTGCCGCGGTACAAGTCTCGACCTGTTCATGACGCCTGTGACGCCTGTGCGCCCACAGAGTGTATGAACGCTCTTTCTTTGTTGCGCACTTTCTCATCTTATTACGTCCAGGCACCATCTGGGATCAATTGTGAAAGAATACGCATGCACCTTACATCCTGCTATACATGTGATCCAGGCACGTCACCCTGCTTGCACGATATCGCCCCAGGGTGTGTGTGTGCGTGTGTGCGTGTGATTTAATCAGAGGTTGTGTTGGTGTTTGTGCAAGAAATCATGAAAGCATTCAAGCAATTTCTTCACACCATTGTTTTTCTGTGTGTTGTCACTCTAAAGTCCTGTTGTTAACTAATCTTATACAGAGTTGGATATTAATCTGTTGACAGGGTGACGGCGGTATGACATCAGTGACTGTGCTGTCACATCTGGACAACAACAACCTAATCAGCTCGTTGATGCTCCTGTGTACTGTTGTGCGTTTTTCCAAAGACACAGACAGAACCCATCAATCTTTATGGTGTCATTATGTAAGTGTGAGTTCTTCACTGTGTAACACAAAGTCTCAATCTGCTCTGTGGCTGCACTTTGCTCCCTGCAGTTGGACAAGACGTCTTATCTCACAAAATTGGAAAATAAACCTACATTTTTCATATTTTTTCAATATTTACATCATGATACCAGTCTTAGGAGCCAAAGATCCAGACCCTTAAACCTTCATCATCCCTGGCTTGCCCACTTCATCGCTTTAGCTTGTTCATTAAAAAAAAGTAAAAGTTCACAACAAGGCATCTGGAGCAAACATGTGGAGGAAGTGAAAACGTCAAACTTCTGATTAAAGGCTCCCGTCTAAGTGTAAACAGTTGGTGGTGTAGGAGGAGCTTGGCTCTTGGCAGACGGGGATTCCTGTTGTGTCACACCCAGCCAGAGTATTTAAACTGGTCCTGCTATCAATAGGGTCAAATCTCTTCCTTCTTGTCAAGCCGCAATCACAGAGACGCATACTGAAGACTTTGGAAAGCTGCTCACTGTTGCAGAAAGATGAAAATGCCCAGCCAGGGTGAGTACCAGAGCGGACCTGCCAGAACTTTACCTGTTTATAACAACACCACCTCCAGGTGTTTGTATGTTCAGCCTACAGACTCTGATCTGCCGTGTGTTCTGTTCACAGATCACTCAGCCACTGTCTGGGACTGCGCACAAGAGCTGCGGCAGGTGGGAGACGCCTTGGACTGGAAGTACAAACTGCTGGAAATACTGACCAAGAACTACAAATACGTCATTAAATTCAGATGAGCAGACGAGACAAGAGTGCATCAGAAGAGATTGGATCATGTAAAGCAGCCTGGACGTCTCGAGTCACAGCTGAGGAGTCTCAACTGGAGAGTTTCTATCATTCTGTCAATCCTAAATGGAATGCGGGAGCTGTTGGAGGCCCAGTGTGGACTGACCGCTCATGGAAGAGTGGGACCTGAGATCTGGACCCGTGACAGGAAGCAGCAGGAGCCGAATGGAGTATTTAATGGAAGTGATGGGTGAAGGATATTGACGTCTCTAAGCCCTCTGAGACTCGTTTGTCTCCTCAATCTTTATGTCTTTCTGATTTACTTCACAGACAATTTCCTTTGTGCAGCAACTGGAGAGTGAAGTGTTGGGATGAGTTGTTAATAAAAACATGTTCATTCAGAAGGTTTGTCCCAATCCTGGCTCCTCATTGGCTGTTAGAGAACACTCAATGGATTACATACAGAAGCATACATATGTGACATTTGCATGATACATTTATGTCCTTACTCATGGAGTCAGCTGACAGAAAGAACAACAACCTGACAACAAAACACACCAGCAAACCCAGGGCTAAATTCAGGCACTTAAAGGATCTTTACTTTATTTTGTGTTGTAATACAAAAGCATACATAATTATAGATAGAGGAGAGAAGATCCCTTTCAACAGAATTTCCATTTGATCGTACACATAAAATAATTACAGACAAGCCTCTTCTCTGTGGCTACATCCTCGAGTACCCCAGCCCCTCCACCAGTAGCATGCACACTCCCTCTCTGCTGTAAACCGATCTGGACAGGTCTTCATATCTTGTAGGTCGAAGAAAAAACATAAGGGGACAGAAATGTAGAAATGCCATGGAAACGAGAAGGGAGACGTACTTCAGACGCCCGTCCAAAGGTGTAAATCCAAACACGTGTTCCCGCGCACCGTTCATATGTGTGTGTGTGTGTGTGCGTGTGCGTGCGTCATCTGGAGCACCGAGTACCATCCCCCCGAAGTCTAACATGTAAGAAACTATAAAACACACATGCCTGCCTGGACCTATATGAAATGACAGGAAGTGACATGGCAAACCGACAAGAGTTCAACTGGAAGAGAGAGAGAGAGAGAGAGAGAAACCACTGAATGAACTGACAGCAGCCCATTTATATTACATCATCAGTGTGTGTGTGTGTGTGTGTGTGTGTGTGTGTGTGTGTGTGTGTGTGTGTGTGTGTGTGTGTGTGTGTGTGTGTGTGTGTGTGTGTGTCCACGGGCATTCTAATCTGAACTGAGTAGATCATCGTCTAGTCTTCATGCTCCTCTATGTCCTGACTCCCATGAAGAAGAAGAAGAAGGAGAAGAAGAAGTTGTGTGTGCTGGAGCTTTGTCTGAGTCTGGAGGAATGGAATGGTTTGACAGTATTATTATCATCAGGATGAATCCATATCTGCTCTAACATAGCTGCTAAAATTCAAAACGTTTTAATCTCATCTTCACATGTGGGTTTGTAGAACCCAGGTAATCCCTCTATCGGCCTGCCTACTGACTGACTGACTGACTGACTGACTGACTGACTGACTGACTGACTGACTGGAAGAGTCGATACATGGCAGGCTGGATCTACTCCTAGCATCAGAAAGCAACAACAAAACAAAACAAAAACGGAAGGTCGCATTCCACACAACACAGAATTGACCCAAACAAACAAACAACCTAAAAAAGATCAGGAGTTTTGTTGGACTTTCAGGGTTTAGTTCTTCATTTAGGCCAGAGTCTCTGAGGGCCAGATCACCCAGCTCACCCCTAATAATGCAGGAAGAACTGACCAAGCGTGTATCTGTGTGTGTGTGTGCGTGCGTGCGTGTGTGTGTGTGTGTGTGTGTGTGTGTTTACTCGGCTCCTCTCTGTCCTCCTCAGAGTGCGGTGAGGAGGAAGGAAAGGAGGAGAGGAGAGGAGACTAGGGCAGGTCATTGAGGAGACGTACCTCGCGGCCCGGTTGGTGCCGTGACCCTTTAACGTGCGCTCCCCCAGAAACGAGACGGGGGAAACCGATCTGCGGGACGCGGGAGGGCTGAGCGAGTACAGCAATCACCTGTGTGACTCTCTATCTGTCATCCTTGCATAAGCATGTCAGAGGTGGGGTGGGAGGGAGGGAGGAGGGAGGGAGGGAGAGAGGCGGGTCTCCTCTGGACCCGGGCCGTAAAGCAGAGATGTTTCTTTAGTGTGGAAGGCAAACTTTGCCAAAGCCTCTTCACAATCCTCTGAATCGCTGCTGCTGCCGCCGCCGCCGCCGCCCGTGTTGTTATCTGACGTCCATCTAACGTAACAGAAGCTCATCTGTTAGTAGTGTCAAATGTGTGTGTCTACATCCAGCCTCCCGGGGGGGACGGAGGGGGGGGGGGACGGAGGGGGGGAGGAGGGGGGATCGTTTACATTAAAGAGTGAAAGCAGCCAAGTCCTTTTTTTTTGTCTTTTTACGCTCCGACCAGCCAAATGTTACTTGTTGAAGCCCGCCACCGATTGGATAGCATTGGGTTAATCAGATCTAACACCCAGAAGTGTGGTCTGAGCTATAGATGTACAAACAGGCTGCTCCACCCAAACAGATTGTCTCAGTGAGGGAAGTCTGTCTCGTTAAATGAAGTCTCTCAAAACAATTAAATAGCAACAGACCGCAGCCAGATCTCACAGTCCGACCCGTCGGCCCGCTCTCATTTGGTAAACGCCGCAACCACCGCCCACATCAGTTCGTTGGCGCTGGGCTTGGCGCTCTCCTTCTCCGGCTCCAGCTCCAGCAGCGTGTGCACTCGCTTCATGCCCAGGTCGTACTGCTCGTCCTGCAGCGGGGCGAAGGCGTTCTCCAGCACGTCGGACGAGTGCGCCAGGAGGATGAGGGCCAGGACACGCTTGTCCATGCGGTGCGGGTCGTTCACCCACTTCTCCAGAACCGACTCCTGGACCTTCTTGACCAGGCGCTGTAGGCGAGAACACATTTGAGTTTGTCATGTGGACGCAGTACTGCCATGACTTCCGCCAGTATTTGCCAACACAATCAGAAACAGTGCAGATAAACCAATCGCCTGGTTGAACCCGGAGCCTCACCTGTTTGATGGTGCTGTTGGTGAGCGGATGTGTGGTCATGTCGAAGAGCAGGAAGTTCTGCTTCTCTGTGGTCAGGACGCCTTTCTCCACCAGGTTTTTGGCGAGGCGTTCTCTGACATTCCTCAGCTGATAGTGCAGCTTCAGAGGGTTCCACGTCTCCCCTGCATGGCCGCCACAACAACAACAACAACAACAACAACAACAACAACAAGGTCAAGTTATGTTTGGTTAGAAGCACGGTTATAAACACTTCTGTTTGTAATTCGGAAAGAAAATTAAAGCACATGAACAATGTTATGCGAGGATTCTGGTTGAACACGTTAAGATTAATGTTTGCTCCTGGCATCATAGATCTATTCAACCAAACATGGAGCTTTTGTGACAGCTGACTGGGAGCACTTCATGTTCCAAATCCTGCCTATTGATTTGGGTTAGTGTGGCAATCGCTTTGTTTACACTGAGGTCATAGATGATTTTAGGAACCTTGCTTGCCTCACGTCAGTCACCACAGTGGAAACAACATAACAAATAAGACAACAGCCGTTTGATTGAAGGCGTAACACGTGGCACAGATGGAGGACCGGAAATGGAAGCTGCTCTCACCGCTCAGCAGCTCGATCCAGCTCTGCACCGACTCTGGAGGCTGGGTCTCTTTGATGTGCCTCAGAGCCTCATCCAGCAGGACGTCTCCCGTCGGGGCGTCCGACTTGCAGATCACCTGAGCAAACAGGGAAGCACATTTCAACACCTGATGTCCGCGTTACCACAGTGAAGACGTCGTAAAAGAACAGGAAGGACAACACCGGGGACAAATATTTTATTATTTGTACAAACTGATCCCTGTCCTTTTGTCCACAGCTCAGTGACACTTGAGCAGGGAGTGAACCGATCCACACACACACACACACAGTCCTCACCTTCCTTGAGAGGAGACTCTTCCTCCTCACCCCGCAGGCCTCCAGCTGCAGCCTGCCTCTCAGGGCCAACTCCACCAGCATGCACCCTCGGAGGCCGGAAGAAATGCAGTCGTTCCAGAACGACGTGTAACCCTGAGAGAGAGAGAGAGGAAGGGAGAGAGAGAGAGAGAGAGAGAGAGAGAGAGAGAGAGAGAGAGAGAGAGAGAGCGAGAGAGAACGGGCGAAGGTGCAACGCTGAGTTAGTTAGCTGACGTGTGTGTAAGGAGAAGTTGCGACGCTTGAAGGTTCTGTTGCTGGCAAGCTGTCAAGAAAAGTGGTGATACGTGGTCATAAAACAGACGAGTATCTGTTCAACCAAACGGCGTAACAATCCCTCCCACGTGGATTCTTCAACATTTGACACGTAAAATGCACCGATTACATAATATTTGTCACTCCTCCGTGACACGACGACCCCCGCTGGCTTGAATTTAACAACAGACAACAACAAACAGCTTCTTTCAGCGATCTTTGCCTCCGGTTGACGGCTGTGAACGCGGCAGGTAAAGCTCCCAGATCAGAGTAAGTTAGGAGCTAAGTGACGGATTAAAAGCAGCACACACACACACACACACACCTCTCGGTCCTTGAGGCCCAGGAGTAACACTTCCTCCATCAGTGTCAGTCTGGTTTCCTTCGAGTCCCCCTTGTCCTCCTCCTCTTCGTCGCCGCGGCGCGCCTCGTCCTCCTCGTCGCCGGACTCCCTGTCGGCGGCTGCGGTGCGGATGGCCTCGGTCCTCCGCTGGACGAGGCCCGAGCTTCTCTGCGTGAGAGTAGACATAGCTAGAGCTGCGAGACGGGTCAAACAGGCGTAAAGTGCGTCCCTCGAAGATTCCAAACGCCACGGAGCATGTAACCGGGCCGTACGGGAGATGAAACGGGAAACCGAGCGAGTAGACACCGCGGTAACCGTTACAGGTTCGGGATTCCTGTTTCTGCTATGCCTACTTCCTGATCCAACATGGTGGCAGGAGGAGGTGTGACGTCGCAAGTTTGCTGCCTTCACGTACCGTCGGATTTATCATATTTATTTACCAGAAATAAAATAGAAATCATTTGAAAGTTAAGGGTTTCATTCAAAATAAGCAAGCAACCGGGACTTAAATGTGTATAACTAAACAACTTACGAGTCATAAATCAAAGTAAAACAAGTACGGGGTAAACTAGTTTTAATTTTCTTTACATGTTTCTGTTTTTAATTGTATTTAAGTGTCCTTTTCTTTTCCTGATGCTTTTATTTTATTTTATTGCAAAGCACTTTGAATTGCCTTGCTGCTAAAATGTGCTATGTAGTTTTGCAATTTGTTTTTATTGAAGCAGACATTGTACATGACATTGTGCATACAGGTGTAGGATATTTTGGAGATCATTTTTTGTATAGAAAGAGGGGGGAGAGAGAGATAGAGAGAAGGGAGGATGGGGGTTGGGTTATCCCCACTATTGTTGTTGAACTTTAAAGTTCAACAACAATAGTAGGGATAATGTATGTCATAGACCCTGAGGTAGAGTACAAGTGGACTGGAGTTGCAATGATGTCATAGGGTACATACATAAAATGTGTTATGCAAATAAAATTGCCTTGCCTTACCGCTCCAGGCAATTAAAAACATTCAGAACCATTATTAATTTGTTGTCCTCGTAACTGATTAACTCAAATTAACCCGGAATAGTTACCGAAACATTTTGAATGAGGATCACTTCAGATGATATCGATGTGTGGAAAACATGCCTATAGCCAAACGAAATCCCATATCTACTAAACTCAGGACATGGAACAACGCTAAATTAAATTTGCAATGTGTTTGTATGTTGTAGGAAACAGGCATTAAGCTACTATGATCTTTATTTTGTGAGGTTCACTATTCCACTTTTCACAGCAAGAACTGTTGATCTCAATATTTTGAGAATAAGAAGACACTAATTGTAAGTCTTCTTCTTTGGAGTTTATTGTTGATATTCCAGTTAAATGGTGCTGAGAGATGACCAAGATTTAGTAATGTATAAGTCTCTTGGTTAGGATGACATTGAGTTGGAAGAAGCTGTACGAGCAACAGTGGAGTTTGGAGCACCAGCAAGTTTAATAGTTCAGTTAATAGAATTTGAATGAATAGAATTTGGGCTCTTTTAAATGTGACAATTGCCTCCTGCCTAGTTGCCTAGCCAACTAGGGCTCTGTATGTAAGAGCCACAAGATGAAGTAGATGAAGTATTGTATACGTAATTTTCTTGGTCCGGATGTGACGTCGTCACTATTGTCTATTTAAGTAGCTGTAGTGTGTGTAGAGATTATCACTGTGGTAAGCAACATTAGAATCAGCATCATGCAATATTGACTGTGGCCACAAGGCGTCAGTCTACGTGCAGGAAATAGCTCTCGTTCTCCTTTACTGGATATTATTGCTGCTGGCGTTTTATTTGGCAAGGGATGCACAAGAACGCCCTCTCAAGGAAACGTTCAGTTTTATAATAACATAAATAATCACTTAAGCAATCAGCCAATTAATCCAAGTCAAAAGGTTATCAGATACAACAGTACAATTACAATATGGAGAACCACGATAATGGACATGACAAAAGGTCCAATCAGTTTCTTGCTGTGGTGGGAGAGTAACATTTCTAGCTGGTCATGCAAATGGATGTTATCTGGTTTCCACAGTTGGAATGTCAGGGATTAGCACAGCTACCAACAATACAGAAGTCATTGTAGGTGTTTCATGCTTGGCAGAGAGGCAAAAGGAGTCTTACCTTATTTTAAACAAACTGTTTTATCTGAGCACTTATCTAGGCATTTGTTTATGATTTACTAACATTTAAGAGTAGACTTGGGTGCATAGCCTGCAGTTCTAAATAATAGTAAGTTGTAAATTGATCATCCACTGACGATCCAGTAATTTTTTTTCACTGCCTGGCAACCAAAATATATTGCTTATGAACGATTTATTTTGGATCTGTAGGGCATTAGTAAGTTACTTATTAACCATGGAAAAGTGCACCCAGCTCACTGACAGAGCCACGTATCTAGATTCAGTCTAAAACAATATGAAGTTCTGTGAGTGTTCATGTAAGTGTCAGTAAGTTTGTAATGGATTTGTTCCATCTGAAAATGATTTCATGTGGCATGGCCATGACACATCAGGCATTTCAATGCCCAACCCAATGTCTCCCAACCACTGGAAAGTCTAATCTGGTGTCCAGCTTGGTGTTAATCATGGCCAGAGTGCAGGGACAAAATACACAGAGCCATTAGAAAGCAGGATCATGGGGATTGTAACAACAAGGTGCAATATCAAAACCTTAAACTGTCATATTGAGCTATTTTCTATTCTGCGTAACACCATGGCCCTATGATGGCGTCAGGATGTGAATTTCAGTACTGTATTTTTCATTTGTGAAATGACACAATCGTTCCAAGTATGAGTTATGTACTGAAAGTGACTGTGTGAATGTGCGAAGCAGACTCCACATGCAGTCTAGAAGTCTTTTGCACCAACAGTTTGCTCCAAAGAGAGTTTAATTTAAGCACTGCAAGCTGGTATGTTAATTGAAAGCAAAAAAAAATCACAATTTACATGTCAGAAGGAGGAGCTTATGAGTTGTGATGAGAGCAGATCTGAGTTGCAATCACAGTACGAGGCAGGAAGACTGGAGAATAAACCTCGACTGCATCTGCCTGCATACATTTCATTGATCATAAACAATTCATTTTGCCTGCCAACATTTTGCCCCTGCAAACAAAACAAGTATGCTGCTATATTTAGCAGCACAATTGTATATCATCCACATCCACCATCACCACTGCAGACGTCAAAGGAAAAAGAAGGTGACATGAAAATGACCGTAATACAAACTGAATCGCCCAATGCAGCTCGAAGAAGGCAACTTATTTTTTCCATGGCACTAGATGTGATCACCCGAAGCCAAATTCTGGTCATTCACTCAAACAATGCTGCCTCTCTTCATACTCGCTGATCCTTGGATGCGGTGTTCTGTACGAGTTCTGTAATACAGGATAGTAATGGAGATCACCTTTGCCTCTGACTATTTTCTGAAATATCCCACCAATACCGAGTCAGAGATTTGCCAGCAAGAAGGCAATGTGAGATTGGATAATGGTGCCATCACAAAATCCATCTATACCCGATACATGCTTATCCTGTGCAAGGTCACAAAGAGGCTGGAGTCTGACCGAGCAGTGAATGGCATGGGGAGAACACGCAATCTCTACATAGAAAGACATTGATTGTATTTGAACCCAGGACCTCCTTGTTATGAGGCTGTACATTGAAATGTCAGAAACACACATGAAACACATACAAATGACTCAGATGTTGAATATGTTGAGTGTTGCTGAGCAGCGGTTCTGCATTCGACTGAATGCAGAACCGCTGCTCAGTCAGTGCGTAGGAGTCTCACACTCGCTGTCCTTGTATGGTCAGTTGTGTCAGGAAAGCTCGCAGCAAAGAGGACAGTAGCAAGCACTACTACGTCCATTCTTATCATTCTTATCATTCATTTATTCAGTATTTATTTATTTATGGTCTGACAAAGCTGCTAACTTAACTTAACTATTCACTTGGGAATTTTAAATCCAGAATTGAGTGGGTTCACAAAAGCACATGGGGACGAATAGTAAATCACAGGCATCCTCAGCAGATCCAATCAGAGTATGTTTACATTCCCTGACTGTATAACATTGTGAATTTATAAAGTCACTGCTTGCGTCATTATGCATTAAGTGGTGTACATTATCTCTTCCCTTATAAGTTATGACGACAGGGTCACAATAACTCATCCCTGGCAGCAAGCAAGGAACAAAAACTGCTTGGTTTTAGTCTTAAAACACCCATGCATGAGGTCCTGGGAGAGATGAATCCCCAGACGACTGGAAATATGCTCAGTGTAAACAAGCCTCTCTGCGACCATCACGGCCAAGACAGTCGGCAGACGCTCTGACCATGTAGGTAGAATATTTGCACGCGGTCCAAGATGACAAGATACACAAGCATTAGGCCTGCAGTCTGTTCTCTTGACATCTGTGTGTAGAAGACCACATGGAAACGGGAGTAAAGATGAGCTGCAAGGTGCTTTTCTTTTCTTCATACAAATGTATTTAGTGCTTTCAGGAAACTGTGAGACCTTGCAGAAACATAACATGTAGGAAACACGCACGTGTTAGAGTTCACGCCACTATAAGAAAGGAATATTATTATTATTGTTAAGAAATATTGGAGTAGACATGATTGTTTCTGACAGATCAGTTCATCATCTGTTACTCCAACTCACTGACACTATGAATAAACCCTCAAGTCCCACTGAAGCCATCCAGAGATCTGTGGTTCCTGCCTGAGATTCTCCAGTGTTTTTAATGGCTCAGAGAAAACATCTGTATTTTTCACTTTGTACATTTTTGCTCACTGATCCTGGTGTTCTGGTCCTGAAAGACCTAAATCACTCCCCAGGGTTTTAAAGAAGGCCACACTCAGGCCCATATTGGAGCCATTTCCTGTCTCTGGAGTGGGCAAAGGTTTGACCCTTAGTGCCCTCCTCGATATAACTGCACATACACACACACTCGTGCATTCACACAGTCTTTTAAGACAACACCCCCACAGAGAGAAGAAGGGGAGTCATTTACCGTGGCAAGGCAGTAAGTGAATTACAGAATCTCTCAACAGCGCACTACACTGTATCTCATCTGAGAATAATGGCTGAGAAAATATAATTATTTTTAATAGCGTGTGATGTATAAAAGCCCAAGTGAATAGTGGAAGGCTGAGAAAAAGCAGATTTACAATTTGGGGATCGTCTGTGGAGTGCTTGACAACGGAGATCCTACCAATTTTCGCACAGCTTGCTACAATAACAAGAAAATAGGTCAGAGATGTGGCCTAACTGGGTGGAAAGGATTGGGGAGAATAACCGCTCACATCTGTTGATTGCTGCGTTGTTCTCAGCTGATTTAGTTTCTCGTTGCTGTGCTGGTGTGAACTTGAACCGAGGGTGAAACAGAAGCCTGGTTGCTTTCCCTCTGAGAAGTCGAGCTCGGCCCTATTACAGTAGAGTCCAAGGACAATCTGTTTCAGGAGCCAGGTGGGATAAATAAGGTCTGGGATGCAATACACTCTTCAAGCTCTGTAATCACACAACGCAAGAGAGAGTGAAAGAGACTGATGAGGTGAAAGGCAGAAAGCAGGAAAGCAACGTCAGGTTTCAACATCTGCTGTAGCTCCAGACAATTACAGGAAGTAGCGTGGCTTTGCCCCATTCAGAGTGACATGAATAATAAACATAACAATGAGGTAACACATCTACACCATGAAATCAAATTGCATATTTAATGGTGGACCACAGAGACATTTGGCTTCACTCCAGAGACACACGCACTGAAAAGCCTGGTATCTTACACACAGATCAGTCAATGGACTAGGGAAGTCTTACATCACGCGCACTTGCTTGAATGAAGTCATTGTCTGGGGACTGGCAAGATATTTATTCCAACGAGGAATTTCAACATGTTAGACTGATCTTGGAAAACATTTTTTATTGCGACAATTAAATCCAAGACCTAAAACTAGCATGGCTTTAATTAGAATTACACCTTAATTGTCCAATGTTTGTTTTCAGTTTCATTATTATAATGAAAACAAAGGGGTGGTGTTGGATGGGTGTGTGTGATGCCTTATTGTGTAGCACAAAGTAGAAGTCGATTGCAACCCAGAATGAAAATACTTATTTTTGATTCCAAGCTAAAAAAAATGTGATCCTCCCTTTCCTCTGCTCTCCCCAGTAGATTATAGCAGGAAGCATTTAACAATGGAACCCCTCCAGCGTCTCAGGCACACAGCTGTAACACGCACGCACCACTTACATGCACACACACACACACACACACGCACGTACACACAAGTGCACAGAAAGTGAACATGCAGTCATCTATTAGTCTAAGCACTGAATGCTGTTTGTACCATAAAAACAGTGACTTGAAGGTAGAGGAGTATTGTTCAACACAGTGGCTCGGTAACATGTAAAGGCCAGAAAGAGCTGCACAGTCACAGAGCCCATGACCTCATACACTTCCTCACACTGAACATTTGGTTTATTTGCTCTCCAGAAGTGATGGAATAGTCACAGCAGCCTCGACTGCTGAGAGAAAGTGCCGTGAGTGTTTAAGACATCCTGTGTCGCTGCTCAGTTAGCCAGTATTGGCTAATAATCCTGACCAGATGGCTCCTCGCGCTGTTCTGTAGCATTGGTCAGAGGCCAACTTACGTTGAGTCCAAACGGCAGGATTTCAGGTTGAAGGAGTCAAGTGAAAGTGAACATGATGAGGGGAAAGAGAGACCTCGCGATCCTAATCATCATCTGGTTACACGGCGAGAGGTAGCCAACAGAAAGGTCAGACACACACACACACACACACACACACAGAAACACACACAATATTCCCAATGTGGACCACAACATCTACCTGAGGACATGTGACCCGGTGAACCCAAACATTAATCGCAGCCTGAATTCATATTCGTAACAGCAGGCCTGTCACAAATGGGCAAAATTGAATCCATGGAATCTAAAACTGGACCCAGTTGTGACAAGCCTATGTGCTAACAGAAGGTTACAGCACCTTACATGTTTAGCTTGTTGCTGTGTTTAGAAATCTAACCACCTTCTCCAAAACTGTATCAGTCAACAGTACCTGTTATTTGATTGAATTTATGCTGTTATTATTATTGAACTGCTGCAGCTATTAGCCAACTTGCTCTCTCAGTGCAGGGCATGTTGCTGGACACATGGATCACATATGACCTGTGGGAAAAACTCAATACAGAAATCATTAAAGGCAGCCTCAGCGTCTCAGCCGTGGCGGTAATCAGCTCGCCCCCCGTCCCCCTCCCTGTGTTTCTGCCAGGCTGTCATGTCAGATGTCATGCTGAGAAATTACAACACTTAACTTCTCTTGCACACACAAGAATGCAATGTTACAAACTGGAAACAACTGTGCCCCGTCTGTGTGCGTGCACATGTGTGCAGGCCTGTTGACGAACATTGTCGCACGGTCTGTCTTTTCAGGACAAAACAGACGGCTCATTCCAGCTGAAACTCCCTCCGTGGCAGATTCTCACACCATCAAAGCCGACGTCCCCTCAACTTTTTGAAGGGAAAATTGTTGCTGGGAATTGCTGCAGTTCAATGTTGGCGGTCATCTTTCTTCCAAACTACCCCAGGAACACCAGCGTTCATTGACATACTGATGTAATGTGCTGGGGACAGACATCAACAGAAATCCTGTGCGTGCCCCTGTCATAGAGATTGTTTTACGGTAAAAATCCCAAGACGTAATGGCTTCTAACTTACGACTCTATTATCTGAACAATGCTGTTAAGTCAAATACAGGATACAGGATACAGGAAGATAAGATGTTTCACTATAACCCTTTCACATCTAAAACCTTCCACCCTTTTCCTCAAATACATGTTCTGAGCCTGACAGTGTAATAACTGAATACATGTTCTGAGCCTGACAGTGTAATAACTGAATACATGTTCTGAGCCTGACAGTGTAATAACTGAATACATGTCAGGGTTTGTATGTGCACATCCCAAAATTATTATCATTAAAGTCAATTATGCAGAATCATGCGTCAAGGGAATCTCAGTGTTGTGTCTCACCAAACCCATGAGAGAAGAAGGAGTCTCCACCCCTCAATGGAAGTGCAGAGGTGCCCAGTCTGTCTGTGGGAGAAAGGAGTCCTGTGGCCATTCTGTAACCAGAACTGCTTTCTGTGTTGACAAAGTCAAAGGGTTGTAACCCTGTGATGGCCCTCTGAAAGGAGAAGCAGAGCTCCAGGACCTGTCAGCAAAACAGAGAGGGAAGATAGAGCCTCAGGAAGGACGAGACCTTTAATTGCTGACCATGTGTCATATTGTTGTTTTTGCCTGCCTGACGGATTAGAGGGTCACTTTGAAGCTTTTGTGTCACCCGTCACACACACTCTATGAGCTTTCATCAGAGCTTTCATCAGCTTTCATCAGTGTGTAGTGTTATAGTGCTTCTGCATCTGGCACACCGGTTGCAGATGTGGAAGGAGGTGGAGAGCTCTCTCTCTCTCTCTCTCTCTCTCTCTCTCTCTCTCTCTCTCTCTCTCTCTCTCTCTCTTTCCATCCTTCAACCCGTGATGGGGATACATTTGACCAAGTGTGTGACTTACCCGATTCATGCAGCAATTGGCCGTGTGTGGCAGTTAAGTAAGGCTACACAGGTTCAACTTTGAAACAAAGCGTGTAGTTTAACGTATCTGTTAATATCCCCATTTATGATTGTGTAGAGAACAAAACACAGTGAAGACTCATAATTCCTCTTTACAACCCCTTTCCTCTCCTAAACTGAGAGTTGGTGCTGTTTCCCACGTTTATCCTGTTGAGTTGACATACGGACACCAAGACACACACACGCGCGCGCACGCACACACACACACACACACACACACACACACACACACACACACACAGTGGGATTTTTATTAATGGCATAGACGTAGACATCATCACATCTCTAATGGGTTGTTAATGTTGTTCCTTGTTTGCTGAAGGCTTACTTAGGGAATTTTTGCTTGCACTTTATCCATCATGCAACATCCAACAAGATGTTATTTTCTAACACACTGCCTAAAAAAAGGCAGAATTTAAGTGAGTTACCAAGCATAAATCTATGGTTAAAGTGATGAGCTTACCTGAATATTTTCTAAACTCTGTACTCTAAAATGTAAATAAAAAATACACAATAGCATTAAGGCTAAATTGTCTTGGTATCTCTCCGTGAATAGTGAGGATTGAGAACAAATATGTCTCAAGCCTCACTAAGATATGTCTAAGACCCAGGAAATACAGCACAGATTCACTTATCACATCCGTGTCACCTGCTCTTCCTCATGAGAAGTTTCCTGTAATCACTGCCCCAAGCAAATATGACAAACTTTACAGAATAAAACAGGAGACATCACACACACACACACACACACACAAGAAAGAATGCGAAAGTGAGTGAAAACTAAAGGGGGTTTCAACTCCAATTATTTTCCTGTGATCTAAAAGTGGCCGTTGTCTGGTTAATGTTAAAGCTAAAAGAAAATAGTCATTGCTAGTCTCATCAAAGAGGAATCAGCTGGGATGGCTCTGCTTTCTTTCACACTGAGCTGACAGAGAAGTAGCTTTTTCCTGACATGCACCCTCAGCAGTGGTGCTAAGTCGGGTTTGCAGCACCAAAGGAGCTCCATATTTGTGGAACATAACCGTGAGAATTTATTGCAGAGCAAATATGTCAAAAGTCATCGTATGCTATAAGAGTATAGAGTCAACATGTCCATGTATAGCAAAGAGCTGCTATTGGTCCTCACAATAGCTCTAGTCCCAGTCTGCAGAGGACTGTTTCTCAATCCAGATGTAATTAATTGTGTTATTTCTGTTATGGCCACACATTTGCACATAGATGCCATAAGATAACCAACCACAGTGGACTGTCAGACTCAGACCCCCCCTCTGCAAACTACCCAAACAGTGAAAAACTAAAGAACCAAGCAAAGCCAGAAAAGTAACCAAAGCTTAAACACAAGCTAAGGCGTAATGGAGCTGATTGTTCTGTCAGCGAGAGCTCCTGTTCCTCCAATCTGCCTGAAATGTGTGTCAGGGCCAATCACATAATCTGGAACACCTGAGAGAGATAAAGAGAGAACCAACTTTACATTTCTACCACTACCTTCCTGCAATGCCAATCTGAAATGTGTTATTCCAACTTTAGGACTGATAATCCATGTCATTTCCAGAGATGCCCATTTCATGTGTTTGTACATTAACAGCTGGTTCATTTTTCCAATGAGCTCCAGGTTTAAACAGCGCACACGTGTAACCTTGCTCCCTCTGTCACTCTGTGGAAGTGCAGTCATATTTCATACGGCAGTCATGGGTGGCTAACAGCTTTCTGGCTCCATTGTCGCTATTAAATGTCATTTCAGAGCTTTGGAAACTGTCGTGAGAAGCTACAATGAAAGTTGATCTGTATATGTTCATGAAAAACACAGGTAAATGCAAGACAGAAATCAATGATTGGGATGATGTGGTCTGGCTCATATTGTGAATGGATCTCAGTTGTATCTAGGCCAATTGTCGCTCGTACTCGATAATAAAATGATTTAGCACCTGGAATGTGGCCCGCTCCATTAAATGGACGAAGCTCATCCTGGAGGATTGAGGAAAGGCAGGTTTAAATGGCTTTATGTCCCACCTATAGATGTCTGATTATTGTGTAGGTGGAATCCAGATGAAAACTACTTTTTAATTGAAGCTGTAAATGCAAGTCCCAACATCAGATGTATTTGTCAGTGTGTTTGTATCCAGAATGCTCTGTGTAAAAGGGTCAATCACCTTTGTACAGATCAGCATGTGAGAATTCATAACTGAGATGCTCAGCTTCCAACACGACTTCTTTCTTCTGTCAGTCAACATTTTGACCTGCTACACGCACAGGTGTAGGAAATGATGTTAACGACGGCTGCATTCCAGTGCAGGTCTGTGCCATGGCAACACTGACTCAACTTCATCTAATTGTGTCGTTACTGTTATTACTTACACCTGTGCTTCTTCTGCAACAAACCAGTCCAAATGTCAAAGTGAGGAAAGTCTACAGCAGAAAAATGATAATGATTTTTGCTCAGTAAGACATGTATTGATTTACAAGAATGAACTGTGCCGCCTCACTATGTGAACAAGCAGTATGGATGGAGTACAGAGTGAAAGCCCTCAGTAACATTTATTGTAGTAAATGCATGCAAATACAGTCTCAAGTATTCCAGGTAGCAACATGTAGAGCAGTGACAGGGAAAACCACGCATGCTGCATGTTTACTGCGAGCTGTCAGCCACCATACTGTTACACACATGCACCATCCTCTTGTATACATTACAGATTCCTGAGATGCTCAATGTAAATAGCTCTCAGTAGAGAGGAAAGACTCTTACGGGAGGGAATTAGCCACTGACTTGTCTTTGGCATGACGGTGAACGAAGACTGTCTGCAAATAAATATTGTCTGTCAGTCTATATGGCCTGAGCTCATTTCCTTCACTTAAAGGGATTTCCGAGGGATACACAGTATGTCTTCATTACTTCATCACTACAAAAAACAGCAGCAAACACAAGCCATTGTGTTCGGAGATGAAATTTCTATTCAAAGAAAGTGTTTTTGAAATGAAATGAAGATGCACTTGATTTATTATGGAGCCAGAGAACCTTGTTTCCCGTGCTCCCTAATGCTTTCTTCCTGCCCGCATGTATACAGACAGTTACGGGCGGAGAGAGAAGAAAAACACATTAGAATAGACCTCCACGGCTAATAGAAGAATATAGTATGTCAGGGTGAAAGGCAGGGGACTGAGGAAAGCAAGAAGACTGCAGAGGGGTCAAGAATAAAAACATGTAACGTTGATAATATGCTGCTTTCACTGGAAGCAGAGAAAGGAGAGGCGATTGAGCCGAGGCGTGTAAAAGGACGGGGAAGGGGACGATGGGTGGGGAGGGGTTAGGGTGCAGCGAGGGAAAACATGGAAACTAATCAGAGTCTTCCTGAGTCTCCCTCAGAGATATCTGCAGGGCTGAAGACAGGAAGGACTACTGTAAACTGTCTCACTCACATGAGTTCCTGAAATTCTATGTGATACACATGTGTATTTGGAACATGGGTCAATGTATCTGTTGTGCAGTATTTACATCCCATAAAGTGTGTATGCATAGTTATATAATGTTACAGGCCCCAAAGGGATATACGTATGGTAAATAACTCAACATGTGTATGAGCTGATGGAAATGACATTGATGTCTGTGGGGTTTCTGTATAGAAAGGGATTCATAATATTTACTAAAAAGGAATGGAGAGGGTGTACAGTGGCCCCACTACTCAGTGATTGTAGAAATGGATACATACACGTGTGTGTGCGTGTGTGTGTGTGTGTGTGTGTGTGTGTGTGTGTGTGTGTGTGTGTTTGTGTGTGTGTGTGTGTTTGTGTGTGTGTGTGTGTGTGTGTGTGTGTGTGTGTGTGTGTGTGTGTGTGTGTGTGTGTGTGTGTGTGTGTGTGCTGGCAATGTGAGGCACACATTTTGTATTGTGATGGCTGTTTCACATTACATAAATAGATCAAAGGGAGGAAATGAGTGAATGAGAAAAAAAGTTTATTCCACGAACTCACAAGATAAAAGAAAGCAACTGCCTTATACCGTGCGCCTGAAAAGAAAGGTTGTTTCATGATGGATGCCAAGTAAGTTTGAAATCGTAGAATTAAAAATGCAACCATATGATAAAGAGGAACAGACTCTCACAGATCTGAGGATCTCTGTCAGAGTCATCAGTGGTTTCCAAGTGGTTGCCGAGCACTTGGGGTGTGATTACTGGTTGGTGTTAGGGTGTCACTCGGTGGTTGACCTACTCATAATAACAAACAGTTATACAAATAGCGCACCGTCGGCACATTTAGGTTCACTTATCAAATTCAAATTGCGCACTGACAGATCCTATTACCATGGTAATATGAGAAATATGCCCAGATTAAAAACAGCCATTAGTATCGTACAAATTATGCTTATGCACTTGGCTTTGAAAGATTCTTTGCTGAATACCAAAAAAAAAAGCATTAAAGGACACTGTTTTTAATCAAGGAAATAGCTCTGGGCCCCCGAAGCCAACACAGCCCACTAACCTCCCCCTCACCGGCCCGCTCCAGCTGTGGGCCCCTGGAATCATCACTACCTTTCACCCCACTGTCAACCCACCGGCGATAACGCTATAAATCATCCCAGCAGAGGCTCTGAATCAGGGGGGGGGGGGGGGGGGGGGGGGGGGGCGACCGCTTGTTCACCAACACCACACCACAAAGCGAAGGAAGGCTCAACCTGCTGCTCAACCTGAACAAATCACACTCATCACTGCCTGGTGATACTTTCAATGTTTACTAACCGCTGCTGAATGTCTTTGAAGTGTACCATACATGCAATCTCTTCATTACATCATCACATTGCTTACATGGTATCAAAACAATCACAACATTGTTTGGAGGGACAATGAGCACAACTTGACTTGACTTTGCATGTTGGACTTTGTTTTATTGTTAATCAGTGTGTTAAAATGTGAACTGTGGATATATTTCTGCGTTTCAGCTTTTATCTGCCAAATAGATCAAGGATGGTTCAGTAAACTGTCTAGTTGCTCTACTGTCTCCAATAAAAAAACACTCACTTAACTTAATGTTTACCAGATTTGTGATGTATTAGAGTGTATTATAATCCTTTCTCACTTTGGTTTAGGTCTTATAAAGAACAATTCCTGTGAGTTGTCAAGTCTTGCACATGCAGTCTTTTCATTAAATGGGACTATATTGGTCTAATTGCTATAGTGGCTGAGACTTGGTGGTCAAATTCCAGACTTCACTGCTTTGCTTTCAGTTTGACTGGTAACATTTTCCCATGAGGCTGGCAAACGTAGCTTATAAGGTCCTTGCATGAGTGAACTCGTTATAACTCTCCCACCCGCCTTCCTCCTCCTCCCTCCTCCTCCTCCTCTACCGCCCCCTCCTCCCTGTTTCTGTCTGCCTGTCTCAGCTCGGCGCAGCGGACACGCAATGGAACAGAGCACATCCTCCAATAGTGGCGGAGTCAGTTTGTAACGGGACTTCACACACACTTCGACCGTGGATGCTGCAGCACAGGAAATGCCCGGCGGACTCCTCTGATTGTCTCTCACGGCCCCGGAGATCTCTGTAGAACGTCGACGAGCGTCATAAAGGACGATTCTGTGGAAATAGTGAAACTACAAGTCAGCGACAGCGCGTGAAGATGCTCGGGATGAGTCAACAACACACTTTGATAACAACAACAACAACACTCACCGGTGAGTATAGATCCATATGTTCCATTTGGAGTATGACTTTTGAAACACAACAGTGACAGGCAGCGCGCGCATGTTTGGCGTCAACGTCTCCGGCGCGTCTTTACGCACGAGCCGGACCAGCGGCTTAATTGCACTCTGCATAATTCACGACACAGCAACTAAAAGCATCCATTAGGTGTGTGTGTGTCGCTCACACAGTCTAAGCACCCATTATAGGTGGTGGTGGCACCGCGGTGTCCTCGTAAACTCCCTCTAAATACTTTCCGTCCCGTATTGGCCCACATGTTATGTATTCTGACTGAGGAAACCGCAGTGCTTTTAATGTTTCAACGCGTAGAAGTTAAGTCTGAGAGTCGTTTAAACTGTATATGTGAGGGGAATGACGGTGCCGATGGCCCTAATTGAATGGCGCGCTGGCTGGCCAGTGTTTAACGCACCGGTGCCAAGACTTCACAGAAACACAAACAACTTTTACTGCTTGAAGAAAACATTTCGATGTATAATTTCATAGAGCTTCTGCAGAAACCAGTTTACTGCAGTTGGATTAAAGTTGTATCCCGAAGAATGGATTTCCAATGATCACATCATTCATTAGAAGCGTTGAGAAACTTAATTGGATTTTTGACTTAACACCAGCTATGAGATGCTGTGGCCGGTGAGGGCACAGTATTAGTAAGTGGATACGAGTTGGGGAGTCCCCTCGGTGACGCTGATCCCTCAGGTTCAGCTCCAGAGCAGCAGTAGTGAATTAACTTTGGAGGTCGTGTCCATGTAGTTCAAACATGAGGGAAAGTACCACACTCCTCTGAGTTTGGGAGAGAGAAGAGGAGGAGAAGGAGGAGGAGGGCTAAGGAGGTGGGAAACCAAAGTCAACAGCTCTTGTCTCTCTTTAATTCTCAGATTCCTTCACTTACATGTGATGCCGGCTTGTGAAGGTCATTAGAGAATTGAGTTAGAGATGGCGAAGGAGATAGAGGTGTGTGTGTGTGTGTGTGTGTGTGTGTGTGTTAAGGGATCACCAGAAGCTCGTGTTGCAAATCATTACCATCCCATCATCACATCAAGAAGTTTACCTTGTGACCCAGTGTGGCACCTTTGCCCCCATCCATTGCTGACATGGAGCTCCTTCAATTGCACAATAGCTCCCACTGATGTTAACGTCTTGTATCCCATGATCCCCACCCTTGACTCGCTGATTGGAAATCTCCCCTGCAGCTTGGACACGTCCCCCCGTCCGCCTCCCCCGTTGGTCTTAGGCAACAGCTTTAACTTGGCTCATTCTCTTTGCCTTCAAGTTGATTGTTTACGACTAACACAGGCACTATTTACTCAACTAAACTCATTAGTGTTGTTGTCATGTTCTGTCCTGCCCCATCTGGTACACACACACAAACACACGCACACACACACTGCCGCTGAACTTCACCCACTGACGCTGTGAGTATTGTGGTGTGCACAGTGTAAAGATGGCCCACATTGGGTTATAAGAGCGATTCGTGTTGAGACCATGCTGGGGGATCCCATGTTGTCGTATTGGGGCTACCTCTGCTTGGCTCAGGGGCCCACATGTGCTTATTGTAGTGGCAGCATTTAATCTGTGTAAATTCCTAGCGGAGATGGGGATACAGGTGGTTTGAGTTTGGTGCTCCAAAGGAAGGGAACATCTGGCTTCAATCAGTAAGTGTATGACTGGGTGACCAAGCTTAGTATGGACATGTGAACAGCGTGAACACCTACACACCAGACTCTCTCACTCCCTCTCTCCTGGGTTTGGTACCTGCAGGTTTGTCATAGGGGGAAGTTATTTGTTTGGTGCATGTGAGAGATGATGGCCGTCATCTCGCAGAGCGTCTTGCAGAACATGAGCAAGGGATGTCGGTGTCAGATGTGAAAAACAGAGCCGAAGGAAGCTGAGCTCATACGGCTTATTCCTGAACTCAAAGTGACCTTTTATCGGCCTGGTACTTGAATGAAGGAAATGAGATTGGAAGCTGTAATATCATCATCAATCAATAGAGGATGTTCAGCTTGGCTGTCACACAATTGCACAGTTGTAGAATATAACACATATGTTCCTCATACTCAGGAATTGATGTGATGTCTCTGCACTGTAAGTACATGGTACAAAGATGGAGAGAGGGTGGCGGAGAGTCAAACTGATTTAGAAACTTCAGCATTCTTTAGAGGACTGAGATTCTTTACACGAATGCATCATTTGGACTTTCCCTGCAGTGTCAGACGTCTCAGATTTGAGCATGTGATGTCCCTGCGTGAGAATGAACACATGGAATTATGCAGCAGACAATTAGATTAGATGATTATTTCACTAAAGGACATAAAGCTGTGAGGCCAACGGCTGTAAGGCGGCACACATAAAAGCTTTCAATTGAATTTATGAGCCTGCGGAGGATGAATCGCGAAGTTTGCCTTCTCTGTCGTTTGCAATATGTCTTCTCCTCCTCTTTACCGCTGTGCCATGTTGCATTTTCAGACAGCTCGCTCTTTTGCTTACTGTGATCAGCACTAATGTGACGCTAGCCGTCAGCTGCCAGCCGAGGACAATTGATTCCCCGGAATCTTGTTGAGTAAATTGGCATCTTTAGCATGCATCCATGTGTTGGATCAGAGGGGACTGCAGATACGCCAAAGCTTTGAAAGTGTGAAAGGAAACAGAGGTCTGGGATTTCTCCACACATAAAAGCCTCTGCTGAAGTCCCTGCTGGGATTTACGTACATTTTTGGGACTTCCAAGCACCATTTTCTTTGATTGTTTGGACTGGATGTTTATGGTTGGTAATATCTGATGTGGCAAAGCGACAAGTTTCCATCCTTACAAGAAAAGGGAATGATTTCAGCTCACACCCTTTCAGATACAGTGTCAAGATCAGTGTCAGATACAAGAAGGCACACAGTGTTCTGCGTGTGCATTCCATTTATTAGACAAGAACCTCACTTTAGATTGACGTATTTAGTTGAAGAACACTTACTGACTTCTTGCCTTTTGTTTATTTGGTTTGGCTCGATCCTCACGTCCCGTTATAGGCGTGTTTACACCATGGGCTCAGGACTCGGACCTACTTTACCTGCAGGTGTTAGGAGCAGGAAGTACGTGGTTCCAATGACAGTCACGTCATTCCCACAACACAGACAGGGACCACAAGGGACAAGTCTGTTCTCTAATGTCTCCAACAAAAACAGACATCACCTCTCAACAGAGTACCGGAGTATGCAGGCTGGTAATGGAATCCACTGTGTTGTTTATTATTGATTTTGTTTCTTCTCCAGCACTGCAATGCATTAAGAGTAATTCAGAATTCAAGCAAACATAACAAGATTCATTGTTTGGCTTTGTACAAAAACAAGCTCAACACAGCCTGGGGATGCTCGTGTCTGGTCAAGCGGTCACTTCCTGAAGAGTATACTGACCTCGGAGTAGGAACTCAAATGGTTCTTGGGTTTTTTTTCCGCATTGCCCACTCTCTTGTCGGAATAGGGATGGAAAAGGAGAAATACTTGCAGG
The DNA here is from genome assembly GCF_046128005.1 of Genypterus blacodes. NCBI lineage: Eukaryota > Metazoa > Chordata > Actinopteri > Ophidiiformes > Ophidiidae > Genypterus > Genypterus blacodes. The sequence continues at coordinate 141,613 of NW_027466886.1, read as the reverse complement.
ACCTAAGAACGGTTTGAGTTCGTACTCCAGCATAGGATTCTCTCCTGGTCTCCTGGCAAAAGGGCCTCAGTCCCTGAGTCCCTGAAGAGGTTCCATTTGTTTGACTTATGAATCAGTACTTGTCTTAATCCACATCATCTTGATACACTGTAAGCAAAGTTGCCAAGACAGGAAAACAATTTCTGGCTGCTAAGTGTCACACATGCGAGACAAGAGACCTCTCTCGTGTCCTCTGCTTCCTGTGTGTCTTCTGACTTGGCAAAGACGAATCAGCCAGCAGACAGATGGTTCCTCTTCTTGGACTGGGTTAAGTATTTTTGGGCCAAACAAAGGCGGTGAAGCTTGCAAAGCACGCAGACAGGGGGAAGTAGGAATAGAGAGAGAGAGAGTCAATGAAGAGGAACACACAGGTGATCGAGGATAAAGTTGCAGCAACAGAGTGACACACAGCAACCTCCAGTGTCTGATGACTTGCACCAAACAAGTCTAATGTGTCTCTAATTAAGAATGTGCAGCCATTTCTCTTCCATAAATGCTCAGTTGTGTGTTGCTGTGTCTGCAGATTCCCCTGCGTCATTGCAGATATTCTTCACTAAACTTGTCTTTCATTCCTGGAGTTGTTTGTAAATGATTATCATAGAATTATCATTCACTGTCAAGTCAGTAAACATCATCTGTTTGGCGCCTGCAGAGGTGTTGTGTGACATCACCCACTGCACGTGTTTTGTAGGACAAACCAGAGCAATAACATAGATTTGACTTACATTTGTTTGCATTTCCTGTGACACTGTGGCAACACTAGTCAAAAGGAATTATTCGAAGAAGCGTTCAGAGTTTCTGCTCCCTGATCCTGTGAAACCACCAAGGCCACCCACATGACTCAGTTCACCCTCAACCCGCTCTAAACACGCCAACTGCAATGCTGTTACTCTGCTGCGTCTGCAGAACGGCAACCGCCATGGAAGTGAGGCGATTCTGAATCTGTTGGTCTTATGTCTTCAGGGCAAACTTAAAGTGGATTGTCTTCAACCATCTGCTAAAGACAATGACCTGCTGGTGACCTTTGGTGGGCAGGCAGCGAGGCCAGTAGCGCCCGTGTGAAATGGTTAATGTTTGATTTCTAAGTTTACATCGCTGGCATCAATCAGAGAATACTTTTGGGATCACGTATCACATTATAGCATCTGTGTTTCTTTAAAGAAATCAGATATGAAACATAAGGCCAATTAGCAAGCCATTAGCAGTTTTTATGTAGATACCTTTATTGATTTTTACAATAAAAATACAGATGCTGAAGTCTCTGCAGTGGCTAAATTGCAAACTAAGCAGATGATGTCATTAAAATACAAAGAAGACTATGGCAACTGATCTTCCACTGACATGAATCATCATTGGATCATTACTCTCTTTCCTTACTTGCCACGCAGATGAGGAAGCGAGAGTGAAGTAACTGCAAATTCACTGTTGCCTAGGTGAAGTCTCAGCCAAACCATTTGTCCCGTGGAGACACCGTTACTACAAGTTTAGAATTATCCCCAGAAAAGCTTTAGTGGCAGCTTCAGCAGAACTTCATTCAGTGTGTGAGGACTTTCCCTGTCTCACTCCTGGGACATGGTTTAGCACATCCACTATGTGTGTGTGTGTGTGTGTGTGTGTGTGTTCAGAGGTTGTGAAAATAAAGGGCCAACACGGATGAATCGGGGGTTTTGTCTGCATTAGGCTTTTGTGCTTTAGAATAACAGAGGCAGACACTCTAATCTTCCTCAAAGTGGCGTGTAAGCTCAGAAAATAAACACACGTGTAGTTGAAATGTTGCAGAATATTCCACAACAGTCGTAACAACCGATGTCTGACAAAAAGCTTTTCAAAATACAAGACCCCCATGTAGGTGTAACATCACAGGACGTGTCAGCTGAGGTCATGACCCCTGCCAAAGGTCAAATCCCACACACACACAGAGATAACACATTAAACATGTCAAAATGTTCTGCATGTGTTTCACACTTTGCTGCTCGTCATCACTTTTCTTCAGAATGTTGCGTTTTCAGAGGAGCATCCTCTTAACCCCGTGAAGCAGCCGCTTAATTGTTGCCACATTGGATCAGTGGTTGAATCACTGCTGCTGACAGGGAGCGAAGCGGTGACTCTTACCTCCTTCAAGAGGAAGGATGAAGGGTTTGAAGGATGGCGGGACAGCGAACAGATTGGACCTTGCGCCTCGTTTTGCCATGTTAATGGGTTCAAATCCTCCTCGAGTTGCTATTTCAACTTCTCTCCCAAAGCTCTTTCCCTCTTCTGTTTGTCTATTTACACTACAGAGGAGCAGTCCCTGGAGGACTTGGGAGATGAATCTCTTAAGAAAATTCCTCATTCAAATTTAGAGCTGCTGGTAGTTAAAGAGAAAGCTCTGGTATTCCTTTGTAGCCCTACACCAGAATGTCTTGATCTTAAGTCAGCGCGTTTGTTCCACCACATTCAATGCACAACAGGTGGGTTTATTCCCTTCTCCTCTACAGCAACTGTGCCCATACATATTACAAATAGTTGTGTGATGCATCCCTCTACAGGAAACTACAGAGTCAGAGTTTATCTGTCTCCAAACAAATCCATTAACCGGATGTAATTTCTTGCTGACAATCACCATAATCCTCACAGAATTGCCAAAATCGACACTCGGCCAAAATATGCTCTGCACCAAGCCAACTTCAGCTTTGCCACTGCCACCGCCTCAGCACAAGCAGCTTTATCTGTGCTGTACGCTGGCATTCATTTAGAGGCTTAAGTGCACCAAGAACATTGTCTTCCTTTAAGCAGCATTGATTGATTTTGGCCATTAGGGTCACAAATATAAGACGACAGACACACGGCCAGCAAGTTCATCAACTTGTTATGGCGATCGTGTTATGCTTCTGTCCAATTAAGGGAATATAAGTCCAGGAATAGCAGCAATACGACTTCCGTCATGTAGCATGTTTATTAAATACAGATTTATGTCAAAAGCGTAAAGTACACAGAATATTCAGCAGTGGATGAGATGAAGTTGAAACTGGATGGACACTAGATACGGTAATTGACGCAGATTGACATCCCTGGACGATTAGTTTGTGCGCTGCGTGGTATGTTTCAGTCACGTGACCTCTGGCACGGCACAGTTGTTGCAAGGCATCGGGGCAAAGAGGGAGGAGGCAGGGGAGGCAGAAAGTGTGAAGGAGGTTGTCGGGGGGAGATGAAGGCGGCGATAGGGAGGCAGAGGGGAGGCAGAGGGGAGGTTCACTTCAGAGGATTTGCGGCGGGAGGGGATTCCATTATCTCCACTTTAGCACAACAACGAGGAGAAGAGTGAAAAGTGCAAAGGTTAAAGAGGGAGCAGACCGACCGCCGTTTCTGTTTGAGAGATGCGGAGCGGATCTGAGAAGCTTCTGTTGTTTCCAAGTATTGGGTAACGACACATAATGGTGCTACTGTGTAATACGTTTCATACTTACAATATTTGACTCTTTTTTGGATGGTAAAACAGTATTTTGGCCCGCGTTGACTCATTTCCTTGTTTTGGCCAGTGTGCCAGACTCTATAAAGCCAGAACAAGCACATAATGAACACACGCACATACACACCCACACATTCCTGCAGTCCTCTGGGGCTCTCCGTACCTGCTAAGAGCTGATAGGCTCAGATGGAGGATGTATGTGAGAGTTCATCATGCACTTTTGCAGTGCCGCATCTGCTCACCAGGCCTAACCAGACAGCTACACACACCACACCACCTCTCTCTCTCTCCAGGCACCAGCCATCCATCAAACTGGCATCATACAGGGAGCACTGGAGCTTTGGCGTCTGCCTGGGGGCGAGTTGGCCACATTAACCTCTGCAGACGGAGGCCAGTGGTGCTCATCATGCTCATCGCCCCTAAGGAGGAAAACCGGTGGAAGCTTTGGGAACAAGAGCGAACCAACATTGTTACAGTGCGCTTCAAGCTCAAGATTTTTTTTCTTTTTTTTGTGACTTCTCACCTCCATTTCACCTCGACCACACAGGACGGAAGCGGCTCAGTGACAAACACCAAGAGAGCGGTGGCACGGCATCGTCTCTCTTTCTCTCTCATATTCTACACAGCCATTTCACAGTTGATCATGCCCTTTCAGGATAGTTTTGTTTCAGTGGCGTTGCTCAGTTGTAGCCACCACCCCTATCGTGCCGCTAATGGTTGAAATCGACTCCCAGAGACCTCGCCTGGAGCCGGAGTGCTCACGCTTTGATTGTGAAACCAGATCTGACATTTACTGCCAATGTTTCACACAGCTGAATTTGTTTCCCCATCCGTTTTTACAATGTTGTAGTCGGTTGCGGCAACGATTTGGCCGCCCGCAGCCCTGTCATTACACGCGTATGTGCAAGTAAAGAGAAGACGTCTGACACTTCTGCGATGATCTGTGATGATAACACGACGGCTATGATCCATTGTTCTGTGTAAGAAAGAGAGAGACAGGAAGACAAAGGTGTTTATAAGTGAAAGGTGACAAGGTCCTCCTGAGGTCATGTGACAAATTCTAAGTTGTCACTGGAGATTTTCTTTAGGTGAAAAACACATTTGATGGTTTAAAGTCTCAGTTTAAACTTTTACTTCTGTCATCACTCCATTATGGTTCTACCACTTATCAGCTTTGACTCTTCTGCTCTTTTGATCTGTACAAGAGCTCCAATATTCTTTCTAAAGGGAAGTTTCTGACACGGCTGCCCCAGTTTGTCCTCTGCGGCCTGTTGTTTTACTGTTCTATGAGTAGCCTTGAAACAACAGGGAAGAGACACTCAAAGGAATGTGTATGTGTGTGTGTCACCATGTGTAGCATGTGTGGAGAGGTAGTGTGTCTGTTTTGATTTTCCACCCGCTCTAACACTGTTGTCCTTCCCTAATGTACTACACTAACCTGTATATTTTGTCAATTAGGTTAAACTCTTTCACATTCAGATAGCATCTTATATGACTAAACACTTCCAAATCTTTATTATTATTACTATAACCATCCCCTCTAAGTTCCACAGGCTCTGCAGGGCCCCACACAGTAATGGCTCCTTCCATATTTAAGTTGGCAGGAGCTTTTCTAAAGAATTACAGAGGTGGATATTGTCTCGTTGAAACGTAACTGGTAACAAAACAGTCAGCAGAGTTGAACGATGACAATTAAGCACAATGTGAACGCCCACACGGTCCGGAGAAGAGTGTGGGGATATTCACATACATAATGAAGAAGCTCTCTGAATCACAGTCTAATTCTTTATAGCCATTCTGCTGGCAGATTAAACAGGCAACTGCCACTAAGCTCTTTTATTTGCTCCCCCTAAAAATTAAATGCACCAAGTCCACCGAATATGCAGGGAGGAGCCCAGCAGCGCTCCACCATCCACCACTTCACCCGGCGCTGATTAAAAATTGAAGCGTATAAATGGACGGTGCAGATGAATGGATGTATCGGTCTGTTGACAGTGTCTGGCTAACAGCTTTACTTGATTAAAAACAGGCTAAAGATAGCCCATTTAAGTGCAATGTGGCCGTGTAATATTTATATACACACAAAGCATGTTATTTAAAATGAGTCATCCACTTATTATAATGCCAGTATTGTTGCACATACTCATTACACCGCTCTCTATTAAGTTGTCCCACACTCCTTTTTTCCACCCCATTGGATTGTCATTTATGATAACATCTCTGTTTTCTTGCCAAATACACTTTTAAACTTTATTATTCAACGCTTCTATTTGCTTGGACTGAGTTTGAAACATAAACCTGCAGTGATATTGTAAGTGGTTGTGGCTCGCCTACAGAGTCACTTTGAAATACATGAAGTATCCCGATCGGGCTGTTTTCCCTCACCGTTTGCCTCATAGCATGTATGATTACTCTGCGTGTGGCTTATTGATTCTGAGGCAAGGTCACGCTTCGACCCTCCGGTGTGTGTATTTTTAGCCGCTCCAGAGGAGTTTGATCTCTCCCAGAAGCTCCTGCACCCCAGCTGTGTGTGCGTCCTGCCCCGTCTGAAAAGCCAAGTGATCAGCAGATTTATCAGGCGTTTGGGGGGGGGGGGGGGGGGGGGGTGAAAGCTTTGATGGCCACCAGGGGGGATGATGTCATGTGTGGGTTGCAGCTTGTAAGCCTGCATGTGTTCTGCACCGGTGAAAAACAGAACTCCTGAGAATACATCTGGAACTTCCAGATAGTGGAACCTGACACCGAGGCGTTGCGGTCCCGGCGTCCTCAGTCAATGAATAAAAGGAGCATGTGAAGAGGAGCGGAGGGACGGGAGGGAGGAAGGAGCGAGGGACAGTGATAAATGAGAGGAAGAAACTGTAGAGAGATGGATGACACTCTTAAGGGACAAAGGGATGGAGGGATGAATTAATGAATGGGTGGAGGGGCGGAAGCAGATGAAGTGATGGGCACAGAGATTTTTTATTCACGCTGGGTTGTTTGAGCTCAGTGGTGTTTGTCTATTAGTTTTCCTCTGCCTATTGACATTTACTGTGCAAAGTTAAGGAAAGCTGAGCCTCATCTCCTCTTCCTCCCTGCATTCACTTAACACCACAACAACTTTCTCAAGTGAATTTTCCCTGCCGCTTGTCGTGCATGTGTGTGTTTTGTGAGTAAGAACAGATTTGTGCATTGCATCACAACACGGCATTACATCATAAAGTGACAATGCACTTCATGATGGCAATGTCACATCCATATCAAATGCCTGAAAGTTATTTTTAGATATTTTAATTCCTCTCTCTTGTCTCTCTTACAGTAAGAAACAGACTCTGATGGACACACAATATATATACAAGCATTGACTCCTGGATTAATAATCAATATAATCAGTAGATTAATGGATTTGTCCAAAATAGCAGACAGCCAAATGGTCAACTGGCACTGAGCCCGTGATCACCATTCCTAGAATAAGTGGAGAGGAACGTGGAAGAGGGAGGAACCGTGCCTGACAATACAACGGCCCAAAATATAAACAGATGGACTGTCAGAGAAGAAACTGACCATGGGAAAGGAGGAGAGTGCAGAAGAAAAGATAAAGAACAAAGGGGGGAAATCTGGGAATATTTCATAGTTTTACTGCCCACAATGTTGCCAGATTATGAAAGCACTCTCTCTTTCTCTCTCTCTCTCTCTCTCTCTCTCTCTCTCTCTCTCTCTCTCTCTCTCTCTCCCTCTCTCTCTCTCGCTCTCTCTCCCTCTTACCAATTCTTGTGTGTGTGTGTGTTGTTCCATGCCATCACATGTTGTAAAAGAAGGCCCTGGCTCCACCCAGAGGGTCAAACACAGTCTGTCTTTTATAAAAATGCCAACTTGAGCTTGAGGAGCCACAGTCCCTCATTCATCCGCTCACTATCTGGCATCAAATTTATCCAGTTCCTGAGCAAATACAGATGTTTGCTTACTTAAATTAAGCAGCTTTGTTTTCACCGTCTGTGCTGTATCGGCTTTAGGACAGACACGTGTTGCTGCCCACAAGTGATCAAGTCTGAGTTGCAGGGTTGTTTAATGCATTTGTTGCCCACAGGTGCTGAGTTGTGTTGAGCTTTAAAGCTGGTTATAGTGGGTTGGGTATGTTACAGTTGAGCAGGTGCTACTTGTGTGTGTATTTATCAGAGCTCAACAAGGCTTTGAAGCGTACAGGTGTTGACTGGGGTCACTTTTATAGCTGGTTTGATGTCTCGCAGGCCGACAGGTTGCGATCTGTTCAGACAGATCTGACTTTTGCTGTTTGGCTTGATGTTTTGCAGAATCGTAAAATCCTGATCCAGACTCCGTTGACGTCGGATAGCTGTGGCTGAGGGCTTTTATTGTTGCTTTCAGTCTGCCAGAATCAATCAGGAGCACTGAGAGTTTGACCCACGGCAGATTTGTGTGAAACGCAGGCAACATTCTCAGCAATTAAGATAAGATTTTTGTGAGGTGAAATGGTTTCCTTCAACAACATCTGTGCAGATTTTGTGTATTTGTTAAACCATGCATCCCTGCTGAATTCAAATTTGTCAGGAATCCCCCTCATTCTGCTCTGCTCGCCATGTCTAATAGAGAACTGTATGAACCCCAGAGACACTGACAGACAGTTTTATAGGCCAGGACCTTGGAGGCTCATGAGGCCAATTCCACCCTGAGCGGGAGAAGCCCCCTTATTGGTTTTCCAGCCCAGATGTGTTTGAAAATAGCCACACAGTTACATAACTCACTGGTTTGGGAAGAGTCGAGTCAAAAGGGCCAAACACAGCAGCGTGAGATTGGCATAGGCGAGTGACGTGTTTGCCAAAACACTGAGGACATCCCTGTGTGATTTACAGCTTAGGTCAGCATGACTGTGGACTGTACTTGAGCTCACTCTGTGATAAATGGAAAAGGTCTAGCTGGCCCGGGGCCATCTTGAATCAGCTAAATGAGCTGTGTGTGTGTGTGTGTGTGTGTGTGTGTGTGTGTTTGAGGGGATATATATAATCAGGTTAATAGGAACAGGAAATGGAGCTTCTCTGGGAGATGGAGGGGGCAACAGAGGAAGTAAGGAAAGGAGAAAGGTTGTAACAGAGGGGATAGGATTTCTTGGCTGGGTCTCCAGTTTATGACTATGCAGGTCTATTCTCTTTCTCTCTCTCACTCCCTGTCGTTGTCTCTCTACCGCCACGGAATGCAAAGAGGTTAATCTTATTTAAAATTGATTTAAAGCATTTGTAAACATGCCTGAATGCTGTGTGTGTGTATATATGGCTAATTCACTCATCTAAGCCTTTACTCATGGACTACATAAACACTAATCTCACATGTGTACGTTCCACCCTGTTTTCTGTTTTCTTCATGCATGTCTGGTTAACACGCACAGGAGACCACATAGCAGCGAGTATTTCATGATTCTGCCGTACGTGTAGTCTGTTAGGCCTCTATTCCAATCGGGTCTGACACCATCAAAGGTCAAATAGCTGCTATATATTTCTGTCTCCCTGATGTGTTCAGTGTCTGCGTGTTCTTTTCAAGTCCTAGTCGTCTGTAACTCCTCTCCACTCCTTCACAAGTGCTCAAATTGAATAAATTATACCAGAAGAATTCCACGGCACTGTACACATAAAGGCGGCCATTGTTGCTGCGGGCACAATGACACAAAGATGGATTTATATAGAGCCTCTGTGATATACTCAGCTCAGTGACAGACAGAGGCAGACTATGCAGAGGCCAGAGAAGAAGCCATTGTCCCACAGGTCAGACCAAAGTGTTTCACATTGGTGTTTGAAATTCCTCCAGTATCCTCCAGAATCACTGTGTGTGTGTGTGTGTGTGTGTGTGTGTGTGTGTGTGTGTGTGTGTGCGCGCGTGTGTGTGTGTGTGTGTGTGTGTGTGTGTGTGTGTGTGTGTGTGCGGTTTGTGAATTTCCCACATTTCATTTGTCATATCACTTTATCATCTTATACAATCAGCCCATTCTGTTATTATAGATCTGTTGTTTTGGAGAGAGTTGTTTTGTTTACTAAGACAGAATCTCTGCCGTTCTGTTGAACCCCTTTCATTTCCTGTGTCCCTGCAGTGCTGCTGACATGTGCGTTGTCCTTTAATGTGGACCAGAAGAACGCCATGTCCTTCAGCGGTCCACTGGAGGACATGTTTGGCTACTCCGTCCAGCAGTTTGAGAACAGCGAGGGAAAATGGTGAGTCATTAAAGGCACATTTAAAAGGAAAACATCCAAAATCAAGGATATCCATCATGTTTCGCCTCTGCATTAATGATTTTTGGCCACTAGGGGCAAACAGACACACAGCCCTGACATACCCCTGCATTTTAAACTTATAACTGGTGTTTTAAGTGAGTATTGGTATTGATCAGATTGGTCTTTCCGCCCACCTGTAGCTCACATTCACTTTCCTTTTAGTTCGCTTTTGTTTTCCACCAATTCCTGAGTGAAATATCCTGGTTATAATATCCGGTGGGAACCATTGAGAGTCAACAATGTTTCCCAAATATTTGATGGATGTTTAAATGCTTCACGACTGGTCTAAGTACAGCTCATTACAGATGTTTCCCCCTGGCTGTGGATCTTGTGCCAGTGTTTTGCTCAGTTCACTCTCCCACTCACATCATCACACACACACACACTCAACATTACATCACAAGATCTACAATGCCATCAAACTAAGAAAGAAAGTTTACATGCTCATGTTTTATAGTGTAATTGGAGGTTAATGTCTCTATAAATGCATTCAGTAGGACAAACAAAGAATGCGTCCCATTTAAAAGATCAATCAATGCTTTTTTCTCTCATAAATCGGTGTCTCTGCTGAAATGAACTTGTAATTGTTCTCCCAGAGTATCAAAGTAAGTAATGGGAACAGGCCAGCAGCTGCAGGACACACACCTTTTACTACCTTAGCTATGAACCACACACTTGGCCTGTAAACATACTGAGAACAAGCATCTGCGGCTCCTTGGTTAACAAGTGGTGGAACACATTTAAAAAACCCTGTTAAACGCCATCAGTGTGCGGTTACTGGCTGTCGCTCTCACTCTTTCTCTGGCTACATCTCGCCTGCAGTTACTCTACTCCTCTTTTATTTCTTCCCCTCTCTCTCCCACCCAACCTGTTGCGCCGCCTCAGCTGATCTTTCCCACATGGCTGTAGCCGACCCTGTTCTGCAGTAATGGTCTTATCGGTCTCATATGAGATCAGTTACAGTAATTCACTCACTGCTAATCAGTGGAGCCAGCTGCGACCAAAAACCCTATTGCTCACTGAAAACCACACGGCCTGCACAGCTTATCCAGATAGCACTATTTTATTACGGTTTGGAAGAAAGAATAAAGCCAAGAAGCCTGATAAGTGTTGGGCACAGCAGGCGCAGACTAGGGAGAGGACTTCTGGAGATGCAGAGGGTGAAAGAAAACAGATGAGAAACCAGCGATTGGGGCGAGGTTTAGGCGGAAAGTAGGGATTGAAACATTGAAATTATAGACGCTGTGTAGCCCTTCTGTGCTTCTACCAGCGAAAGTCAAGAGAAAAGATATCTATCATGGAGTGAAGTGATGTGAAGGTTTTCCATAACGGGTAGGTGACTGATTAGTCACAGATGTCTTCTCCAGACACCGCACTTCAGTTCTTTAATGCTCCCCGGCAGCGTTGAGAGATGGATCATCAGCACAGGGAAACGTGTAACAGAGACGTTTAGAGTGCCGTCCTGTCACGCTTACTTACTGTTACTGTACTATTTACTCAGTTTGACCCGCCACCAGTCTGGGATAGATCTTTATCAAATGCCATATTCCTGCTGAGTCCAGTAAGCTATACAGAGTCAGTAAGCTGGCACTGATGGCGTTCATCATTCAATAAGTGCAGTCATTGATTTCTACATTATTTATAGATTAAACACAAGCAGCTCTGAGCACTGGCTGTTGAGTATTTGCCATAAATAAGTCAATAAGCCTCAGTTTTCTCACCGCCGGTTGACACTGGAATTAGTGTGTGCGCACAATGTTTTGCTTTAGATGACCAGGGGCCATTACAGTTGAGGAATGTTAATAAGCCTGAGTGTTTAGAGGAAAGCAGATGATCCACACTCATGTTAGCATCAGTGTACTGACAGAGTAACATCACGTTATGAAAATCACATATGGACACGCAAGCATGCTGCTGTGCTTATATGTAGAGGACACACTGCATGTCTGAGACACACACGCACACGGATACTTCATGACCACGTCTTCAGAAGAAACACGCAACATACACAGTACACAACAAGACTACTAATCCACAAATATCTGGATCATTCTGAAACATAATGCAGTGGTGAAGACGTGATGATAGTGTTTCATACCTCATTTCATACCTGATGTACCGGTGTTGTGTGGTGGCTTGCTAGGATTGCTACCTATTTATAAGATGGTACAATAAAATCTAAACCTATTGAAGAGTTTTATAAGCCGATACAAGCCTTCTGTTAGTGTTTATTGTAACTGCAGGAAGCATGTATGGGGCAAATCGTCATTATTTTTGGCAGAGATTCTGTGTTCTCAACATGTCAACACCCAAACTCTGCAGTAACGTTTTAACTGTGCTTATTATCGTAATTGCAAAACCTTTATGATGTTGTGTGTGGTTGTTGACATCATTCACAACCAACTGGCCCCATCTGCTCTTTGTTTTTTCCAGGGTTCTGATTGGTTCACCGTTGTCTGGCCAGCCAGCCAAGCGGACAGGGGACGTCTACAAGTGTCCTGTGGGGACGGGAGACAACACGTGTGTCAAACTGGATCTGCCTAGTAAGCTCTGTGTGCGTGTGTGTGTGTGTGCATAGAGAAGGATACCCTTGTGTTTGTGTATGTGCAAGATTGTGCTTGTAGTTGAACTATACGTCTGTCTCTTGCGGGAAGGAAGTGAGGCTCATCATAACTGGGAGACAGTAAACAAACAAGGTTTTAATGTTTCATCCTCTCATAATTATATTTCAATTAAACAGATAAGCCCATCTTAGCTCCCGGTCAGCTCCCTGCAAAGCCATTATTGCTGTTTGTCTCTGTCAAACACGGGCAATTACACTTTTATGTGCAGATTTAATGGAGCCACTTGCTCTTTTTCCTCTCTTCCATTTAATAATAGATTGTATATTCACACCTGTATTTGTAGTCATTTCTCTTGGTAGATTGGTGGGTTTAACCGCAGATAATTTACAATCAGTGCTGTAAATACTGTGCTACCCACCCAACCTCCAGCAGTGAGTCTTTGTTGTTTTTTTATCTTGAGGGAGTTAAATCGTCTGGACTAAATCACACAAGCTCATGTTTTTGCCAAGATATGACTCTGGAAGACATCAGCAGAGAATTGATGTAGTCTGGCAGCTGCAGCAAGTCTCAGCTCAACATTGGGAGTGGCGAGGGGAGAGCGCTCCAAGTCAAAAGACAGCGCTGCGTTTCAATTTTGCATGAAGCAACACCTCCAAGCCTCATAACGCTCAAAAGCTCTGCAAACAGCTGTTTAAAATAGACACCGCACATCTATCTAAAATTAAGCATGACTCATCACCTGCACAGCCTTTTTCTGTGCTCGCAGTTATATGCAGAAACCAGATTTGTTAAATTGAATTGTGGGAAATGTGACAGCGTTTTCCAGAACAGTCACTGTTTCTTTGGTGGACGGTGTATTTAGTGTCCAGTGACGGTGACGGTGACGCCTCAGCCAAGCAGAGCAACAGTCAGTCTGTTGCTTGGTGAAAAGCCGATACAGTAACAAGCAAAGTCCCTGGGATTCACTGTACACTTGCTGTTAATGATTTGATTTAATTTTTGATTGGAAGGTTCGGTAAATTTAAAGGGTAATTACATCCCACCAACAAAATTAAAGGCGGATTAAGCCACGACTGTTAAGCTGTGATTAATTTCCGGGGGGAAGGCCTCAACATTTGGGATGTCAAGTCGGTTGCTCAATAGCACTCCACTGGAGAATTAGAAAAGCAGATCCAGATGATGACAAACAACAAACTAAATCACCTTCAGATTTATGGGCTGCAGGATTTCTTAACGCTGGTGTGTGGATCTCCTGCTTTCCCACACTAAACCTGTTACTCTGAACTTGTCATAATGCAATTTAAAGTATAAATATCAAATAAAGAAAATACAAATTCCTATGTTATACGTGTAACATCTATAGAACTCAAGAGCATGACATTGACACGGCAGGATGTTCCATTCATAAATTGTCGGTCTACAAATTGAATTCAGTCTCACAAATTCCAAAGTAATGGAAATGTGGAACCTCCTTGTTCAGTCTTGTTGTATCTTCACTCATATATGAATTTGACCTAGATGCCCCTTTGATTTTTATTTCAACTTCCTTTAAGACCATGAGGTTTTTGTGATAAGTGATTTGTTCTGATAGTTATCTTGAGTCACAGTTGATTAGGGACAAAGTGTGTATTCTACTCTGCCGCACCAACAAGGCTGCATTCATGCCCGTGTGGGCTTGTCATGAGTGGTACAATTTGTCTTCTAACCTTAAACTGAACTTATTTTACTCTTAGAACACAACATTTCACTGTATTTAGAGTATATAAATAGCCTTTTAATTTGGAGGAGAGCGGAGAGTAAACTGAAGGGCAGGAAGTTAGGGAAAGTAGTGATCTGCCTCCATTCCCAGATAAATAATGGGGTTAAGGACATTAAATCCCACCACACCACTCAGTATAGTTAAGTCCCCAGCTGGTAATCAGAATCAGAAATGAACCCGGAATCCCCCTTGTGGGGATTTCAACAGATTTGGAATAAAAATGTGGCATGTCACACCCAGGACTGTGTCTCTTACGTGTGTGAGAATATGTTGATCCCATGGGAAATGTAACGATCCCAAACATTCCCATGCTGAAGCAACACGTCCTATTTTTAACCGCATGTTGAGATTCATTTTTGATTTCTTCATCATTTCAGCTAGTGATGTAATTTGTATTTAACAATTATTCATTTGGTTTCAATGCTTTGTCTCCTTTATTTATTTAGTCTGTACACCACACACACTTATGTTTAACTACATGTCAGTCCAAATTACATGTGGAAATAGAGTGAAGGAAAGAGGGTGGGCGACTCTTCCTATGGGAAAATGCAAAAGAATTTGACCAGCTGTTGTTTCTCTCTTCTACTCTGTCTCACTGTGTTTATTCATTCATATTTCTCTTAGAAAACACAACAATTCCCAACGTGCGGGAAGTCAAAGAGAACATGACCATGGGAACCACACTCGTGACCAACCCCAGCGGAGGCTTTCTGGTAAGGAAAGCGACCGTAGTGCTGTGTATGAATGCGCTCGACATTTTCCACAGCAGAAGAGAAACGAGGAATACACACTTCCTGCGAGATAGTGAGCAGTAACTCCATGCGCACTTGAACTTGGACCTGTATGGAAACACTGGGCTCGACCCTTGCTGTTTCCCAGTGAGACCCCATGTCCTGGGAATGTAACAGGATGCTGTGAATCTACTGTATATATGCTGAAGTACATGAGCTGTGTAGGAGATGATGTGGGCCATTAGGTTTTATGATCATAACCTCCAGTAAAAATCTTCTTGACACTGGCAGGATGTGAAATGTTGCAGTAGACGCCCAGTGTGTGAATTTAGTCCAGAGGCGACAACATAAAACAGCAAAATCATCAATGCTACATAAGAATAGTCACTATTCATTATGAATGCAGTGGATACAGAGTCATATCTATTCAATAACCTTCATCAACCTTCTTATCATGGCCTCTGTGTGTGTGTGGGGCGGGGGGAGTACATTTTAGTTCAAATAATGTTCTAATTTGTATTTAAGGGTCTATTTCGGAACCGTTGCAATGGTTTATTACACAAAAAAAACACACTGATCCATTTCTACTCTTTCCTTGATGCAGCACACTGAGTGAAAACAGGCCATTCTTGATATTCTTTCCAGTATGGTGAAGTTTTAGCTGATAATCTCATTTTAGTCTGTAGCCAATTCACAGGATACAGACAGTTTTATACATTGGGAGGGTTATGGTCAGAGTTAGGGGCGGAGTTATGTAGCTTCAGCTTGACGTGGCAGATGATATTTCGCGTCAGGAAAGTACTCGTCAAAAACGATGCATTCAGGGCCGTCCAGAATCATGTTTCACTTCCTGGATGCTTCTCTTCTGGCATGAAGACTTAGACGATGCTTAGCAAATACTCCAATATGAAAAAGTACGATAGCTCCTCTTTCAGGCTTGTTGTCACAGTTTGACTCATAACGCTCATGAACGCCTCATAATGTGAGATCATATTAAAAGAAAGCGTGGGACATACAGCGCAGGGAAATGTAAGAGAATAAGACTGAAAGATTAATAGATGTTATCCCATTTTCCAGTGATTACTTCTTTCTGTCTTTCGTCCCTCTGTCTCTTTCTGGGAATAATATCATCTGAAAGGATGTCTAGTGGTTTTTAATAGCCTCTGTGTCATCGTCAGTCGGGGTAGTTCTTTCCCTTTGGTTTCTCTCTTCAGTAGCCCTGAACCTCCTTTCAACCGTGACCTCATACTGCAGGAAAGCAAGAAACCAATCACAGGCTTGACATTTAGTTTTCTCAAGTAAGCAGAGTCTCTGGGTTTATTTGTGTGTGTGCGTGTGTGTGCCCCATCCCCACAGGCCTGCGGTCCTCAATACGGCTACATGTGCGGCCAGCAGCAGTACATCTCCGGCGTCTGTGCTAATGTCAGCTCGTCCTTCCAGGTCGTCAACTCTTTGGCACCAGCCGTGCAAGGTACGCAACCAAACGAGACACAGGAAACACAGAATGACACAACAGGACGTGACAGCACTCCGTACTTATCGCCCGATGTGGACCACAGATCACAATCTACACTTCTGCAGTACCACCCAAGATTCTGAAATGAAATTAACCCTCCCTCAGCGAAGATGATATGAGCATTCCGCTTGTGTAGACTTATTTGTGCCCACCCCTCCGGCCCCCAGCGGCCCGGCCCGGCCTGGCCTGGCCCGGCCTGGCCCTTCCCCTCTGCTCGGTCGCATGCCCATGTTAGGAGACAGTCGACTGGGCCTGCATTCCCTTTCACTCGAAGGAAACAGCCAAGGAAGGACAAGAGAATAAATGTTTGTCGTTTCTCTCATACTCCCAATACTTCATTCTGGAACAAACACATGTACAAACACACACACAGATTTTGGCATAGATATGTGAAGTGTAGGGGACCAACACGTATCCATGAGTTTGTACCTAAGTGAGGGGAAAAGTAAAAGATCTCCATACTCACACAAATGCTTTAAGTCACACATATTGTTGCTTTTGTTCCAGAATGTTCCAAGGAGCTGGACATCGTGCTGCTGCTGGATGGATCCAACAGTATCTACCCCTGGTCCAGTATCGTCGATTTCCTGCTTCGCTTCGTCAAAAGCATCGAGATCGGACCCAAACTTGCACAGGTCAGTAACATTAAAGAAGTAACGGACTACCAACAATTTAAATGTATTTTTGTCTTCGATTTTAAGACTTCGATGTTCTCTGCTACAAATTATTTTCCACATGGTGCCAGCAGTAAGAATACTATTATTCATCACTGTTTTAGTCTTTGCCTAACTAAGTTTCTGTCCGCTTGTCTTGGATCGCTGTGTGAACGGGTGGTTACGTTTTTATTATGGTTACGCTGCTCTGGCCTGTAGCTTGTGGAGTTTTCCAGAGAGGAACCACTGGAAAGTCTTCAAACTGTGGAGCCCAGTGGTTGTAAGTCACATCTTCCATGGCTGCTGAAGTCCTCTGCCCGCCCGTATAAAGAACATTGTGTCATATTAACAGCAGCAGGCCCGACCACATCCTCGCATGCCGTCTGGCAGGGGGAGAGAGAGACAGGGAGCAGAGAGGAGAAGATGCTCAGGAGGAGAAAAGGAAAAATCAAAGCAAATGTGTCGGAAAGTGTATTCACAAAGAAACTGTGTGTGTGTGTTTGTGTGTGTGTGTGTGTGTTGCTTACATTCTAGGTTGGTATCGTGTCTTATGGCGAGACAGTGACTCACCGTGTCAACCTGAGCCAGTTCGACAACACTCCCCAGCTGCTGAATACCATCAAAGTTCTTCCCCAGCAGACCGGCTCAAAGACCATGACAGCCCTGGGCATCGATACTGCCAGGTACTCAACACACATCTCTTTCCCCCAAAGTTATGTCCGATTCAAATCCCAGTTTGTTCCTGAGCTTTTTGATCTGGCCTGTCAGGACGGAGGCCTTTCTAGAAGAGCGAGGAGGACGACCTGGTGTCAAGAAGGTGATGGTGATTGTGACAGACGGAGAGTCTCACGATTATTACAACCTACACAAGGTCATCAGTGACTGCCAGGAGGACGGCATCGAGAGGTTTGGCATCGCTGTGGGTACAAACTACCTTTGTCTTCTCTCAGAGATTATATTAACATGCATGAAACATTTCCAGACATGAGGACAACAGCTTAAACATAAGCACAATGATGTATAAGGGAAGGAAACATGTCCCCATATGAGGACACAGGGTCTCAGGAGGATATCAATGACAAAGCATTCTGGTAGCTTACTGTTCACTATCTCTTGCATTTGCAGGTTTTGGGTGTCTACAATCGTGAGAACAAAACCAATGAAGAGGTGCAAAAGTTTATCAAAGAGATACAGTCCATCTCCAGCGAGCCCTTAGCCGACCATTTCTTCAACGTCTCTGATGAAGTGGCACTGGTGACCATTGTAGACGCTCTAGGAAGCAGGATATTTGCCTTGGAAGGTATCCACCTACACCATATGTGGCTCATATACATGCTACCCCTGCTGCCATAAAGAGCTTGAATGTACCAACAAGTAATAATGAGGAATGTGCCAAACAAAGCAATAGTTACCCTTAACTGCAGTGTCTTTCTGTTTACACGGGCCATCGCTCACAAGGCAAAACAACAAACTGTCATTATTTATTATTTACTGTCGTCTAAATGAACTTTGTCTTCCTCAGCTACAACCGGCAACTACACGTCGTCCTTTGAGATGGAAATGTCCCAAGCTGGATTTAGTGCACATACGACTAAAGTAAGTCCAAATATGATTGATTATGTCAGACGAATACACAAAGATTGCAAACCCACAAGCGACTGACTTGTATATTAAACTGTGCCGCATGACGGATGAGCATATTTCTGCAAGGTTCTTCTGAATGTGTAATGTCTGTAGATGGGCACTTTAAAAGACCTGTTTGTTTTATGTGCGTGTGTGTGTGTGTGTGTGAGTGTGTGCTTGCCGAACTATTGAACTGTTCCGGACGCAGCGCCACAGTTTTATCTTTACAGTGCATCTTCTTGCCTTTGGCGATCCACCCCAGTCGGAAGAACGTTCCAGACACAAACAGTCTTTGTCCACGGGAATACAAACTGATGATGTGATGTGATCTGTGATTGTGTGTGTGTGTGTGTGTGTGTGTGTGTGTGTGTGCGTGCGTGGGTGTGAAAGAGCAAGAGACAAACACGGGACACGTACAGTGCATGAGGGAGGGTGAATCAGTCGCTTGTTTACTACAGTAAAGAACAACATTCTTATTTTGCCCCTTTGAAGGCATTGATGAGGCATTTCCTGTTTATGTTTACCCCGGCTGACGTCCCTCTGACCCTCTCGCCTCTCATCCTGCTCTTGACT
Organism: Genypterus blacodes; assembly: GCF_046128005.1. Classification (NCBI taxonomy): domain Eukaryota; kingdom Metazoa; phylum Chordata; class Actinopteri; order Ophidiiformes; family Ophidiidae; genus Genypterus; species Genypterus blacodes. The sequence goes on along the minus strand of NW_027466886.1, from coordinate 122,453 downwards.
CACGTTTCTCACCTCCTCCCTCACCTAAGCTCTCATGTACACACTCAGTGACACCTGAGGTTGTTTCTGTGACAGACGGCGGTGGGAAAGAACCACTTGACTGAGTGCGATGTGACAGATGGCCCGTGTTATGTCCTGTGTGGTCCTCTCCCTTCCTTTTAGATAACCCTTGTTTCCTGCTGATGAAAAAGAAAAAGCGTTTGAGAGATGTTTGTGTTCTGCTCTGCACTTTATATTCTAAGAAACCCCTCACCAACAAGCCAATAACCTTTAGAAAATGCCTTTAAAACCTGGCTATGAGTGGAACACATGACACTTTGACATGACAGGACCTCTGATTCAGACTATTGACTTGTGTGTGAGTTGATGAATTGCTATGTGCACTCTGACTCATAGCTCTTATCTGTTGTCTCTCTGCAGGACGGGGTGATGCTGGGAGCAGTGGGAGCGTACGACTGGAACGGCACAGTGATCATGCACACGGCCGGAGGAACCATCGTTCCCGGGAAGGAGCAGTTCTTCGACGCAAAGACGGAGGCCGGCTACGAAGGGCTGGCCGGGTACCTGGGTGAGTTTGCTCATGAGGCGTAACGTCCAATAAGACTGATAAGAGGTTTGAGGAGGAAAAGGCGAGTTAACATGGTGCTGCTCTAGCACGGAGGAGTAAGATGGAAAAGTAAGATAACTCAGACTCGCTCCCTCTCTCTCTCTCCCTCTCTCGCTCTCTCTCTCTCACTCTCTCCCTCTCTCTCATACAGTACACGAGCTATTCTTTCCCCCCTGTCGCCTTTTATGGCTTGTCGAGCAACCGCAGAATCTTAATATCAGCTTATTTAATCAACATGTCATTAGAAAGAGCACGGCTGGGTCGGTACTGTAAACCCAGCTGTTGGCACGCGCTCCTCGCACCCAGTGGTCCAATTGGAGTATTTGCATAACTTGCGTGTGTATGTGTGTGTGTGTGTGTGTCGTCCTGCTCCAGTCCAGCAGTGTTTTACAGTTTCCTGCACACAATTATACATGAGCCGTTGGCTGCAGAGGCACAACAGTTAGAAATTCCTCCAAGAGAGCACGAGGGTCTTCCTAATAACTGTGTGTATTAATGCATCAATATAAGAGTATGAGTCATATACAGATGTCTCATACATTGTATATCTGTATTTCATGGTGTTCCCATAATATATCCTATCTGTGTATTCCCCATATATGAGCGTTGGGTTGATACTTTGACCTTGCTCTATGACCTTGACCTTGATTAAAAAACAAATTGATTGAAAAGGTGCTGACCAGCCAACCTGCAAAGTTGATCCAGTTTGATTAATTGCTGTGAAAGACAGACAGACAGACAGACAGACAGACAGACAAAATATCAGCACACATGTGTAGTGCGTGTGAACATGTATATGTAAGTCATGTGACGTGTGTGTGTGTGTTTGGTTTATGCAGGTTACGATGTGCAGTCGGCCTCCACCCCTGACGGAATGCTGTACATCACAGGCGCACCGCGGTACAATCACACCGGCCGAGTTGTCGTCTATCGTCTGGGCGAAAAGAATGAAATCATCGTCACCCAGATACTGAACGGAGAGCAGGTGAGAGGATGCAGCAGCTCGGTGAAACTTCTGCTGGTGTTTTTTTGCCGTCTTCCCCTGGTGACTCTTTGACCTCTGTGTGTAGATCGGTTCCTACTATGGCAGCGTCCTGCAGACTCTGGATGTGGACGCAGACTCCTTCACTGATCTCCTCCTGGTCGGCGCTCCCATGTACATGGGGACAGAGCGAGACGAGCAGGGACAAGTCTACGTTTACAAACTCAATCAGGTACAGGGAAAAGTTATAGGAACATAAGTAATCAATCAAACATAGAGATTTAATGTCACATGAGTAGAACTTTGAAACGGAGGTGAATCCATCATTATTTTACTGTGACTTCAGGTTTGAGCACTAAAAACAGGAGCGCTTGTATCCTGTTTTCTATTTTCATCTTCCATTGCTTGAGCTTGTTTTTCCTTCCTCCCTCTCGCCAGGATGGGAAGTTCGAGCACGAGTTCACTCTCAAGCCCATCAATCAGTCCTGTTGTTCCGCCCACACCGCCAGCTGCACCCACAAGAACGAGCCGTGCGGCGCACGCTTCGGCACAGCCATCGCCGCCGTGTCCGACCTTAACCTCGATACGTTCAATGACGTGGTGATCGGCGCGCCGTTTGAGAATGACCACCGGGGGGGCGTTTACATCTATCACGGAGACAATAAGTCGCTGAAAGAGAAATTTGTGCAGGTGAGAGCAGAAGCGAATGTCAGACAACTTCCCACACCAGCACATCTGTATTGTTGTATTAAATATAAGGACCTGCTCTTGTTCTACGGTGTCTCCTTAGCACATCGCAGCAGGTGGCGATGGCGAGAAGGTGAAATTCTTCGGCCAGTCCATCCACGGGATCATGGATCTCAACGGAGACGGAATCATTGACGTCACCATAGGAGGGCTGGGCGGCGCGTCGCTGTTCTGGTGAGGCTGCAGCTCCTCCCACGCCTTCACACCGCTGCCACACATTCTTCTCTGATCATAACGAGCAGCAGCATTTGCATCCACCAGACAGATTACACGTCCATCTGGCATTGTGTCCCCCAGGTTTACACAGCTGTCCGCATCCCAACTTCCGAATGATCTCTCTGTTTAAACCCCTGGCTTCATACTGCACTGTTGGAGATTTGCCTGCATTAAACTGTCAGGATCCAAACCACAAAGTTTTGAAAGATCAGCCCACATCATCATCTATCTTCTCAGAGACCTGCTCCCACCGATTCTGTTTGCAGGGGCTCAACTTAGCTGTGTGAAAAACTTCATTTCCCAAGAGGCTTAGTGCTTAAATAGCTTTTGGCAGGAGGCGGCTCTTCTTCCTGGACTGTGGTTTGTGTGTTGGAAAGCTTCATGTTTGGATAGAAAGAGCTGAGTCCCAAGTTGTTCCATCGAAGAAGAATTGAGACACGCACGCGCACGCAACACACACACACACACACACACTCAACACACAGATGTTTTTAAATGTTTTACACATTTGTTTCATTTTTTTGTTATAGGTCCAGAGATGTTGCAGAACTCCACGCTACCATGACCTTCGACCCCGTTAAAATCAACCTGCAGCAGTCTCAGTTTCAGTGTGAGCACGCCGGACGCCTGACCACCTGCGTGAATGTGGAGGTGTGTTTCAACTACAAAATCAAATCCGACAAGCAGCACTCGGCCTCGACAGGTGAGCCACAAAAACACCTTGTCCATCTGTGGTTACATGCGTGTGTGTGTGTTTTTCTTATCTGTTTCTTTCCCACAGAGATCCGCTACAGTCTGATTCTGGACGCTTTGCGAGCCAAAGCCAGGGGTTCATTTCTGTCCTCTGATGACCGAAGGATCACCAAGCTTGTGACCATTAAAGAACAAATCTGTAACAAAGAAATGTTCTCCGTGTCTGTAAGTATCTGGTTCTTTATACTCAGGAGGCCGTTAAGTTTCCAATACGCAATCATCGCAAATCCCCTTATTTTCCGCCCTGTGCAAACGCTGAATTACTGAAACAGAAAGACAGCTGACTGATTGCGTGCAAATCATGGCGTATCGCAACCACGCAACACATTCTCACAGGAAAATCAGTGATTGCATCTGTACGCTGTTGGCCTGCTTTCAGAGCAAATGGGTGCTGTAAAACGTCTGCGATGTGCATTTTAGAAATATTGTGGTGTCGGGGGGGTAGAATGGTGTTTGATGGCTGACAGCCAGGGAGGAGGAGACGGAACAATGCTTTGAGATGTCTTCCTGTGCAAAAGAGGAAGAGTTTGGCCGTAACATGAAACAGACCCTTTGTGATCAAAGCGCACAGCTTACAACCTCATGCTGCTCTCAGCCATGAATTATGTGTACGCACTTCGAGGAGAGAGAGAAGAAAAGAGAGCAAATGAGACGATATTCCAGGGCAGCGAGTGGTTCAACGGTCAGATCACAGGCTGTCCGTCAGAACAAATCTTTGAACGTTGCGACCATTAACTGTATACATCTGTGATCTCCGTCAGTGTGACATTTAGAGGCGCGTGTATGCATTTGTTTTTCATTCCAGTCGTTCACGAGGAGCGGTGGGTTTCTCTGATTAGTTGACCTTAGGCCAGAGAGAGAGAGAGAGAGGTGGGGGGGGGGAACTAATCAGTGGAAACAGCTGTTGTTGTGTGTGTGGACACATGAATATCTGCTCTGTTCACGTTCTCCAGCTTGTGGAGAAACAACCAAGCCAAGTCTAGAGCTCCAAAAAAAAGTGCAACATGTATGAGCATCTTAGTGGCGTCAGGGAACGTAGCCCAACTTCCTGCTTCTGATCCCAAACCTGTATGGACCCAAGGGAAATAAAAAGCTGGTCAAGGGAAAACAGTTCATACTGGTTGATGCTCTGTTTACTCATTGCCTGGAGCTGTTTGTCGTCTCTATACAGTTCAACACAAATCAGGAAAACTCTACTTTGCTTTCCTAGAAGTCATAGAATCTTTCTGTCTTGGAATACCTCAGCTGTGTCCTGGACAGAATTTCCGTTTGTCCTCTTATTTGGCCATTTTTGGTGAGATTCCCTCTTCAATCCATACAGGTTCATTGAATCTCACCAGCTAGATCTTAAATAACCAATCAACCGACTGACTGACTGACTCTTTCTCTGGCCCTGTCTGGACTAATCAACATTTCGAACAGACCTAAGACTTGCGGCAATTAACGCTAGACCTAAAAACCAAAAGCATGGACCTGAGACCCTGCTCAGGTTAAGGTTCAAGGAGTAGGAGTGCTGCCACATTGTGTCTTTCAATCATTTACAGTTGGTTTGACCATGTCCCCCTCTTCTTCACAGGCCAGGCTGGACTTCCGGGACCCCATCATGGTCTCCCTACAGTTTGGGCTTGCAGAGGACGAGGGCCCGGTCTTGGATGAAAATCTCCCCACCTCCATCAATAAGACAGTAAGGAACTTTTGGAAACTAATCAGAATCAGGGTGCCAAGCAGACAGGAAGGCGTCAAACCATGACGTGCTCCATCTGTCTGTCCCGTTCATCCCAACAGTGAGAAGAGGGGTTGTCTTGTCTCAGAGGGGGCTTATCACAGGGGTCCGGCTCCAAACTTTTACTGCTGTTACAGTTCATTATCATCAGGCGGCAGCTGACTGCCTTCCCTCAGTGTTTTCGCCCAGAGTCTGCATGAGTGCTTCAACACTTTGCTCCAGCGCAGCCTTCCCACACTCCTACTCACATAACTGCTCCAACGTGAAAGGGTTGCCAGCTAATCGCTGCACTGAGTGATGTTTCCAGATAAAGGGAGAGAGAGAAGCACGTTCTGCAGCTCTGCGTCACCCATGTCGAGTTCACACGAGAAACGAGCAGTACTTAACGCACAAAGGAATTAAAGGCTCAGTGTGCTGATTGCAAAGTAATGACAACCCTGCCCCCCCCTCCCCCTTCCCTGAACATAGCACCATGTTCGATGGTTCTCAGTGTCAGAACTCACTCAAATGGCAGAGGTCGCGTTTTCAGGACTTCTCCTGTTATTGTTACCGGACGGAAGAGAAGGAGGACACACACACATGCACACTGAGAAAGGACATGTCAGGGTGGGGGTTTGGGGGGAAGCTGTACGTTGTTGTTTTTGACATTGTGCTCCGTATGATATCCTACTCTCTCATCCATTCTTGGGAGAGGAGACAGTGTTGATCTTTGCCGTCCAGTGGGACAGCTTTGAGAATGGGAACAAATAAGACTTTGCGACTCTCAAAGAGCTCGGGGAAAAGCAAGGGAAGCCGAGGTCGCAAGAGGCACGCACCCTTTCAGCGCCGCCGTACAAACAAACGCAAACGGCACATTTTGATTCCCTCAACTCGGCTCCGTAGGGTGCTGTGTGTGTCAAAGGGACTCCCAACACATCATTGTATTGTTGTTGCAGGACTTCAAAGTTACTCCTCTTTCTCTAGATTCCCTTAGTGGACTGTGGGATTGATGAGAGGTGCATTGCTGACCTTTCTCTCACAGCAGAGCCCAGTGTGAGCACGTAAGCAGAACTTCCTCTATATTGTATATATAATAACCTATTTCCTAGTCCTACGCATTGATATTGTAAATCATGACTTGACAATATGCGTCTTTGACCTCACTAAGATGTTTCTCAGTACACCACTGCACCCTTGTGGGGGAACATTGGAATCACAACTCCGGCTGTTGCCTCTTTTTTTGTTTTCTTATCCAGAATGATAATCAAAGCAAATAAGGAGAAGATCACCGTGCACATCAGCATCCAAAACACCAAAGATAATGCGTACAACACCAAAGTCACTGTAAGCTTCACACCAAACATCAACTACGTCAAAGTGGAGGTAAGCCCACCACGCACGCCTTTCTTTCTTGCAGGCTTAATTTCCATCTAGTCTGTGGTCTGACAGAGTGTGTGTGACGACGCGTGTGTTGTTTTTGCGTTTCCAGCCAGAAAAGGATTGCAATCTGAATCACACCAGAGTAGAGTGTGCAGTGGGATATCCCTTCCTGGGAAGCAACGCACAGGTATTCTAATTTCCCAAACATATAAGCTCATATACAAGTGTGTGTTTAGGGCAGTCCAGTGATTGGACTTTGTTCAATGTCCCAACAGGACAATTTTAAACTGAAATTTGAAGTGAATCCCACACACATCCAGGAAGTGATTCAGATCAATATAACAGCAACGAGGTCAGAAAACTTACATTTTCCAAATCTATCAATTCCTCTTTAATATTACACTTTTCCTGCTTGAATAACCCTGTTTTTGTTTTGAAATCTCTCACAGTGACAGCGAGGAGTTGGACTCTACGCTGCACGACAATGTGGTACACATCTCCATCCCTGTGAAGTATGAGGCCGGACTTAGATTCTCAGTGTGAGTAGATTCAAAGTGCGTGTGGGTGTGTGGGTGTGTGGGTGTGTGGGTGTGTGTGTGTGTGTGTGTGTGTGTGTGTGTGTGTGTGTGTGTGTGTGTGTGTGTGTGTGTGTGTGTGTGTTCGTTCATCTACCTTCCTTTGTTGCTTTAATATGACTAATAATCTTAAAGTCCACACTACGGACTGGTGAAGGTATTGACTGAAATTGATTGTTTTATTAGTAGCAACTTTGCAGCTAAACGTCATTGTGATCTTTTAAACTATGCTCCTTGTAGGCGGCCTAAAGATGAGCACATTGTAGTGAAAGAGGGTGAGCAGTACCCCAGTGCGTTCAACGACACCAGCATGATTGGAGAGGAGGTCAACATCAGCTACATGGTAACACCTCTTCACTGCGTTATACAGTGTATGAGCGTCTGGCTGCACACGCAGTATGCATAGTGTGTGAGTGAATGTGTGTCTCGTCACATTTCCTCTGTCTCACGCTGTCTCTTCCTCTTTTCCCCGCAGGTAGAGAAGGTGGGCGACATGGTGACGCCTACCCTGGAGTTAAAGGTGACATATCCTCACCTGTCGCCTCGGAACAACTACATGCTGTACCTCACTAATGTCACCTCCAGTCCGCAGGTAAGCACACGGACATAATCACACACACATTTAGACACGTGAGAGAGCTGCCTTCATATCTGTGTGTCTGTGTGTGTGTGTGTCCTCCCCCTGCAGGTTAACTGCGATACCGGCAGTTTGATCAACCCCCTTCAAATCAACCCAAACATTTTCAAGCCCAATCCAAACAAACAGACACTCAGCTTCTACCTGGTGGTCAGTATTGAGTCCTTTTGAGTTTCCTTACAAATACCTACTGGTGTGCGTGTGTGTGTGTTTTCCCCTGTCTTATTGTGTGTTTGTCCTTCTCTGCAGAGCTGCGAGCACAACCCATGTGCCTCCTTCACCTGCTCCATCCCCGAGGCCAAGACCAGCCAGGTCAACGTTACCTATAGAGTGTGGAAACCCACTTTCATTAAGGTCGGCTTGTCTGCTGATTTTGGTCTTTGATCTCGTTTTAATGATTACATTTAATTAATAATATGATCTTTAAAATATCTCTTCATTTATCATCTTCTATACTTTTGTTCTTTCCTTTCACTTATCTGCCCTCTGTTCCTTCTGCACCTTTTTCATCAATGTGGATAAGCAAAACAAAGCAAAACTCTATTCTACAGGCAACCTTCTCCAGTCTGTTCATGGTGGTCAATGCTACACTGGAGACCCAAAACACCGATCTCTTTGTGCTGAGCAGCAGTGACAACACCAGAAGTGTGAGTGATGTGCTTTTGTCTATGTACTGTATGTTCCTTGTAATGACAGATTCATTCTGTGATGTGATTGGGTGTGTTTATAGTCATGTGAATACATATATATGTGTGTTGCGTAATTAGGTGAAGATCCAGGTTTCTAAGGAGTCGTCAGGAGGAATCCCTGTGTGGATCATCATCATCAGCATCCTGATGGGCCTGCTTATTTTAGCACTTGTAATCTTTGCTCTTTGGAAGGTAAACATCGCTCAGAGACCTTTAAGAAATAGTTTATTATCAAGCTGGAAATGTGAAGATTCAGATCCGTGCAGTTATCTAACTAGCTTTCCTCCTTCTCCAGATGGGCTTCTTCAAGAGAAAATCCATGGAAGACAGAAAGGAGGACATGATGGACTGAAATCCCGACTCATAGCACCAACAAGCTCTGTGACCGACTGCTGCAAGAGCCATCAAGTCGCATAACGTGACAGGCTTTACAGACTTTTGAACGGGCAGTCGCACGGACGTCGGAGCCAATATAAGGACCCAAAGCCACCTCAGCACTAAGACACATGGATGACCTGGAAAACACCATTACCATTCACTGTTTCCTCTGCAGGCCTGGTCAAATAATGTTTGCGTTAATGTCTGATATATGCACCAGCTTGTTGGGGCAATTGTGAAAAAGTGGGGCATTTCAGATGGTGTCAGGTGGTTTGGCAAACATGAAAAGTGTTCAAACAGACACTTTCTTCTCAATTGCACATATGCAGTATATATATGACAACTAATTGGATTAAGTCAACTCCAGCTGGGTCTCCAACCAAAATTAATGCCAAGAAACACATGGATCGACTATTTGTCCTCCATATGCTCCTGTTTTGCAGACATCAACATAAGGCCCAGTCAGGAAGCTTAAGAAGAGGAACCACAGGAGAGAAAATGAAGCAATCACCCATCAGGCTCCTGTTGAGAAAGTAGCACATACAGTATATCTGTACGACAAGTTTTTATAAAGAACCTGCAGACCTACACTCGCTATACAGTATTCCACCATTAGGGGAAGAAAAGGTTACTCAGGTTTTTCAGTGTGATGATCCAAAGCCGCCTACGCCACCTCACTTTACAGCTGCAATGTCCAAAGCTCTCTTGCTTCTGAGACATACAATATGTGAAGTATATGTGTGTGCTGAAGGAGTCTGTCTGATAGCTTAGAATCTTGAGTAAGAGCCTGTTTGCTTGATTGTTTTATGAAACACTGTACATTTCAAAATTTCATGGCGTCTTGGTTTAATTTTGGCATTGGTGCTGAATTGTATGCTCATCCGCAGTATAAGATGGCACATTGTAAACCCTCTATGATGTCAGCTACAAACACTGATCTGTTCCCAAGATGTATTTTGTTGAACAAAGGTGCAGCATGAAAGGTTTTTATTTTATAGACCTCTCATCCGTTTTAATTCACAAACTCTTGTGTTGTCCCAGTTATAATTAGTGTCACATTGGTTCCGGGGGGGGTTACAGAAAGCTGCGCCTTCAAAACCCTTGATTGTACTGTAAATGTAAGTAAATGCTCAAAAGTGTAAAGCTTAAAAATGTACATAGTTGTGTTTGCTACGATTCATGTAATTTAAAAGATTTATTGTGTGGTATGTTATCAATTCTTTTTTTTGTGACCAGTGGTCAGAGAAGATGATGTCGCTCAGGTGATACAATGTCATGAATGATAACATAAGAGAAAAGGATCTGGCCTATGTGATGCAAATATGTAAATATTGTTATATTTTGATGAAAACTGAAATTATAATTATTATGTACTACAAATGTACATAAAATTGAGGGTTTGTATCCACTACTTTCAGATCCACTTTTGTTCTTTAAGGTTACGTAAATATCTTTTTTTTCCTCCTTCATTTGATTGGAACTTGTTTTGTTTTTTTTATGCAATACCATTGACATTATTGAGATGTAATGTGACTGTAACACACTGAGGGTGATTGAACCTTTTGATTTGTAACAAAGAGGGCAAATCTCTTCCAGTGTAGCCTTATATATACCTTCACCATCCACCAGCACATTTCTCCATCACCCTATAGTACATGCAACTCACTGTTAGCTGGCTTATAACTGCAACACAACACCATTTTTCTGCTTTATTTCTGTTATTGTTTTCCAGATTTTTGCACAGCTACGCTGTACGTTAAGAACTGCGGGGTTATGTGTAGATTGGGTACACCGGCGTCTGCCTCTTTATTGACATTGCTTCCTCATCCTCATATAACAAAGCTGGAGGGAAGAAGTCACAAAGCGGAGGCTGCTTTGGAACATAGATGACATAACAAATAGCTCATTACACCAGTCAAATCTATCTCTTCCTCCCCCTCGCTCTCTCCACTGTTGAAATTAAGCACATGTAGTCAAATGTATGTACAGAATGTGTAGCTGTTAGTGATTTTGATGATTGTGTGGCTACATCAGGCTTAGATGCACCGGGGCGGCCTCACAAGTCTCTCTTTGTCCACTTGCGTTCTTCAGGTCTTCCGCCCTCCCTCCGGCTGTGAGTAAAAGTGTAAGGCACAAAGTGAGAGTTGTGAGGTTCAGCCTGACCTTCGACCTTCTACACTGCTGTGAAGTCTTCATTGTAATGCACTGGTTTGTCAGACTGTACGCGTCCTCCTCAGTACAGAAATGAACTGAATCTTATGTACAAAAATAAAGACTTTTTACGAAACTCTTCTGGGTTCATCAATATGTTTTCAGCCTTAAAAAGCCATTTCCTGTCTTCATATCATTACATAACCTACTTCCGTTATATGTTACTGTGATTTCTTTCAGAGTTGAAAAGTCATTTCTTGTTTTAGTTTGGTTAATTAATCTTTTTAGTAAGGCAAGACAGCGGACAGACAAGACGCCCGACGTCAGCTGGTCAGACCCGAGTGATTTGAGGGAGGAGCGCCCTCTAGTGTTCACCCGTGACGTTAAACTGACACTCTGGGAGGGGAAGCAGAACAAACTGTAGGCTACTGGGGCTCCATCTTGCTTGTAACAGAGGCGAGGGCGCACGCTTTTTTTCCACTTTCGTCCCACAGAAACGGAATCGTTCCACGTTAAACGCGCTGGGGGGCCCGCGGAAGGGGCTGTGTGTCTGTGTGTAGGATGTCCCGACATGAGGGTGAGTGTATAACGGAAACACACCGCTTTTGCTTACCCGGTTTAGCTAACTCGGCGGCTGGGCTAGCTAGCTCCTTCGGCTAGGTTCGCTAGCATAATTAAGTCAGAGGTTTGTTGCTTTTCTCGGCGAACATCGAGTTTCTAACCGTGTGTCAACACGGCTCCATTCCCATTACCTACCAACAGCACTAATGTATATTAATGTATATTTTATTTCCCTTTAATTTCACCCAGCCTGTTCTCGTTTGTAATGATAAGGCATCATAGCGGAGTTGCAGTTAGCCGACGTGCTACCTTAGCGTGCGGGCTAACTGCTAACGTGCGCTAACACAAGGAGTCACCAGTCTTAAAACAACTTAACATGACTTCTCCTGACATTTACCTCTTATTTAGCCTATGTAGCTGCCATTGCGTTCTACAAACACTCTTTTCGATGTGCAAACGTAGAGGGAGACGGACGTCCTGTACGCGCCGTCCCCGTCTGCTCTGAGGAAATGTTAATGAATGCACTGTCATCAAGAAGACAGAAAGTCTGAGGCCGCGGCCGCTCTGCTACCTGAGAGGCTACAGGCGAGCTAAGGAGCTAATGTTGATTTATGTTAAACTTGGTGAGAACGAGGCAGAAGTCATGTAAATGGCGGTGACGGCGCTTTTAATGACAGTGTACGGTTACTTGTCTACAGGCCAGAGAGGGAGCCGTCCTGTTTTAAGTTGCTATGGTGTTGTGTAACGCGTACCTGGATCCTACAGAGTGACATACACACACAGTTAGGAGGGAGTTGAGACAAGTAGCGTATTCACTCCGAAGTGTGCCCGAAAAGTGGAAAAGCTCCTTCTCTTCTCTCCCACCTTGTGTTTTTTGTGTGAGCTGCAGCAGAAGGAGGCGGCGGCCATTGGCTTCTTTGTCACCAATGTTTTGTTCAGTGTGGAGCAAATTAATCCAGGTGCTGCAAATAAATACCCTTTATATGTCAGCTTCGTTTGTGTGTGAAAAAGCTGCTGCAGTCAGATCACAAGTCAGCGTGTGTGTGTGTGTGTGTGTGCGCGTGTGCGCGTGTGCGTGTGTGTGTGTGTGAGAGAGAGATCCATCTGACCTGTCTGCTCTCTTGGATGTACAAAGCTTCACTAAATGAAAGTCCTGGTATGGTTGAGTGAGCGGTTGTATTTAAATGAGACGACTCTCCTTGGTGTAGGGTTACGCCGCTCTCATGACATTAAGTACATATATTGTGTTATATATTGTATATTTTCCCAGGGGTGTTTTAAGTTTTGAGTTGACTGAAAAGTTGCACGTTTCGTTTGACTTTCACTCCTTTTCACTTTCAGGTCTCTTTCTTCATTTAGATCTAGATGAAAAACACTTGCACACTCCTTATGTATTCTCCTTTTGTGGCGGCAATGATAGAGAATACGAATCAGCTCTAAATGTGTGTGTTTGTGAGGTCTATGCCGCTGAGTCGCGTCTCTTAAGACCTGAGATCCAATGCATGTCACCGTTGTGGTGTGTGTGTCGGTCCCCACCGGCCCACAGATAAATTCCTTTCCCACTGTCGGCCCGGCGGGTTTGCAGTTATAAGGAATTTGTAATGTTGTATCGTCGGGTCTGTGAGTGTGACTGTGCACCTTCTGCTCGTGGCGTTGGCAGGTGTGAGCTGCGACGCGTGCTTAAAAGGGAACTTCAGAGGAAGGCGGTTCAAGTGTTTGATCTGCTACGACTACGATCTGTGTGCGTCGTGCTACGAGAGCGGTGCCACGACGACGAGACACACCACAGAGCACCCCATGCAGTGTATATTAACCAGGGTAGACTATGGTGAGTGTGTCCTTTTAATCATTACATGCAAACACACCATGCCTGTGGATCATATTGTCCTATTTTTACAGTCTGCTGTTTGATTATTTATTGGATTCTTCCTTATTAATGTTTTACCGGTACCCAGATCATTTGTACTAAACGCTCTGGACATTTACACCACCATAACCTGGTTTACCGTTTCCCCGCAGACTTGTATTACGGCGGAGACACTTTCTCCGTAGAGCAACCGCAGTCGTTCACCTGCCCGTACTGTGGGAAGATGGGCTTCACAGAGACGTCCCTACAGGAGCACGTCACCTCAGAGCACGCAGAGACGTCCACAGAGGTGGTGAGTAAACAAACGCACACACAGGCCCCCCATCAGCCTCCAGTCAAACCAACAAATTGCAAATGTCTTTTATTTCTGTTCGTCACCGACACGGCTCGCTCTCTCAATCGTTTCCACAATAGTCGTGAATGTTTTGGTCGCCGTGGCTCCGGCGGCCTCGTTTCCTTCCTCCCTCCATTCTCTGATGTTGTGAGGTCAGTCCACGGTAGCAAAGCTGCTGGGAGTCTGTGGACGAGAGAATGTTTTTTTAAACCTCCATCTGTTTCATTACAGTCAAGGAAATAAGCCTAGATTTGTTATTGTTGAAAGCATTCTACTAGAGTGTGTCATTTTCCTTGTACACATCCTTATATATGAATAATATGAGGTTGATCCAAAGGCTGAAGTGTGTTGTGTTGTTTGTGTCTGGGCTGAGAGAGACGAGATGCTTTATATCTTGGAAAAGAAGTTTACATCAACAATATTTGATTACATCGTCCACCTCTGACACGCCCACTTGGTTCCTGCAAAAGTCAACAGTCAAATCTTTCTCTGGCGTTCCATTGAAGAAGGTTCTCACTCCCTCGTTTCAGATCTGTCCCATCTGTGCCGCCCTGCCAGGAGGAGACCCCAACCACGTCACAGACGACTTCACAGCCCACCTCACGCTGGAGCACAGAGCACCCAGAGATTTAATATCCTTTTGTTTACACACACACACACACACACACACACACACACACACACACACACACACACACACACACACACACACACACACACACACACACACACACACACACACACACACACACACACACACACACACACACACACACACCTACCTCTGCATTAGACTGTGTTTGTATTCATTCCCCTCAGAAACACCGTGTTCACTCTGTGCCGCATCACTTTGCTTTGTAGCCTTAACTGCCCCCCCGTTTACGACGAGTCCAGCAGCGTCCGACACGTACGCAGGATGTTCCACCCCGGACGAGGACTGGGTGGCCCCAGAGCGCGACGTACCAATATGCACTTTACTAGCAGCTCCACAGGGGGGCTTTCATCCTCCTCTTCACAGAGCTCCACTTACAACCCCAGTAACAGGGAAGCAATGGACCCCATCGCAGGTGTGTGTGTGTGTGTGTGTGTGTCGGGGGTTAATGTCCTGCTGGAAAAATGAAATATGTGCCTCTGCGTTTCATCCGCCTGTTTAATGGGTCAACAGAAGTGTATGAGAAGGTTGAATGAAGTGTAAATCTCTAACACATAGCGGAGGTGTGTGTGAGTTTGCCTGTGACGCTGCTTTACTTTCTCAGCACTACAGTTTGCCAGACATTTTGTCAGTGTTTTGTTTGTATAGCAGCGTTCATGTGTAAGTGAAGGATGACTTAACTCCCCTCCGTTACAATCTGAAGCTTAGTGTTGTGTTCAGGAACCAGCCCATCCAAATGTTCTGGAATGAAACTTGATAACACCAAGTTTCCTTTAATCACCACAGTTTCATTTTGCTAAGTTGGTAATTCATTCTTCAAAAAAAATAAAACCAAAATGTAATTGTAGGAAAACCCTAATGAACGTTTCCCATTGTCTTTTTAACTCGCTGCTCATTTGTGAGCCTTCCAGCACTGAGGTCCGTCTCTCTCTCTCTCTCTCTCTCTCCCTGTCTCTCCTGCAGAGTTGTTGTCTCAGCTGTCAGGTGTGAGACGTGCAGCAGGCGGTCAGATCAACTCCTCGGGCCCCTCGGCGTCGCAGCTCCACCAGCTCCAGATGCAGCTGCAGCTGGAGCGGCAGCAGGCGCAGGCGGCACGGCAGCAGGTGGAGACGGGCCGCCACGCCACGAGACGGGGCAACAACCCGGCCAACTCGGGCGCCACCATCCCCCCGCCCAATTCTGCCGCCGCCAACACCGCCGCCGTGGGCGAAAGCAATCCTGCCTCCTCCAACTACAGCTCCCAGTTCCTGTTAGCACGGTGAGTGGTGCCAGTGAGCCGGCGCACGCACACGGCTGCACACATACCATTCCAAGCAACTCCAGTGTTGTTAAACGGATCAATAATGTTGGTTGCAGTGATATAAGAAGAGTTAATGCCTTTGTTTTATTGGTGCTTTTATCATTCACATCAGAATAGTAAAGCGTAGACGGGAGGCGTTGCTGTTGTTCTCTCCAACACGTTAACTTCCCACGGTGCTTGAAGTGATCATTTGCAACGTCACAATTTCACACACTCGTACTCTTATTTTGCTGCGTTTCAGTTGCGCGTCCTTCAAAAAAATATTTTAGTTGCTACCGGGGCAAATAGTGTTGTTTGGCGTCTCCACTTGCGTTCATGTTGGAGCAGAACACTGCAGCGTGCTCGTGCTCGCTCTGGCTCCAGAGAAGGAGTCCACCGCTCAAACGCCGCTAAGATGCAGTCAATACAATGTATGAGGCTACAATTTCACTTTGAGCGCATTTGTGATACAGAAGTTTCCAGGTTGTTTAGAACTTAACAACGTCCAAACAAGTTCTGTTCTCCCCAAGGTTGAACGAACCTAAGATGTCGGAAGCAGAGCGTCAGTTTCTAGAAGGAGAGCGCGCCGACCGCAGCCTGTTCGTCCAGGAGCTGCTCCTGTCCACGCTGATGCAGGAGGAGAGCTCCTCGTCCGACGAGGAGGAGCATCGAGACTTCGGGGACTTTGGAGCCATGGGCTGCGTGGAAATCATGCCTTTAGACGTGGCGCTGGAGAACCTCCAGCTCCGGGAGAGAAGCTCTATGGGAAAGGAGCCTCCGCCGCCGCCTCTTTGATGTCCGAGCCTCGAGCAGACTGTGTCCTCTCTGCTGCTACTGTCAGTGACGGGCAGCAAACAGCAGCAGTCCTCCCCCCGCCCCCTGACCCCCCGACCCCCTCCCTACTTCCCCTGACCTGTTTTTTCTTTTTTCCCCCCCTCCTTCTATTTTTCTCAGTTTGTTTTTTGGTGATTGTAATTTTCTGACCTGTCACCATTTTTGTTACATTGCAAACAAAAATAAACAAGAGCAACTGGGATAAATGTGCGAGTGCGCAATAGCAACTGAGTGAGCGAGCGAGAGAAGAGAAATATATAAATATATATATATAAAAAAATATATATGAAGTTGATAATCAATCCACATAACATTTCCTTGCTTTATCAGGTAAATGTCACAGGCAAACGGCTTCGTAGAGATCCTCCACACTCAAAACTCCTCTGATCAAGCTGCTGTGTATTTATGACTATTAATAAATAAAAAGTGCTTGGATGGGTTTACCATAACTACTGCATGCAGTTATTTGCAGCGTGCATGACTTTTAATGACCCTGTCATTAAAAACTTCAAATTAGCCCAAAGCTTTGAGCCGTTTTTAATGAGTTTACTCCAAACATGGTTAAGAATGGAGACATAACTACGCTTTACAAAACTGACATGCTGAAATTGAACTCTTTAATACATTTTGTTAGGTCTTTTTGTTTGTTCTTTTTGGAAAATATAAGTAATTGGATTCTGCGGTAGCTTCTGAAGAAATGCTGCAATGTGTCTGCGTCTCAGCTCCAGGTCGCCCTCCTCTTCCTCACGTCTGTCCGCAGCAGCAGCAGAGCTAAAGACGACCCGAGTCTCCTCTCCACACGGCAGACCCACAAAAAAAAAAAAAAGAATCAAGCTCACCTCTGAACTCTTTGTAGATGTTAATGTTATAGTGATAAGCTGTGTAAACACCTATATACTTCATCATTTATAACTCAGTAATGACTGTCCTCTATTCAATCACACTACTTTCTGTCCTTCATCCTCTGCTTCTGCCTCGTAGCTCCAGTCTGCTTTAGATGGCTTGAATGAACCTTCTTTGCTGGGGAACAGGAGCTTGAGACTTTCCACATTGCAGAGAAGATATTTCTGCTAATTATAGCACTTTCTATTTATTGTTTTCTGATTCTTTTTGAGCCTTGATATGAATCACGCCACCTTCATGCCTATACCCTCTATGTAAGATACAATGAGATGTATATTGAATTTGTGTGTTAACTTTCATAATGGTTCTAAGACGTGGGCAGACTTTTTTAAAATGTAAATTTAGAATACAATAAATATGAACTGCACATAAGTTTTGATGAAACCGAGAGCCCATCACACTCTGCACTCTGTCTGTTCATTCCTACGCTCTGTTTGTACGCTAGATCAAACTCTGAGGTGATGTCAGAGGTCGTCAGGGTCTCTCACCTCCCTACAGTGGAGACAAAGTCCTGCAAGTAAACGTTACATGTTTCCTAAAGAAGCCAAGGATTCACATTGAAATGATCCAAAGTAAAATGATTCCTTGCTAAATGATTCAAGATATTCAAAGCCGGTTTTTACAGGACTGAAGTAAAAGAAGGAAATGGGGACGATATGACATCATCTTAGTGCTGAATGTGAAATACAAATCTGCAAAAGTAACTTAGTACAGTGTTAAGATCTTTATGGAGTGGAAATGACCATATTTCCTTTTGAAATGTTAAGTTAAAGTACAAAGTATCCCAATAAGAAATCCTGGAGTAGAAGTGTGTGAAAGTGTGTGTGAGCCAGAACACGATCCCATCACTCTGCTACCTAACTGTTGTGTCCGGTCGTACTTAACTGTGCGGACTGAACCATCTCGTGCAGCGCTCCCATTACTACTGAGATTTATAGTAACCATGGTGACTGCTTGGGATGAAGATGCCCATCGCTACAGCTGCAACACACCGAGGCAGGTGACGTAGTGACAGCTCCCGGCCTATAAACCCCACCCTCTCCTAAATATCCTTCCAAAGAAGAGTTCAAAAGCTGCTGGTACCATATGTGTGTGTGTGTGTGCGTGTGTGAGGTCATTTCAGGCAGCTGTCCTTGTCAGTCCTCAGAGGTTATTGTTAGAAACAAATGGTGTCCTTGGGATAACTTTCCCGTGGCGTGTAGGAAGGCTGCTTGTTGTTAAAGAAGCCCAGCACCTAAAGTGAGGGTGAAACCTCTCCAATGTCAGAGATGACAGAGAGCTTCAGATCATCCAATAGAAAACCAGTTCAAACAGGAAAACTGAATTATAATCCACGAAAAGGATTTGATGCAGATTTCTACAGGAAGTAAACCGGGCCGGACGGGGAATCTTCATGGCTTTGGAATGATTTGCACAGAGGAAGAGAAGAAGATATAATAAAGAATAATATCATCAGCAAAACAACATCAGCCTTCAGCTTGTGATCGCCTCAACAGATGAGGGCAGAAAAACAGCTTGTGACTCTTTGGGTGCAACTAACAGTTCAACCATCTGCCTGGATGCTAAACATTCACTGACGCATGAAAAGCAGCAAAGCGACTGAAACTGAAAGTGAACATGAAAGGAGACGAGAAGAATCCCAGCAGGTATTGTAAGACATACCACCTTTATTAAATGCACAGTATCACAAGGAACATCTCCATTAATTTGTGGATAAGCTACTCACATGATGCACAAAGCATTGAATTGATTGATAGAACTGGCTGATTAAAGCAGGATTAAATCTGCCAGGAGAGGGCGCTCTCTCTCTCTCTCTCTCTCTCTCTCTCTCTCAAACACACTGTCTTGCATCTCGGAAACCCCAGTCGCACACACAGACACACTCTCTTTGTATCCACACAGTAAGTAAAACTTGAGTTATCTGCACAGGGATGAAAACTGTCATCGTTTTTTCTTTTACCATATATTTACCAAAAAAGTATTGACCCCGCCCCCCCGCCCCCCAGAGATAGATTACATTCAAAAAAAGGTCCCGACCCTGCTAGATTACATTCAAAATAATATACTATTCATGATGCAAAGTCACAGTTATTCATCTGAAAGAGGATCAAAATAGGCTACAGTCAGTCAGAGGTGAGCGGTGGGGGTCGGCCAGGAGGTGACCTTTGACCTCCTTGCCATCGGCCACGTGTCTGCTGGGACGCCCGTCGGCGAGGAGAGATCCTGATGTTGTGTCAGATCAATAGTCCACGATCCTCCCACAGACAGACACACACTCACACACCGGCGTCGGCGTGAGCTCCCCATCACAGTGGAGAGGAAAAGAGATAGCCTCCTTTTTTTTTCTTCTTCTTCTTCTTCTTCTTCTTCTTCTTCTTCTCTTTTTTCCAGAAAAACACACATTATTCGAAGAAAGAAAGTCCTCCGCCGATCAAAAGTCGCCAAAAAAGGATTGTATTCTCACCGTTATTATGAACGAGCACAAAGAAATCATACAATGTCGCACAAATCAAATAGTATTTACAGATAGTATGTATTGCCAGTGGCCCATAACACGTTGTCTTCAATAGATGTCACACAGTTTTGACATGATACCTGCTTCAAACAGATTATACTATTAAACATAGCCTACTATTCATATAGACAAATATCAGAACTGTACAGAATGGACAGCCATTTATATACAGCAGACATATGACCAATATACAAATCTGATGGGGGAAGAAAAGAAGAGCGGTAAAGTTCAATTTAAGATTTTAGTCACGGCCAGCAGAGTGAAGGTGAATTTTTTTTTCTTTTTTCTTTTAGTGTAGTTAATGTTAAGCACAGCAGCACAGGCTGTGCACCTGGACTTAAGTAAAGCTACAAAGTGTGACAGAGCTTGTTGTTGTTTTCCTCCACATACATGATGATTAATTCTGGAGTGTGTCTCTGCAATCATAGCTGACGCTTTTTGTCCTTTTTTAACCCCCCAAGGGACAGTTTAAGGGCAATCAGATTCTTAATTAACACTTTAACTGCTCCCTCTTACTCGACCACATATAGACTCAAAGATTAAATCGCAAGAAGTGCACTAATGAAGAAGTAAGTAAAGAAACGTACATAAATAAATAGCAAAGCAAGGGAGTTACACTGTCAAACCTCAATATACTGTATTTACCAACATCACAGCACAGAAAACTGCATCAAATCCCCTGTGAAGTGGTTCGTAACTGGGCAGAAAAAAACAGGTAAGACAGCTTCAAACGCTCCATTTCATTTGCTCTCCATACCACAAAGTGATCACAGCCACAAACAACCGCGTCGACACGCACAGCATTCCTCCCTGTTTTCCCTCAGGATGCATACAAAACCACCATTTTACACATATGGGCCACTGAGTGTCAGAGACGTCAACAACTTTGCTTAAATGGCTTTGCTGGTGAATGAAAACCCCAAACTAATAATTGTGCTCATGGTGTTGAGATGGGCACAGATTAACCCCAC
The DNA here is from genome assembly GCF_046128005.1 of Genypterus blacodes. NCBI lineage: Eukaryota > Metazoa > Chordata > Actinopteri > Ophidiiformes > Ophidiidae > Genypterus > Genypterus blacodes. The sequence goes on along the minus strand of NW_027466886.1, from coordinate 101,720 downwards.
CCAGTCCTCCATTACTGTGCTTTGGATAAATCAGATTAAACCAAAACTAATGGTTGGGAATGGAGCGTGACCCTATCCTGGTTTTGACTTTGTAAAATATAAAAGGATATTTACAGAAAATATAATAGATGATCATCAAATGCTTTCTGCCCTTCTCTTTTAAAACCTTTACACACACCGGGAAGGCCCTCATTCATCCTTTGCAGGTTTTACACATTATTTTTTTTTTAAAGATACAGTATATTATATTTATGCATATATCTGTGTATGAACAAGCAATGTGAATGGTTCATATTTGTTAAAATGAGCAGGCGAGCCCCTTAAGCTCAGATTTAACAGAAACTCTGTTAGTTATCGATTTTAAAAAAACAAGATATTAAAACAGGCTGTGATAGGCATAGAAAAAGCGTAAGTAAATTCATCTTAAACTGTATCTGCACGCTTTCCATAAATTTCCCTTTGTTCATCCTCAGCAAACATGGTATGAAATAAAGATCATATAAAGGAACGAATGCCTTTGCAGTGGGTTTTTCTTGTATTTGTTTTTTCCATAAAGCTGAATAATCTTCTACCTATGAGTCGGTTTCATGTTTCACGTTCAGGGAGGACGGATGGTTTGGATAACGTCACATAAACGTCTACACATATTTTGGTTTTTGCGAGTGGAACATGCCTCAGGAAAGAGTGAATGAACAAAAAAGAACGTAAAGGAAAAATAAAACACTCAAAAAATTTAAGGCTTTTGTCGAACTAATGAGGGCACAGACGAGAGCATTTACAGTAACATTTACAGCCAGGTACTGTACACACACACACACTAACACACACACACACACACACACACACACACACACACACACACACACACACACACACACACACACCTTCATTGTCTCCTCTCGTCTTCCCCGTGTGCAGAGAAACATTACAAATACGCCTCCACATACAAACACCCCCCCCCCCACACACACACACACACGCACACATACATGCCTCGTCAGCCTAGGATGTCCAGGTAGACGGGCGAGGCCTTGGCCAGGCTCTGCAGCAGGCTGTGGATCTCCTTGATGTTGAGCCTCATGTAGGGCTCCCTGTGCCAGCAGCCCAGCATCAGATCGTACACCTCTTTAGGACAGGTACGAGGCCGCTGCAGCACGCGGCCCTGCGTGATACACTCGATCACCTGCAAGACCACACAAAAACCATTGTGATCACTGTTTCAGACAGTAGTGTTTCTTACGGCACGACAGTTTGTGTTTACTGCTCCTTATGCTTTATTGTACTTTTGTGTAATCCCAATTGCACACCCAGCCGTTTGTAGAGGGGAATGTCTCTTGGAAATGCCTCTGAGCTTTGGGCCGGTTGAATTTTCCTGATGTTGTGGGCCTGTAAATGTCTTAAATGTCAGGCTAACTACAGCAGATGGGCTCACAAAGAATGTGTTCAACAATTGTGGCGAAATCTGAGCTATAGAAAAGTTGAAAGTTGAATTTGATGCTGTGAGTTTAGCTGAGGTTCAGCTGAGGTTCAGCGGAGGTGGCGGTGGGTTCTGACCTCGTTGTTGGAGAGCTGGTACCAGGGCTGTTTGCCGTAGGTGAAGATCTCCCACAGAACCACGCCCAGGCTCCACACGTCGCTCTCTGTGGTGAACCGCCTGTACATGATGCTCTCAGGGGGCATCCAGCGGATCGGCAGCATTGTGTGACCGCCCACCTGCACACACACAGAGAGAGAGAGAGAGAGAGAGAGAGAGGGAAAGAGAGAGGGACAGATTTTACAGCATCATATGTCACAGCTTACAGGTCCCCATATCTCACACACAGTGGATCTTAGTATGCAGGTCGGTCGTGATCCAGGGCAGGAAACGTCTCATTCTGGGAGCAGTTGGCCTGATGGTGGCGCTGTAGTAAATTTGATTATAAAATAACTGCCGATGCAAAGTGTGTATCTGAGAAGTGATTTGTTTATTTTGAATGCGTGTCAGGAATATTGGACAGCAGAGGGCGCTGTGGGGATTCAGGCTGAAACCCCAGATGTGTCTCATGTTTCTCATAACGAAAGAAGGAGATTTGTGTCATATAGTACAAATATACAAATTCTTGATGCATTAAATATCATCAGGTTGTAAAGTAAAAGGTAAAATATTCTCTCTGCATTACAGGTAAACATCCTGCAAAATTCTGAGACATATTTTTAGACACAACCTGCCCGCACCCTTTGTAATATGATGTATTCCTTACTTATGAAAAACCTGCCCATGCATTTTGCACTGCCGGCCCTTATTACCATGGAAACCCTAATATTATGCAGATTATAGAATTTGCATTTAAATTGTATTAAAAATAGATAAAATGTTTCTGGTTAAAATTGTAATTTCTGCTGCTTAACAGTTATTCAAGGCTAAAACCGGGATGGAATTCCAATTATGTGTTCCAGACTGGTCATGTGTGGGTGCGTTTCCATATAATTGTATGTGTATGTTGCAAGACTGTGTGTGTGTGTGTGTGTGTGTGTGTGTGTGTGTGTGTGTGTGTGTGTGTGTGTGTGTGTGTGTGTGTGTGTGTGGTTGTGGTTGTGTGTGTGTGTGTGTGTGTGTGCGTGTGTGTGTGTGGTGTGTGTGTGCGTATGAAGACATTAGGACAATGTGTGGTCATGTAGGCTCACTCTGTAGTAGTCTGTGCTGTAGACGTCTCTGGACATGCCAAAGTCTCCGATCTTGACCAGCAGGTTCTCGCCTACCAGGCAGTTCCTGGTAGCCAAGTCTCTGTGGACGAAGTGCTGCGAGGCCAAGTACACCATGCCTGCAGCGATCTGCTGGGCGATGTGCAGCATCTGGGACTGGGTGAGCTCCACCAGGATGCTGTGCTGACCATCTGACATTAAGACCGCGTCAGGGCCGTGGGACCTGAACCCAGAAACACACCATACACACCATACAGAAACTACTCAGGCACTCATATGACACTAACAACTGGCTTAAGAGCATAAACACAAAACTGTACTCGAGTATCTAAAATATGAGCGCTCAGTGTGAAGAACCATTTGAGTCATTTTGAACTATTGATATTTTGACATTTAATGGAAAATCCCTAAATTTGGAGATCTTAGATTTTTGCAGATTTGTATGTGTGTGGTTTGGAGCAAATTCTGAATTAGAATTTCAGTCAAATTAATTTCCCCCAAACCTGGAGATGTCTTTCATCTGAATTGGAAACACAAGAAAATAAATAAAGAGTTCCATATCAAATCTCAAATTTGCAGAATTGATGCACAACTTGACGTATTCAAAAAAGGTCAACCAATCGCGCTTTTTGTGTATTTTCACAAATTAAAGTTCACAAAGTAACAAACACAGTTAAAAGTGGGATTAAGGCATCACAACTTCTTTAGGGACTCGAAAATTCTATGTTTAGGTTTTGATTTGAATGAATTCAAAATCTAAATCTGCCAAATGAATTCATCAGGTAAATGGAGTGAAGTAGAAGTAGAAAGTAGCACAAGATAGAAATAGTGGAGGAAAGTACAATGCCTAAAACGTGTGTATTTCCAACTGTACTTAAACTGCACCTCTGATAATGTGGCACGTGTGTGTACGTACACAAAGGTCAACATGTCAAACGTCCAGTGGATCTTACCTGAGGAACTTGTTCAGGTCACCGTGCTTCATGTATTCAAACACCATGATGAGCGGGTCACTCTCCACACACACGCCGTAGAAAGTAACAATGTGCTCGTGCTGCAGGTTGGTGAGGAGCTCGGCCTCTCTGTAGAAGTCCGCTCGGCCGCTCTCGCTGGCCTCTTTGAGGGTCTGAAGGAGACACAAAGACTCGTGTTAATACAGCGAGCGGCGTTATCTACGAGACTCCACATCCGCTCGATAGGATTCGGTCAATGAACGACACGTGAATTGATTATTTTGACCGATCTGCACCTTGACTGCCACGTGGAGCTTCTCCTGGTCCGGCGTCAGGTTGTAACACTCGGCGAGGAAAACCTTCCCAAAGGCTCCTTCCCCCAGCTCTCGCTTCAGCACAATGTTGTGTCTCTTGATGTGTTGGACAACTGCAACGCCAAAATAGGACGGATGGTTAGTTGGTGGGAACAGGACACATTTGTGAACCGGGACTGGCTATTGAATTTCAATAACTTGTACCAACTGAAATACAAGAGGGGATTGAACAAATGCAGACACTTTCAAGTCAAAGGAAGGGTATGTTTTTGTATGAGAACAATATTTAAGCCACAATAACCACATCAATCTGATGTAACACACACAGTATAAGAGCTCTTCATTTTTCAGTTTTAATGGGAAACAAATACTGTCTATAATAAAGGCGTATAGATAAATGTGTGTATAGTAATGTGACAGCAAACACAAGATAGATTTAGCAGTAAAATGTATTAATACAACTGCAATGTGTTTTCTTTCCATTTGCTTCTCAGTTTAATTCATCACTATTTAAAATGCAGAAGAAAACTTTAAACTTCTGCCCATATTAAGCATATAGAGGTATAGTTCTGAATTTGTTGTTACTTTATTAACTGTGGATTGCACCTTGACAAGGACTTAGTTTGGCTTACAGTGTGGTAGCTATGTTTCACATCAGCTTCATTTGAGCCAATATGTGTGTGTGTGTGTGTGTGTGTGTGTGTGAGAGGTCATGTTTCTGTATCCTCTGTAGTCTTCAGTCACCTCTACCACAGTGCAGCAGGATGCAGTGAGTTTGGCGTCCAGCTGTGACCTCTGCATGGATTTATCAGAAAAGGTGCAGGTTACCCAGTCATCTGTCAAACCACTCGCCAACTCACAGGTGTCTGATTTCAGCATGCTGCCCGAGTTACGGAAGTACTGCGGGTTCTCAATGACAGGAATCTTTGTCATCCCGATGATCACCGCGTCTGGGCCCATCTCCGAGGACGACGGGGTGTTGTTGCCATTGGAGACATGGTGAAGAGGGCTGGCCGAGTCGTCGTCATTACTGATGACTGAGGAGGAGCCTAGGGAGCCCCCAAAGAGGAGGAGGAAGAGAAGATACAAGAGTGGAGACAGACATAGAGAGAGAAGGGGGCGGGGAGAGAGGAGGAGGAGGAGGAGGAGGAGGAGGAGGAGGAGGAAGAGGATTGGAAGGAGTTGTAAATACTGGATCATATAATGGCAAGCAGATATCAGATCTGAGGCGGACATGTCATCATAAATCACCATGAGGAAATGAGTTTACCCTTAATGCCGAACTTGGAGTTTCTTCCATATTTCAGAATGATCACCATCAGAACACAACCGGTCAAGGCGACGCCTGCGATTCCCACGACAACATACACCTGGAACAAGCAGAAAACATGTTCTGTGACCAATCTGTGGCTTAAAACGCCTGCCAGTCATTCCATAGATACGGACAGACGAGGGTCACTCACTGCAACACTGTCGTCCAGAGGAGGCGGTGGGGAGTCTGCAAAAATGCATCAAGAGCAAATGACAATATTAATCTATAACTGGAATGTTTACCCACTTAGATGTCATTTTAAGATAACTTTGATTGGTGGAAAATGCAGGAAACAGATTTGATGGTAAGAGATCAGGCACCTACCTGTGGTGTCTGCACAGAGGAGTCATGGATCAGGGACATCACACAACAAAGTGAAGAGTAGAATTGATTAACAATATAATCTGTCATAATCCCACATTGTGACACAGTGTGTCTACGTACAGGTGTGTTTGAAAATGTAAATGCATCACTCACCAATGTAAATTTCCTCTGAAATAAAGAAAAACAAAATCAATATCAGAGTCTGAGTCTGAAACTAGCTGCTTATCAAATGTGTATTGAGTATGGAGAAAGGCGAGACCTGGGTCAATGTCGGGCGGGTCGATGAACTGGGCGACGACCTTCTTTTCGTCCTGGCCGTAATCGTTGCTGGCCACCAGCGTGTACTCTCCGTTGTGGATGTGCGTGGGGTTGACCAGCTGCAGGCAGCCGTGGTACTCGCTCTCGGTTGACAGGTGGATGAAGGTGCGGATGAAGTCCTGCTCCTGCAGAGGCTTGTTCTTGTGGTACCACTGCAGCTTGGGCTTGGGGTTGCCGGTCACGCTGAAGGGGATGCACCAGTGGTGGTCTCTCTCGGGCAGGAGCAGCTGCTGGATGGTGGGGGCAACTGACATGGAGGCAACAGTAGAGGAGAGGAAGAGTAATAACAGGATGATAGGAGATAAACAGCGGGGGGGAGGGGAAGTTTAGAGGAAAAAAGGAGAGGGAGGTACCTACAGGGAAAGAGGGAGAGAAATTGCGCAACGTCTGAACGCTGACGGCAGGGAAATGTGGAAGAGGAGAATGAGGAGAAATGGACTAAACTATGGGCGAGTGAGAGTGCACAGCGATGCACGAGGAGCTTCACAGGAGGAAGAGTTATGGACAGGAAACACAGAGAGTCAATAAGATTTGCAGGGAGACAGTAATAATAACAAAGTGAAGGCTTTGTGTTCCCTCTGGAGCGAGCAAAACATTCAGATGATCATGGCAGAAGAACATGAGCCATCACTGTAGGTCTAAGGGTGTGATGTTAGCTTTAAGTCCTTACAGAGGATGTTGAGCTGCAGGGTGGCCTCCGACTGGCCCACCATGTTCTCCGCACTGCAGACGATCTCTCTGCCGTTATCGTCCTGTGACAGGCCGGACAGGGTGAGGCTGCTCTCCTGGTCCATCGGCTCTATCTGCAAATACACACACACACACAAAGTCATTCAGCACATACGATCACACTGGATTTACAGTGTGACATAGTTTCTCAGGGAAATATTGTTTCCCTCTCCCTCAGACTCTGAGTCTCTAAGTCGCCGTCTTGTTTCATCCATTTATTTGATCTTGATAGTTTATTATTATGGTTTGCTTCTAGATTTTTTATTATTTCAGTCCTGATTTTTTGAAAAACTCCATATCAGGTTCAAAGTAATCATCATTGCTGTATCAATCAAGTATTACATGCACTTGAATACACTGATGTGACACTATTCCTTACAGTCAGTTCTTATAATACTTGTACACTTGAATACTTTTGTAGTAGTATTTTCACTCATAATAGTATTTATTTTGTTATTGCATTAGAACCTGATTGACCTAATTAGTGTTTTGCTTGCGTCTTCATCACAAACTCATCTGATTACTAGTCTTCCTATACCGAATGTGTCCAATTTCAAAGTCTTTTCTCCATTTTAAAGAACTCTTCAGGAGGCCAAACTAAGCCGTAGACCTGCGATGAAGGGTTCAAACAAGGCTCACCTCGTGTTGCGTGGCGAGCAAATCCAGGTTCCACAGGATCAAGGGGGGAGGCGAGCCTGAAGCCGTGCACACAGCTCTGATGCTGCTCCCCGCCTTCTCCAACACCAGCGTGGGTGTGACCTCCACTCTGGGCACCTCTGAGAAATACAAACCAAAAACATTAAGCCGGAAACGGTCTTCACATTGATTCTTTCTGCCTTCTGACTTATCAGATATCCGGTTGCGTGCTATAACGCGGTTTCACGTTACCGCAGTCTGGTGGTGTGAGTTTAAGAAAGGCCCTCCTCACTCCTCTCTCGTCTATGCATTTCAGCTCTTGGCCCTCCAGTTCTTCTTGGAGCCTCAGTTTGATCCACAAGTTCTCACACACGCAATCCAAGGGGTTACCAGTCAGGAGGAGCCTATAGAAAATGCAAACTCATCACCTGTGCGGCAAATATGCACAAATATGAAGAAAGATACACTGAAAATGTCTCATGCCAGTTGTGACACTTACATGTATGATGTGTTCACGCTTTGAAATGTTCTCCAGGACAGTGTTGACAGATTGTTGTCTCTGAGATTTCTAAAACAGGACAATAACAATACATTCTTGGATCAAGTCTACATGTGTACAGCAGCCCTGAATCAAATCGGGCTCTTTAAAAAGCTTCTTACACATATTGGAGTCTGGAATTGTTGAAGAAGGCGTCTGCTGATATGGAAGTCAGTCTCGTTTTCGTCACTGTTCTGTTGAAAGACGGACATGAGGGAAAACGTTATGATATCAAAACGTCTTTGCTGCTTATACTGCATGATACTTACAGGTTTCTGAGGTTGATGTAGTGTCTCAAACTGTTGTCATTGATGTCAAATAGTCTGTATTGGTTCGCAATGTATCTGTAAAGACAAACATAGACGGAAAAGCTGTCATGACTGGATCTCACACACCGTTTCAGACAGAGAGTGTGTGTAGATTTGACCTGTGTAGCATCATAGTTCATAGTAAAGATGTTCACGCAATAAATATGAAAATCCATTAGAGTTTGGTTTTCAGTTTCAGATGTTGCAGTTGATTCTGGAGACTGGCTTGCTTCCTTTTTCCATTTTTGCGGGATTTGAGTACATTTTGATACATTTTACAATGCAACCCCATCTCGGGGAAAGCCAATCGGAGCGCTGTCACATAATTCCCTTACTGACTTCAGGGGCTCTGTTCCTATAAGATGCAGATTTAGTGAGTTAGCTGGACAACTTTGCTGAGTAAATCCTGGAAGCGGAACAAAGACCAGAGTAAGAAATACACATTCTGAGTTCTTGTACAAAGTGATCTAGCTTGGAGCAGATCCCATATCTGCAGAATGCTTAGTTGTCCAAATAACAGCACACATATTAGTTTGTATAGTTTGTAAAATAAAGCCTCTATATATTTTGACGACTGTTCTCAGTTTGTTTGTCAGCTGTTCACATCTCACATGAATACAAACCTGGTGCCTTGTTTACAACCTGTGCTGATGTAAACAAACATATACAACATCTGAAGACATGAATAATGAAATACACCTGACAATGAATTTAGGAGTGGCAGCTTCCATGACATTTGATGTTGTTTACATCTGGATCACAGACTGTGTTTGATCAAAGTTTGATTGCAATTTGGATCATTTTTTATTAGCCTGTGTGTGTGTGTGTGTGTGTGTGTGTGTGTGTGTGTGTGTGTGTGTGTTGTGATGCTGCTACTTGTATTGTATTCATTTGACTATGCTGAGTTCACGTCTCCATATTGTTGCTTCCCTGAGCAGACATGCCTCTTGGGGAGAGACTGTGTAGACTAGAGCTGACACACACTATTCGTGTTTGTTGTTTTTTTAAATGAGGAAATGACTTGGATACATGTCATGACGAACACATGCAAGTCCACCGGGCTGTAAAACGACGTCAGGTGCTGTGACAGAACTATAAGCTCCAGTCCATCCGGTTTGGCTCCCCCAGTCTCTCCCCCAGCTCCCCTCCGCCCTGCACCCTCCACCCTCCTATGGGTGCCAGTTGTAGCCTACATGTGCTGGTTGTAGCAGGTACGACGGGCCTACACACACTGACGCACATAAAGCTCCACACAGCTGTGCACAAACCCTATCACCAGCTGCTGGCTGCTGCTGCTGCTGCTGCTGAGCGCCACCGCTGTGATCTGTAGACGTGTGATCCGGCGACTGGTTATTAGGCGATTTTAGTGTGTGTGTGTGTGTGTGTGTGTGTGTGTGTGTGCGTGTGTGTGTGTGTGTGTGTGTGTGTGTGTGTGGGGTGGGGGGGTTGGACATTTTGATCTGATCACGGACTTTAGATGTCATTTCAAACCCCGCAAAATACATAAATAAATAGATCAATCAAATCTAAATGAACACGCCGAGAGGCTGCGTAGAGGCCTGAGCTGTTACTCCATCACCTCCTCTGTTTGGTAAAGGAAACACCGACTGATCTAAATAAGCCTTATAACGCGCATTCTCACCAACATTACGCATACACACACACACACACACACACACACACACACACGATCACTGTTACTAGCACGCGTAACCTCCATCACGCACGCACACGCACGCACGCACACACACACACACACAGGCACACACAAATACACGCTACAGGGTAATGTATGTATGAATTTTGACTTGGAGATTTGGATCCAGGTCTTTATTGATTATTGATCTTCAATCCATTAAGGGTGAGGGAGGAGAAGGGGGGGGGGGGGGGGTGATGAGGCCCAGTGTTATTTACATTATTTCCATTATTATTCCCCTCTGTATTGTCGCCATCACTAACCCCCTTATCACAACGAAAGCGGCTATATTGTGTGTATCACAATATAGCCGCTCCTAACAGGCTCGGCATCTTGCCATCTATTCTGCACGACCATTTCCCAACACACGCGCACACACACACGCGCACACACACACGCGCACACACACACACACACACACACACACAGACACGCAGACACGCACACGCACTTACATCTCGGTGATGTTTTCCATGTCATCCAGCATGAGGACGGGGAAATCCTCGATCCCCGGTTCGGAATCAATACATACAATCCTTGAGATGCTGCAAGTGCAGGACGCCGGGCAAGCGTCGCCAAACCGCCACAACAGCCCCGTAGTCACAAGCAAAAACAATCCGAGACGAGCCATGCCATGTCCCCCCGCGTTGGAGTCCATCGCGGGTCCAATGGTATCCCACGAATCCCCCCCCCCCTCCTCCCTCCCTCCCTCCCTCCCCAGCAAGAATGTGCTCAAAATTATTATTTTTTAGGGGGGTGGGGGGGGGGGTTATATGATGAGATTTCCTTTTTCTTTTCCTCTCCCCTCGTTGCCGTGATGTGGCCAAGTTAATCCTGTTCGAACTCCGCAGGAAAGAAGAAGGAGAAGAAGAAGAAGGAGGAGGAGGAGGAGGAAGATGAAGAGGCAGGCAGGCAGGCAGGCAGGCAGGCAGGCAGCGGCGGTATATACGTTGGTCAGGAATGCGCAAAGCCCCCGGTGTTCATATCAAGATGCCGCGGACTGGACTGGCTGACTGGCTGACTGGCTGACTGACTGACTGACTGGCCTCCCCGTGTCTCCGCAGAGCTGCGATCACACTACTGCATATCGATGCCGTGGAAGCGAGGTGTCAAGTGCTCCGTCCTGGCTCTGCTGCTGTCTCACCCACCCCCCACCCCCCCTCCACACACACACACACACACACACACACACACACACACACACACACACACACCCATCACCCCCCTCCTATATATCTCAAACTCAGACAATTTCTCCTATTTCTGCCTTTTAAAAACAACAATAACAACAACAATCACCAACGCTCCCCACCCCAAAAACACATCAACAAACAAATCTGACATGTTCCAGATGTGTACAGATCAATAACGCGGGGGGGCTGCACAGTAGAGTGAGGGATACGTGATGATGCTCTGATGGTGTGTGTGTCTCTCTCCACACACTATCTCTGCTGTGTATCTCCAGCCATTAGGCCCATAGTGTGACGTATGGTTGACGCACAAGACAGGGTGCATCTATGAAAAACAATTACCTACCCCATGTCTGCGAGCATCCAATGGGTCCCAGCACAATCGATAATCAATGTGTGCTTACTTACTATATAGGGAGAGGAATGAACATGTTAATGCATTCAGAATGTCACAATAAATGAGCTTATGGCTATTATTGTTCTTATGGGTTGAGTGTGTGTGTGTATTCTGTTCATTTTGGAACAAATCATCATTTGTAATTTACTCTCTTAGTACCTTGAAGTTCAATTTGTGAAGGTTCTATTTCTATTCCTTGTGTGTTCTGCATTGGTGTCAATATTGCTCTCATCTGTTCAAAATTGCAACTTCTTTGATTTTGTTTTGGTGTGTTTTCAGTCTTTTTTATTAATAATCCTTGATTTCAAACCCCAAATAATCAAACAACTCCTGTTTATCATTGGATTCCTACATTTCATCCATAATGAGGAGGACACGCTAAGCAGGGACACATGATCTGTGACACAGCCTGGATGGTAAGTGTCGATATGGTGACTTGCTTTTTACAAATGGCGCGGACAATGTCAAGTGTCGCTATGGATGCAGATGAAAACATGTATGCAATGTTTTCTTTTATCTATTATTATCTTTTTATGAGAAACATCAAAAAACGGAATTATATCTGTCTCCATGGTAACCCCAGACAATAGGAGAGGGAATAGAGCTCTTTATTTTGCAACAGATTCTTGCCTATAGATGAAGGAGCGTGACAACACTACGGGAGAGGGAGGTAAAGGTTTAAAATAGAGTCTAGTATAGAATCAAGAGTGGACTTCAGTTCCTTTCAAACTCTGCGATAAACTTGAAGATTTATTTGGGTAGAGCATGTATGTGTTTTTGGTTTAGAATTATGAGAAGTGGGTCAACCTCACTGAGTCAAACACAATACATACGCTTCACTACAAAGCTGTGACTTCACTGCACCTTCTTACAGATTTGGTGCCCAGGTTTGTCAACAGTGCAACCCTTCAGTCTGCAGCATTTCCAGCTCTTCCTCCTGTCTTCTCCCTGTGCACTTTGACCTCTGGGTCTCCACCGTCTGGCGGGCATTCATCCTTCCATCTCTGCTCCGGTGCCTCCTCCTGAGCCAGCTGGTGGCAGACTTGTCTTGAACCTTGTGTGTGGTGATGCAGCTGTGCACTCAGCCCACTGATTTACATCTTGCACTGTGCAACTTCCTCTCAGGCCGAGTTTCCCTCCTCGCAAGACAGATTTCAGCCCTGGATTTACCTGCACTGTAACATATATATATATATATATATATATATATTCAATCATTTTGGCTTTCAGGACTGGATCAAACTACCCTGCTGGTTACGGACACACTGTAAGTATCATATAACAGTATAAACTACATAGTCGGAAAATTGGTTATTGAGATCACAGTTGGTCTATATTAACTCTAGCAGTCACTTTAAGGCAGAAACCTCTAAACGGAGGCCATGTTTCAAAAAGTTTCATCATTACCAAAGACTCAGGAAGTGCATTTGAATGGGGAATCAATACCATATCCTCTGACATGGTTGTGAACAAATGGCTGTTCAGAAGTGCTGCGTCTTGATCCTGAGTTTGATATTTAGTGACTGATAATAAGATTGTCTTGATTCAATTTCTCCCATATACCACCATGATGTGCACTATGAGAGGGAATTAAAGTAATTTTCACTCACTTTTTGGCTGAAGGGCATGTCCTATATTGTTAAGATTCCACTCCTTCATTGTCTCCTTCACATACTTCTCTGTGGTAAAATTAGTGACTTCATCTGACCTGATTTCTACACCTTGAGCTTTTCTTCAGATAAAAGTGGCCTGAAAAAATCTGTGCAATGATCCACTGCACCTTTACTGATTTGTAGATTATTGCAATCCATTAGATCACCTCTGAAATAAATCAAAATGGCTCAAATCACCAACTTGATCAAGACAGACTATTAAATGACATGAGCTGGTGAAGAGGCTTGCATTAATGGAAGATAGATATCTATTTATTTGGTGGTATTTTAAAACTAATGACCCTTGGACATCTGGTGTTCTCTTAATTGCCCTTTATGGCAAGTTCCTGTCTCTAAGATGGCCCATGACCTCAGGATGCACACATATATCAATATCTTAGTTCAAACAGATTGCTGTGTTATTGTTGCTGAACTGCTGAACTTATTCAGTCTGTTGTCTGGTCAACAGTTGAATTTACGTTTAACAATTTGTGAATTACAAATATCTGCTTTAGCATGACGTTCATTGGGGGGCGGCAGCAGTTTGGGAATGGGAGGGTTGCCAGTTCGAGTCCCGTATGGACTAAGAAAGTGGACTGGCAGCTGGAGAGTTTCCAGTTTGCCTCCAGGGCACTGCAGAGGTGCCCTTGAGCAAGGCACTGAACCCCCAAAACTGCCCCACAGGCGCCATATCATGGCTGCCCTGCGTTGACCCCTCTCTAATGCATGTGAGTGTGTGTAAGAGGGGTACGCAAGACACATTTCAGATTGACGTGTTCGCATGTGATTTGACCCAATAAAGCAGCAATGCAGACAACCTGTGAATTCACACAGGAGTCATATCGCCTATGAGTTCCACAGACATGTCTCGGAGCGGTTTGAGCTTACTTCAGCGACTGAGAGGTTAACATGTCCGGTCAGCTCAAGGGACTGACACACTGCAAAAGCTCTACCATTCCCACGCGTCTGACAGGCCAGATGCAGAAACTCTCAAATTTGTTGAATGACTTTCCCGGATGTCCGCCCCACAAAGTGTAACTATCCCAGTGATTTGCCTCAACTCAGATCACAGATTGTTGTGCTTTCATCTCCGAACAACTCAGTCCGGATGAGAACTAATCCCTTCCAGTGATAACAAATCTCTTGATATTACTATCCACAAAGCAAACTCAACACATGAAGATTGAAGGGAACCCCAACATTAATCCTAGGCCTGTGGATGAGCCTGACAGGTGAAATTCAGGACAAACTAATTCCTTTGATCAGAACGGTCACAGGACAGATGAAGCAGTGTTTCTTATTGGCTAGTTAGGCCACAGGAGGCGGGGCGTATAAGCTGTGAGCGGTAGTGTTGCCTGCCAGACTTGGGCCTGGGAGGCAAAAGGTTTCTCTATTGGGTGTGTTCGAAATAATGTTCGACGTCGCCAAGCGGCTAAACTGGTTCCAGCCGGCGTATTATAGCCCCGTCCGCCCGCGCGCATTTGAAAAGACTTTTAGCCGGGTTGATAAATCGAGTTCACCCAGAATCTTCTATCCGAAAACCTGCACATAATCATCCCGGACGAAGAAATTGTTGTGTGCCGCGGGTTTCCTGCAGGTTTGTTCTCCGTGTGTTTTGCTCGTGTTCGTGCTTTTAACTCGCACGTCAGAGATGTTAGCTTGTTCATTTTAAGCTAACATGTGTAAACTGTCGCAACGTGTACACAGCAGCTAGCAGACACGCCTCACACATACTCACACACACACAGACACTCACACACTCAGGGAGCAGCTCCTTAGCTTAGCATGTAGCGTGTCACAACAAAGTCGACATAAAGCAGATATAATTCCAGCTAGCTTTTAAACAGCGAAGGTAACACACACGGTCCCTTCTAACCATTTTTTTTTTACCGCATGTCAGTAAACGTAGCTAAGTCCGCAGTTTCCTTTAATTGCTGATAGTTCTGGCTATGTCGGTGCCAAATGGGAACATGTTGCTTATAACACGTAACGGACGCGGTGAGCAGTACAGCCAGTATGAAGTTAGACTGAACGCGAGTGCACATGTTGTTATTTGCCTTTGCTTTTTCGTGTGGTTTAAGTGTGGGTGGCTAATTTCAAAAACTGCGTAGGCACTGGCTAGCATCCCACGCTAAGTCAGTGTTAGCAAACGCCTCCTTTCAGACTGTTACCTGCGGACCAGTGCCAGTATGTTTGTGTGTTGTTTTTAAGGCTGTTACGCCAATAACATGCAACCCAGAGGCAACCTACGATTGAAAATGACATGCCACTGCTTGTCAAAGTCTATGTGTCATAGGCATTTTTGTGATTTGACTTTAGCAGCGTCCCAGACTGCCTTTATATCATTTTATTTCTCGTTTTCCTCTCTAGCAGATCCAGGGAGAGGAGCCTGTTTGCATTGCACCGAGAGTGCATGACAATGGAGGTGAAACTTGAACAGCAGGACGACGATATAGCATTCAGCAGTACTGACACGAATGGTAAGATCAGGATGATTTGCATGAATAAGAAGGTCGTTTATTTAATCCTGGAAAAAGCTGCACAAATGCACGTAATGGGAAGTTATTACATATGTGTTGAGATGGTAGACTAGTATGTGCATGAATACTGGCTGGGACTTCATGGCATGTGTGCATGTCAGATGGTCGCTGCTTCCTCCTGTCCAAGATACTGCTGCTCTTCCTGAACAGATCTCCCATTTTTTAATCCAGGAAGGGGACATGGAGTGATTGGACTTCTGCCATGATTCAGTCAAACCCCACATTGGGTTGAAACTAGGGCTGCACCTAACGATTCTTTTTTTTTTTACGATTAATCCACAGATTATTTTTTCGATTAGTTGATTAATCTATAGATTATATTTATTACGCAAATATTTTCCCCAAAATAAATATCTAATTTATCTCATTAATCTTTCAATATTTTCTTCAAACGTCTTCTCTTGAAAACAAACAAATGTCACAAAGATTTTGCGATGCATTATTCCACAAATAGCCACCTTTTGACGGATAATCTCGGTTTTACAGTCTGACATATTGCTTATTCAATTCAAGTAAAAGGGATGAGTGCAATCTGAATTCAACAACAAAACGCAGGCAAAGAGCCGCATGCTTCTACCTGCCGCAGCCATCTTACATCATTATGACGATGATGATGTCACCCCACCCCTACCTGCGTAGGTTGATGATCGCTCTTCTATATTATCGCTTCTTACAACATTGTAGTATCGGCACCAAAAACACAAATGAAAGAGGATTGAAACATTAACCTTTTGGGTGCTTGTTGTCATTTCAAAATGCTAAACGTAGACACACAGTCTTTGTCAGTAGTAGTAACAGTTATGTGAACTTTACATGTAATCAAAACATTTCCCTCCCCAGGTAAACGGCCAGCCGAAGACATGGATGAAGAGCAGGCCTTCAAACGTTCCCGCAACGCAGACGAGATGGTAGAGCTGCGGGTGCTCCTCCAAAGCAAAGTAATGCCCCCCGCCCCGCCTCCCCCTTACGACCCGGGGAACCTCAGCACGGCTCTCTGACCTTTCTGTGCTCTGTCAATTTGTAATGTAAATGCTTTGTTTCCCCTCTCCACAGAATGCAGGTGCTGTTATTGGAAAGGGTGGGAAGAACATAAAAGCCCTACGCACAGACGTGAGTAAATGGGTTGAAATGTTGCGAGCTATTCTGCTTACTCGGCCAAAAAAAGCAACCGAATTGGCTTGCGGCCCCTCTGAGGTGGAGGGGCCGCAAGCCAATGCATATAGGACTTTAGATATTAACCAACCCTGCATCATTTGACTCCTTGCCAGTAATTAGGTTTTACTGGACACCGCATATGGCCGAAAATATGACCACAGCGTTTTTTTAAGCTTCACAATTTATTGCAGGGCTGATGCATTGCACATTAAGCGAGCGGCCGCTGAGTGTTTAGAACAATGCAGGGGAAAAACCGTAACAGATTGAAAAGCTGCGGGCAGAAGCCACAGCCGATTACGCCTCCTGACCCCCCCCTCCTCCTCCTCCCCCGCCCACCATTTTTGCAACGCAACCCCCGAGGCGTCGAAATTCACTCTGAGCCCTCGTGGATCCACTCTCTGTTAGGCCTTACAAGTGGCGTAAAGTCTCTTTGTTCCGGACTGTTATCCTCTGACCAGGTTACACTCCCTGCTCTTTCTGCACTCACTCATAGTCTCAAGTCCCTCATTTTCACTTTTGGGGGCAAAGTTTAGTGTTGGAGTGTAGCGTGTATTCAATTAAAAATGTATTCCTTCTCCCCCCCCCTTTTCCCCCCCTTCTCCTTTTACTTTTTGTTTTTATTTTTGGCCCACCTTCCTCCGTTGCCCACGTACCGGATCGACATGCCCCTCCTGCGTTGCCCACCCTGACGTTGGCCCAACCTCCGCTCGCCCCTGAACGCCCGTCCACCACCCGACACTCCCGGTTGGCCCCGCCCATACACTGTGCCCCCTCCGCCCAAAACCCGGCACCTAACTTGGCCGACTTGTGATTGAATGCCCCCGCCCGCCCAATGCCAACCTCCTCCACCACAACCACCACCACAACCACCTCCTCCACCACCTCCTCCTCGGCCCACGCAGTACAATGCCAGTGTTTCAGTCCCAGACAGCAGTGGCCCAGAGCGGTATGTCCCACCAGTTATTGCCTCACTGCCTGATTAGCACAGTGGAACACATGTACTTTGATAACCTGCCTTCTGTTTCCATTTCAACATTTTGATGATCCACATGCCCCCCCCCCTCCCCCTCCCCCGTTACTCTTCCAACCCCAAACACCCCCCCACCCCCACCCCCGCCTTCCCTCCCCCCCACCCCCCTTCCACTTCTAAGAGACGTGTGTTGTTCCTTTTGATTTTTCTGTTCCATCTTCAAGCATCTCCATTAATTTGGACTGTTGTCATGACAGTCCCCCCCTCCCCCCCAAGTCTCCTCTCCATGCAGAGACCCTCATTGACGGCTCGCCTCCGCCGCACGTCCGTTATTTCCTCCTCTGGTTAGCGAACACGGCCTGTCGGATGTTGTTTTTCCTCGCTGTGGTCACAACGTTGGTGGAAAGCTGACATCTTCTTGTTCTTGCTCTGTCCTCTGTGGCCCCACTTGGCCCCCTTACCCCCCCTTCCCCTCCTACCCCACTGTTTTCAGCATCACTATCCATGATCTCTTTTAGAGAGAGAGAGAGAGAGAGAGCGAGCACTGGCTCATGTCTGGAGCCCCCCCCCCCTGTTACTCATCAATGTTGTCTGTTTATTTTATTGTGCCCCCCCCCCCCCCCCCCCCCCCCCCCCCCCCCCCCCCCCCCCCATCAGACCAGAGCTGCCCCCCCCACCCTCTGCTGTGTTCACTCTCTTCTACTACCGACCTTCCTCACTCCTCGCCTACCCCCCCACCTCCTCCCACCCAAGTCCCCCTCTCCTTACCCCGCCCCCCTCCCTCCCTCCTCAGCCCGATTCTTTTCAGTTTGTTATGTTTCTTTTCCGCAGTGATGGTGGGATACTGACACACTCTCTCGCTCTCGCTCTCTCTCCCTCTCCCCCTCTCCCTGTCTCTCGCCCTCCCCCTCCCCCCCTCTCTCTCACCCCCTCCCCACCTCCCTCAAATATGTGTGGCCTATAGTAGGTTTCTTTTGAGCCGTTCCGAAGCTGCCCCCCCCCCCCCCCCCCTCCCCCCTGCATGTGGGCTGCTTCTGTAGTCAGTCTGGTGTAGGGGAACAGTCAGTCAGTCAGTCAGTCAGTCGTGTGTCGCAGGCTACTTATTATAATACCATTTTTCCCCCGTTTGAGCCTTGTTGGTACTCTGTTGGTTCTCCCACGTGTTCTTCATCAGGTTGTTGCTCTCCGTTTGTACTTGTTGTTCTTGTAACGCACCTTGCTTCCTTTTTGTCGCCGCGACGCCTTCCGACAGAATCCTGAGCGTGAACGCCAACATCGACACCATCGGAGATATTCTGCTGAAGATCATACCGACCCTGGAGGAGGTGAGACTCGTGTCCTGCATGTGACTCCTGCATGTGGTTCAGGGTTCTAATCCTTTGCGTCTGTGCAGCGTCGATACGTTAGCCAGCAGCTGTCCTTGAATTTTAGCTCTCGGTACGGCGCGACTTCGCTGTAATCCGAGCGTAATGACCGTCTCTCTCATGATAACAAAGAGATGAGTTGGAACGTCCTCCTGTCCTGACTGATGTGTGTCTCTCTCTCTCTCTCTCTCGCTCTCTCTCTCTTCCCGTCTAGTACCAACATTACAGCGGAATCGATTTCGACTGTGAACTTCGCCTGCTGATCCATCAGAGCCTGGCAGGGGGCATCATTGGCGTCAAAGGTGCCAAGATAAAAGAGCTAAGAGAGGTACGCAGTCTCCGCCTCACCGTGACGCTGTTAGACTATCAGGCCACTACGTTTTTAAGTATTTACGCCCCTGATTAACTACCTTGATCAAACGGTAAAATAAAGTGAAAGTAGTTAGTAATAGAAAGTGCAGAACCGACCTTTCATGCCGCTCCCACCCATCACCGTGTTGTCATTCTGAATGTTTGGACCGGAGGCTCACATTGGTTGTTTCCCCGCACCCAGAACACCCAGACCACCATCAAGTTATTCCAGGAGTGCTGTCCCCACTCCACCGACAGAGTCGTCCTGGTGGGAGGGAAACCGGAGCGCGTCATCGAGTGTATCAAGGTCATTCTGGACCTGCTGTCCGAGGTGCGTTTGTTCAAACACACTCGCATGTGAAGGAGTGACATCACCTCACTGTGACGGGTTCTAGTCGAGTCAGCTTTATCTCTATAACCCAGTGGTTCCCCTCTGCTGTTCACTCGCAGGCCCCCATCAAAGGTCGCGCTCAGCCTTACGACCCCAATTTCTACGACGAGACGTACGACTACGGCGGGTTCACCGTGCTGTTCGAGGAGCGGGGCAGGCGACCCATCAGCGGCTTTCCCGTCCGCCCGCGCGGGGGCTTCGACCGCATGCCCCCCAGCCGCGGCAGCAGGCCGCCGCCCCCCTCCCGACGGGACTACGACGACATGAGCCCCCGCCGGGGTCCGCCGCCGCCACCGCTGAGCAGAGGTGGACGAGGGGGCAGCAGAGCGCGCAACCTGCCCCTGCCCCCGCCGCCGCTCCCCCGAGGAGGGTGAGGAAGACGTCCGCTCCTCTTTTGTGTTTCCCTCGATCCCTTTCACGTCCTTCTAACGCTGCCTTCTGTGTCCGTCCCTCTCCACAGGGGGGACAGGTTCTCACACGGCAGCTATCACAGCAGCATGGATGACAGACAAAGGTGAGCACAGCCTCAGATTTACTGCCCGGACGTCTCTTAAAGCAGACCGACGGCCATCAGTGAAGCATTACTCAGCAGCTGTAGCCCTGATTCAGAGTCTGGTCACAGGGCGTCTGTCCTCTCAATACCAACATGGCTGCACCGAGCATCTCAGTTCTATTGTGTTACTGTGGCTGCTCTCACATTGTGACAAACGCTCTCCCTTATCTGTAGCGACAGAAGAGGCCGAGGAGGGGATCGTTACGACAGCATGGTGAGTGCCATCTGTGTTTCCAGCCGCTCGTATGTTTGGAGCCACCTGGTCACCGGTCCTTTATGAATCGAGTGTGTACGCTTCAAAAGAAGGGACTGGGATCCCTAGTTTCTAGTGTAGTACGAGCAACGGAGGCTCGGGCGCCGTCGTGCTTTTCGCCGTGTGTGCAGACTCATCGAGGCCTGTTGTTGCCTGGCAACAGTTGTCTCCCTGGTTACCACAGAGCAGCCCAGTACGTAGTCCAGAGATCCACCAGGCTAGCAAATGAACTTGAGCTGAAGCCAAAGCCACTCCTGAGCAGGTTGCTCTCAGGTCCTTACAGACATTACAGGTATATACCACAACAAGAAGACCATAAATATAAACACTACAGGGTTCATCAGGGAGCTGTTTTAGTACCACTGTGTTGTCCTTTCATCAACACAATAAAACTCTGAGTCTGACATTTACTGCATTTTAGAATGGAATAGAAGCTTGAGTGTGTAACCTTAACCTTAACCCTTTACCTAACCTTAACCATGTTGGGACCACTGAGACAATGACATAATGCCTTTAGTTTACCTGATAGGAGGAAGGCGCAACTACGGACAAATTATTTTATGGATTTCTTAAAAGAACACGTGACTCGTCGCTTTTTTTTTTTTTTTTTTTGTGGAATATTTCCACCCAGATTCAAACTGCCTGAGTTCTTCCTCCCTCCATTGTGCCGCGTCATCACGCTCCTGGTCTGGGTGCTAAATGTGTGACGTAATCGCTCCATTTACAGATCTGTGATTATTATATTGCCGCCCTATTCGACACGTTTACCACCAAACAGGCCGTTGTCCTCTGTCGACTTCTCAAACCGAGTCAACAGAGGAAGGAACCCTCTGATGTGCCTGATGGTTTCCCGTGTCAGGAATGAGGCCTTTGTGGACGAGTGTGTGTGTCTGGTTTGCACAGCAGCCAGTCTGTATATTAAGTACGCAGGCATTTTTCTTCATTCCGCTGCCGCCTGTAAACCAGGCAACAGGATAACGCCGCCGTAATGTCATTGATTCTATCATCGCTAATGGTCTTTGGGAAACTGAGCCCGTCGGTCTGAAGCTGCTCTCTGTTCCTCCTGACGATCCTCTCATCCCCCCAGGAAGTCTAACACTCTGCAATTTTCACATTCGGAATTTCTCTTCTCTAACAAACTCGGTCACATTCTCGCGGTCGCAGACCTCAGATTTCGCATCGGGCCGTGCGTCTGTCGTAGGCAGCAGAATAGAGAATAGTATTGGCGGCGTCAATGCGTCTCTGAAATCTGTGCGGTGATTGATTCAGGCTGCTCTGATGGGGAAGTCGCTCCTGAGTGTTTGTAATAAATGCCGAGTATGAGTTTGATCATATTGGAGGAAAAGTGTCAAACTGTAATCGGCTCTATCTCTGCATAATCTTGTGCTTACTGATGTTTTTGTTTTGTCCACATGGGTGCTGGGATGCAGAGTGGAGGAGGATACGGTGAGTTTTGACTCAGCTGCTGCACAGATCTACACACAGATCTACACACAGATCTACACTACAACCTGACATCTTCTATTAAAAGCTCCTTACTGTTTAACATTTTACTCACTATTTACTTAACTTACTCTTGCACGGAGCAACCACCAGGCCAGCAAATCAATGTTTATGTGCACAGGTTGACCACATGAGCCAAACCAAAGCGTCGGTGCACTCGGCCTGGTTTAATTGCTTGTTTTTAAGATTTAACCGAAGCCATTCCAGAAGATAGATGTTGTAGTTCTAAGTAATAATGTGAACTCTGGTGTTGAGAGTAATGAATCTAATGGGAGCGGTAGTCAACAGTGGCAAACAGAACATTAGGTTTTGCCTCGATGTGAAGTCTCTGCTTGTCCCAGCATGCACGGCGCTGTAGCTCCTGGATGTCCAGGGGCTTCTGGATGCGTTAACTTCCTACCTGTGCTGCGCTCTTACTCTTCACTTTCTTGTTTCCCCTTCCAATGTTTTCAAAGACAACAATTCTTCCTGGGATCACTTTCCGTCCGGTGAGTGGGGATGTGATTGTCTCAGTGACTTGTTTCTCTTAAGGGTCAGTGCACTTCAGCTAAATACAGATCCAGGTTAAATGGAACTTTGTAACCTTCTCCTCAGGCGGCAGAGGCTCCTACAGTGACATCGGCGGCCCCGTGATCACAACGCAAGTCACCATCCCCAAAGACGTTAGTAAAGCGCCCGCCGTCACTCGCAATCTTTCGCTGCCCAAACAAACCTTTGATTTCCCCCCTGAGTCCGTCTCCTGTTGCTGGTCTTTCTCCTCTTCCAGCTGGCCGGCTCCATCATCGGCAAAGGCGGCCAGAGGATCAAGCAGATCCGCCACGAGTCCGGCGCGTCCATCAAGATCGACGAGCCACTAGAGGGCTCTGAGGACCGCATCATCACCATCACGGGAACACAGGACCAGATCCAGAACGCCCAGTACCTGCTGCAGAACAGGCACGTGCTCCAAAGACAAACAGTTTAGTCTCTGCAGCTGGAGGAGGAGGAGGAGGAGGAGGTCTGGACACACACACACGCATGGTTTAGCTGCTGGATTAGAATAGAATGTATACAGAGAATAGGAATTATGTTATTGAGGAATGATTTTAAATTTCACAGATGTGTCTAAGAGTTTAGACTAAACTGACACGTTATGGCCTTAATCTCTATTCTCCCTTTTGTTTTCCTCTAATCCAGTGTCAAGCAGTACTCCGGCCGCTTCTTCTAGGCGACAAGGGATGAAGAGGAAGAGTGAAGAAGCCATGCTGCCATACTTTTTGCTCCTTCTATTCAGAGCTTACATTCCTGTGCTTTGAGTAGATGTGCCCCCCCCCCCCCCCACACACACACACACACACACACACACACACACACACACACACACACACACACACACACACACACACACACACACACACACGTCTCTACATTTACATTTTTTTTAAACAGGGGTAGCAAACAAGGAGTCAATAACAGTAACATTGTTCAGTGCTGGTGTAAGAAACATTTTTTTAAAGGTCTTGTGCTGTAATTGGAGTAAAGTCATCAGTGTTATAACCTCCAGTGTTGTGAGCTGCCCTCCCCTCCCCTCCCCTCCTCCCATTTCAGTACAGCATGCAGAATGTAATCTTGTTCTGTGAGAAACACAACGTGACTTAATTTCCCCCCCCCCCCCTTTTCTTGTCCACACACGAGGGCGCTCGCTCTCTAAATGGTCAAAAGAAGCCATTAAAATGAACTTTGATTTCATTTTAACCCTCCAATCCGCTGTAAAATGAAAGAGCTTTAAGTTTGGAAAATGTGGCAGTGTGATATAGGCAACCATAAAAAAACATTTGAAAGAATTGTTTTTTCCATTGAAAGACGCTGTACAAAACAGTGTGTATATATTTATATATACCATGAGCTCAAGCGTGCTTAGATCGGCCAAAATGTCTGATATTCTTTCTTTTCTTTCCGGATTATTTGTTGCCACTCAGTGGGATGGACATGCTGTGGCGCACCAAACCCGTTAGATCCATTTATTCCTGCTAGGTGTTTTTAATTTTGTAACCGTTTCTAACTTTCCGATGGAGGATCTGTGTGAGGATCTGTGTGATGATGAGGAGCCAGACAGCAGAGTCACAGAGACACAGAGTCCATGGGTGCTTTTCTTTCTGTCTCTTGTATGTAGTATCTGCTGCAAATGTTGAGTAAATAAAAGTCTGTAATAACACCTGATGAAGTCATCGCTCCGGTTTCTTCCCGTTTAACCGTGGACTGTCACATCTCATCGGTGTGTGTTTGTGTGTTTGGATGATCAAACCCTCTGTCTCCCTTGTTTTCCCTCCGCTGATCGCTGCTTTGTTGCTGCTCCTGCTGTCACATGTACCAGTTGCCTCCAGCTGACACCGGAAATTAGTTCCCGTAATGTAATAGAGGATGAACAAGCCCACACTGGCGTTTCCCATCAGAGCTCAGCCCAGTCAGTCACATGCTCCAGAGGCTTTATCAGGACCGAACCCGGGCTGAATGCACTGGACGGGATCAACGGTGCCGAGGCTAAACCTGCAGCAGCAGCAGCGGGGCGCCATGAATCCGCTTTAATTTCCTTGGAATATAACTCGAACTGTTTACAATGTGGATGTTTTATGGCACTGGGAAGTAAAACTCTGCCGTATTCCGCCCACCACGCCCGGAGCAGATACCAGGGTAAACACGCGTCACTTTATAACTTGTTGCGCAAACTTAATTAGTCCACTGACGGACTAATGTACCTGCTGCTCTGAGGGTAATTGCTTTACCTACTTTATCCAACTTCCCTCAAATCCCGTTTCAACTGCTTTGCACCGTGTACGCGCCTCTGTGTCTGTGTGAGAGAGAGAGAGAGAGAGAGATAATCATAATATATTGGCCACGGGGCGCGCTTCTTTCCTGTAATGCCATAAAATGCGTGTGTGTCTTCTTGTGGACCCGCAGACGCTGAAGTGTGTTTCCAGCAGTAATGATTCTGAGCTCCGTCGGGGTTTGCTGCCTCAGCCCAGAGGCCAAAGAGGCTCGGAGGATCAACCATGAGATTGAGAGGCAACTCCGCCGGGACAAGAAGGACTCCTGGAGGGAATACAAACTCCTTCTGCTCGGTAAACCACCCGAGAGGGAATAAATCACTCATCTAGGAAAGTTTAGAATAGATTAATGAATAGATTAATTTAACCGCACATACGTGAGACAAAATGCGTCACCAAGTTCTTTCGCGTCCGAAAGAACTTGTAGTAAATGTAATTAAATGTGTGATCAATAGTGTTTAACGAATCGATTTTTATTGTACAGTGAAGCAAAAACAAGAAAGAGGAAATCTATATGTACGCTATGTCATCAATGTTTCTCAAACTGTGGCACGCGTGCCACCTGTGGTACTCTGATATTGTTGTGTGTTTTGAAGTTTGGGAACAAGCTGCAACTTAAAGCCTCTGGAGACTTTGTGTAGGATTACTGTCAGTATTATGTTTACAATTAAAGCATATTACAGCTGATGATGATGATGATGAAGATTTTCCCTGAGAGGTGTTGAGCAGCATCAACAGTAAATACAAAATTGGCATTGGCAAATTTCACAATATTTGTGTTGTGAAACATTTTTAGTTTTCACCATCAGATGAACAGTGGCTCAGCAAAAATGTGTTGTTGTTGAAGTGCGTCGTACGCATGTCCACTAATGCTGTGTGTCTGCTTCTGCTCAGGAACTGGAGAGAGTGGGAAGAGTACGTTCATTAAGCAGATGAGGATCATCCATGGGCGTGGATTCTCTGAGGAGGAAAAGAGAACCTTCACCCGGCTGGTCTACCAGAACATCTTCACCGCCGTGCAGGCCATGATCCAAGCCATGAACACCTTACAGATCCCCTACAAGTATGAACACAACAAGGTAGTCCAGAGTTCCGCTTCTTTGTCCTCTCATTGCTGACACATAGAGGAAAAGTTTTTGTCCCCGTGTTCATGATTTAGTGTCCATGACCGTGACAGGAGCCTGCAGTGTTTATTCAGGGTGAAGCACTTCTGGTAAACTGTGTTTAGTTTAGCAGTCCTGCTGTCTGGTGAGTCCTCTCATGGTTCCGTGTAAGTGGGCGGAGTTTACGGGAAGTACACATGATGGTAATGCTGTAGGCATGTACATACAAGTAAAGGCTCCTACAGGTTAGAATGGTAGATTGTTTGTGTGTGTGTGTGTGTGTGTGATACAGTGTAGGATAGGGATCCGTGTCAGTCTGGCTGTCTTGTCTAAGCTCATCGTTTTAGAGTGATGATCAATTTCAATCTTTATCGTTCATCTGTGACCGACTACAATTGCTTCAGATTGCATAGCCTGAACATACAAAAGATTGGCAGCAATAACCAAAACACACACACACACACACACACACACACACACACACACGCACACACACACGCACACACGCACACGCACACACGCACACACGCACACGTAACACACACACTCACACTCACTCATGTAAAGGTGAAGTACACGACACTAAACATGGCGCTCTGTGTGAAGGTCCCGTTGCCTTAGATTGATCCCACGCGATGCGATGATGATGATGATGATGATAATGATAGTGATGATGAATACATGCATGGAATCCAGTGAACATGGCGTTATGAGGCGAGTCGGCCCATTGAGGAAAGACACGCTCCATGTTTACATGCCTGGACTAGAAATGCTTCACCAGCGCCACAAATTCTGCCAGTTTATTGTTGCAGGTTCAAAATTTGTTTCCTGTAAAGTAATTCTTTGGCCACGCCCGCTCACCTTTGGCAGCAAAACAGTAATGAATATCTATAATAAATATTGAAAAAACAAACAAAGATTTTACTTTTTACGAGACTTGGACCAGGCACTCTACGGTCAAATTGAACTTAAAATGGTGGAAAAGCTATTAATGTGCAGGGGGGCGTGGCCTATGTGCATGGGCGCAGATTGACACAAGGAATCCAGAGGGAATGTGAAAGTGGTCATTACAGCGCTACCATCAGGCTGAACGAAAGAGAAATCCAAGGCAAAGATCCACCAGCTCAAAGGTCAATTTTCAACCAATCTGATCGACATCTCCCGCTCTCTAGCCCAGTGCCTTAGTTAAGGGCAAAGGCAGGAGTATTAACTTGAATAGAATAAATTAGAAAAGAGGAATCTGTAATGGTAATAAGATTATTGACACTTATTGATAGTTGATTGTGGGATAGTGATATGACAATAATAATAAGGCGAAGAGCAAATTGTCATCTGATGATCCGATTGGTTTGGAATTCTGACAGTAGAAGGGGAATGTCCCTGGCCCCGGCCGGCTCTCCTCGGGGATGATCTGGCGCCGGTTCCGCACCCGCACAGAGATCGGGGCTTTTCTGCCACTTTGCCTCATGTCTTCCCATCTGTCACTCAGGCTCACGGCAGCATGCTCAGCGAGGTCACTGTGGAGAAGGTGGTGACGTTCACCAGCCCGTACGTGGACGCCATCAAGAGCCTGTGGGCCGACGCGGGGATTCAGGAATGCTACTGTCGGAAGAGGGAATACCAACTCTCCGACTCCGCCAAATAGTGAGTGGAACCAGAGGCACACAGTTCCTCGGACTTTGCCAAATAGTTTCGACTGTTTAATCCACTCAGGAAGTTCTGGGGAGGACACATTGTTTCTTCCTTTTAAGGACGTAACAATAACAATAGACCAGTATTTACATTTTTTTTACATCTCCCTCCTCCTCCTCCTCCTCCTCCTCCTCCTCCTCTTCCAGCTATCTGAACAACTTGGATCGAATTGCCGACGCCGCCTACATGCCGACCCAGCAGGACATCCTGAGGGTCCGAGTTCCCACCACAGGGATTATGGAGTACCCCTTTGACCTGGAGGACGTGGTGTTCAGGTGAGCACACACACACACATACACACACGCACACACACAGATATATATATATTAAACCAGCTTTAATCCATTTAAAGCGGCAAGTGGATTTCCGACTAACATCACATCATAAGCGCCAAAATCAGATTGAAATCAGCATTTAATGGACTTAACAAAACACACATTGGACTATATTGTGCTCATTAAATGGAGTTTGAGTTGAATAAGGGAGAGGATGAGTGCAGTATGTATCCACCCTTTACTCATTCTTCCCATGTATACGTTGCGAGAGATGCTGGTTTAAGAAGGTTTAACAGAAATGCATTCAGCTGGGATTTATAAACATCTTTTTGTAATGTTTGTAACCAACTGATAATGAATCATGTCCTTATGAACCCATCTGAAAGAACACATAGTTGTCCACAGCTCCTCACATTGTGCTCTGGTCCCTGTGGCTGCAGGATGGTGGACGTGGGCGGTCAGCGTTCGGAGAGGAGGAAGTGGATCCACTGCTTCGAGAAGGTGACCTCCATCATGTTCCTGGTGGCCCTCAGCGAGTACGACCAGGTCCTGGCCGAGTCTGTCAGCGAGGTGAGGGGCTCCTGTAAACGGGAAGGGGGCTCGCTTAGGGAGCAGTAAAGTGTCAGGGGGGACGGAGACAGAAGGACATTGTTTCTTTTGTTTAAGTCCAAACCTACTCAGTGTAATGGATGACCTAGATTTTTGCAGAGTCCAACAGTGACTCTCTCTCTCTCTCTGTCTCTCTCTCTCTCTCTCTCTCTCTCTCTCTCTCTCTCTCTCTCTCTCCCCCTCTGTCTCCCTATCTCTCTCTCTCTCTCTCTCTCTCTCTCTCTCTCGCTCTCTCACTCTCTCATCCTCTGCCCAGCTCAAATTTTCAGTCAGCATTACAAACTCCAGCTCGGGGCAGTGTGTGTTGTTGGTCTGCAGGGGGAGCTCTTTAGTTGCTGTGTTGCTCTACATGGGCCTCAGCAGTGTTGTTCACTTGATGAGGTTGCAGTGAATTGAATTTGAACACACACACACACACACACACACACACACACACACACACACACACACACACACGCACACACAGCTGTCTTAACGCTCTGATTTCACATGGCTGCTCCTGCTGAGACGTTTGCGCTTTGTGTCTTTGAAAGAATCGGATGGAGGAGAGCAAAGCCTTGTTCCGGACGATCATAACCTACGAGTGGTTTGAAAAGTCCTCAGTCATCTTGTTCCTGAACAAGATCGACATACTGAAGGAGAAGATCATGTTTTCACATCTGGTCGACTACTTCCCCGAATATGATGGTGAGAGAGGACTGTCTTCTTCCTGAACTTAGTAGAAATGACATTAGAAACGAATCCAAACGTGTTAAATCTGTCATCTGAGCGTCAGTCTCCATTCACAGGCTGATCTGTGTGACGTCTTTCCCGTCCTTCTGTCTCAGGGCCCCAGCGGGACGTCAAAGCTGGGAGCGAATTCATCTTGAAAATGTTTCTGGATCTGATTCCCGACATGAAACGAATCATCTACTACCACTTCACCTGCGCCACCGACACCGACAACATCAGCTTCGTCTTCTGCGCCGTCAAAAACCACATCCTGAAGGAGAACCTCGAAGTGTACAACCTGGTTTAAACACGGCAGCAGCAACATGGTCGCCGTTCACTTTCTAAGTCAGTGAGCTTCAGATTGCCTCACGCGCGCTGCTGCTGCTGCTGAGCGCCACACCAAGGAACTACAGACACCATTGTTCTGTCCGGCTGTCTGTCTTCAGCTGTAATGACGCACTTCCTAGAAGTTAATTGGTGAGGGGTGTGTGTGTGTGTTTTTGGGAGATCTGGGCATTTGGATGAGTGTAAACAGAATAAGTGCACACGGAGGGGAATGAAAGGGAGAAACATACTGACCCTCTTCTCAAGCAGAGAACTGCAATGCAGCACAGTTGTCAGTTGGCGTCGTCTCCTTCATGTCATGTAAAAGTTGTGGACACACTCTTAACGTTGTGTTTCAGTGGTACGTTTTTATGTAGAGTCATAATTACTGCTTGCAGCACGTTGACTTTAAATACCGATTTTTTGATTTGCACACTTTTTGTTCACTTTTTTTAATGAGTACCTCACCCAGCTGAGTATTGATCCTCACTTCACTTCACCCACCTCACTGTCTGTCTGTCTGTCTGTCTGTCTGTCTGTCTGTGCCGTCCATGTTTCCTTCATCCTAGATCCTCCTACAATAGTAGTATTGTAGCGTCACTTTTGTCAGAGTTGTATGATAATAATAATAATATATATGTATGTATATTACTTTCAGGGATACTTTTAATTGGTTTAAATTAAATAACTTTCTTGCAAAAAATGGTATTAAAAGTGTTTATTTGTGCATGTAGTAAATTATCATGGTTAGAATCTAAATGAATGAGACTATGCAGAGAAGAAAGTCTTATTTTGCTCGTGAAAGTAATTAGAATCTAATATGTGTAGTTGGTTTGGATAAATTCCAGATTTCTGTCATTGTACTGCATCAGAGGTTTTAATGTGACTGGTTGAATAAATCCTCTCTTTGCCATTCACTTCCGTTCAGCCTTTATTTAAGTCTTTTCATTCCGAGTGGTCTTGGCTCCGCTGTCAGCTCTGCCTTGATGCTTCCATCTGTCTGGGGCCTGCAGCAGCGCCGTGCTGTGTTGTACAACAGAGATACACAGACACAAATAAGGAGGACGCTCAGTGTAATACGGCGGCGGAGCATGACGGATGGATACAGTGGTGAAGGAAGTGTGAACCTCCTGACCCTCATGATCCCGTCCAAAGCTGATTTTTGTGTCTCACAACAGCGTTCCAGATGGACGCGTCCTCTGCAGGGACACAAACCATGCAGCTGAGTGTTCTCAGTCCACATTCAGGAAAGAATCTGAGCGTCTTACGAAGGAATGAAAGGCAGAAATGAAATGTGCTCTCTGGCAAATGCACCAACAAACTGTGTCTGGATTATAATTAAGTTTTAGATCAGATCCCACCTATTCTTCAATGTGTTATGGAGGACAAACTGTACAGAACACCCGATTATTCAAACTAGGTATGTTACTTTTGAACAACCTTGATAGAAGATGATGATTAACTCTTTCACCGTGTTAATGAATCATTCTTCCCTGCGCTCCCCATCTTCCATTATAGGATGTGTTGTGAATTTGGTGCAGTTTATGGAATCCTGAGCAGCAGCAGGTAAACATTGTGTGTGCGTTGCTGCGGTGCTTCTGCCTCATACTAAGAGGGGGCAAGAGTCTCAGATTCAGCACCGGGGAGTGCGGACCTTACCTGACCTCGGATCCTCCACATGACACACTCACACCCACACTCACACCTGCCCGCCCTAAACGTGAGAGATGTGAAATGCACCCGAACCGGCTCTTCCACGGGGACGAATGACTGAACCAAACCACCTGTGCCGGAACAGGAGTGTGTTATTTTGTGTCCCTCCTGGAACATCAGCCACGATAATCATTTTTCATTTTATTGAACCGTCAACCGTCTATTTCCCTCGATAAAGCAAACTTCTCAAAAGGGTTGTTGTTAAAGTTTTAGGGATGGATCAGTGCTGTTTGACTGAGGAGCAAATGGAGAAACAGCGGATACACAAAGACATCGAGCTGCAGCTGCGCCGCGATAAGAGACAGTCTGAACGCGAGTACAAGCTGCTGCTGTTAGGTGAGTCCAAACTCCAAACTCAAGTCTACACCATTAGAAATGAATAAATCCCTAAGTAACTGTGATGCATTTCAGTCATACGTAACGCATCGCACATTTATATACGAGTCGGATTACGTTTCGATGCAGAATCCTGAGCGATCATCTTTTTTTGGTGAAAATAAAATAAAATAAAATATATAAATGATATATATTGAAATTAGCCCAAAACAAGCAAGAAGGCCCAAAATGCAATAAAACTGTATTTAAAACTGATATTTTGTACAAGATTACACTCTACAATGGTGGTTTAATAATGGAATAGCGTTGCTCAAAGCATTACAATCATTATTATTGAAGGCATTGAATACTAAATAGGAAAACAATAATGTTATAGTAATGACATTATTCAACATTTATTCATTTACTTAACAGTTATGGTGTTCACATTTCAATTCACTTCTAGAGCCAAAGACTGATCATCACATAACACACCCGTATCAATTAGCATGAACATCATCATCACTAAAACCAGCAACTTCATTTACTTAATTAGTGATACTCCCATGAGCCTTTGCGTCTTCAATCACCGACTCCTCCGGTCAATACAAGCGATCAATCCTTCGAAAGCAAACCTCAGCAAATCATAAAGGGTTTGGCCCAATACCAGAGACTTTAAATGGTAGAAAATGAGCTCAATCATTCATTCATCATCATATCAATAGCCAGACTGCATACCAGGAGTTTAACACACACTAGTTTATAAGTAGATTACAGACTAGTCGATGGTTTTCTAGTCAATGGCAAATAAGATTTAACCTGTAAAACATCACATGAAATGACATTTAAGCTGAGCAAAACAGAGCCTCTTCCATTTCTTAACTGTAGTTTGGTGATGAATGTAGTGTGATAGTCCATAAATGTCAGGATAATCAAATATAGTGTTCAGTCACTCAGATACTTTCTTACCTTTGCACGTTAGTGTCCAAACTGAGTGTGTTTCAATTTAAACACCATGATAGAGTCGCACAACACGAGCCACCATTGATTTATAGTTTCAGCTCCAATGTTTGAACAAATCAGCATCCATAAGCAACATGACGGATAAATGCAGCAAAGGTGCCGAGTAGAGAAAATACAAAGAGGGAGCCTTTCCAGGAGTGTGATAGAGAAATGTGACGGGTCATGATGGATGCAGCTGTGGCCTTTCACCGCTCTGTACTGTGGACCACTTACTGTAAAAGGGCCGATTGAGGCTGATATGTTGGAAACAAACATTAGACATGAAGGCTTAAAGATGCCTGTGCAGACAACAATGTCCTATTGTAAAGGTCAGTGTGATGCTTAACATTGTCAGGTGTTCTTAGGTGCTAACTTGACATATTTACCCAGAGTCATTTCCGCTAGCGGGCCTAAAGTGGGTCAACGTGTTGCTCAAGGGCACATCGGTATTTACATGGAAATTCACACGCATTTAATCTTGCATCGACAGATATCCTGGAAAGAGTGTAAAGTATCTGAAAGCAAATTTGTCACTGGACCAAATTCTTGAGGAAATGACATCTTAAATCCAAAACAAACACACGTCACGCTGTGTAAGCGTTTCTGGAACAACCTGTTAAACTTTGATTCTCATATGTTCCTTCACTCTTAAGATCGCCGACCGCTTTGTTGTGCTGAGAGCCGCTTTAGCTGCGACTGATTGATGTCTAGATGAGTTTTTCGTGCTCGTCACAGATGTCCTATTTCTGGCATTGCTTTGATCCTTGTTCCATTTATCATCCCTGCGTCTCATTCATCTCGTTTGCCCAGGGACTGGTGAGAGTGGGAAGAGCACTTTCATCAAGCAGATGAGGATCATCAACGGCTCTGGATACAGTGAGGCTGACAGGAAGGGTTTCACTAAGCTGGTGTTTCAAAACATCGTCACCGCCATCCAGGCGCTGATCCACGCCATGAGGATGCTGCACATCGACTATATCGACGACAACAACATTGTGAGACGCTGTACCTTCAACATCATGTCATGTGTTTCCGTGTCAGGTTATCTGAAATGATTTCAAATCCACGCACATATGTTGGCGTCTTCACATTGGATGTCTCCTCCTCTGTGTCAGAGTCAGGCAGAGAGGCTGAGCCAAGTAGTCCCACAACTTGTGAACACTTTGGAAGCTTGGCAGATGGACGCCATTAAGCGAGTGTGGCGTGACAATGGCGTTCAAAGGTGCTATGACCGCAGGAGGGAGTTCCAGTTGTCTGACTCAGCCAAATAGTAAGACTTCTTTGTATCGTGTGACATCGTTTGAAGAATCCTGCAAGAACCCTAATGTTTCCGCTTGTGTCCATTCCAGTTATCTGACCGACTTGGAGAGAATCACAAACCCGAGTTACATCCCCAACCTGCAGGACATCTTAAGGGTCCGGATCCCCACCACGGGTATCATAGAGTACCCCTTTAACCTTTCTAAAGTAGTCTTCCGGTACGTTCTTGTTCTTCACTGTTTGGTGAGCGCAGATACTGGAAAAGCTCGAGACTGATGAGGAAATAATAACAAAGAAAGAATAACAGGTACTTACAGCAAAAGATGATCAGATGATTTAGGAATGATGGTGTTGTAATGTGCTGCAGGATGGTGGATGTGGGCGGTCAGCGTTCAGAGAGGAGGAAATGGATCCACTGTTTTGAAGGCATCACCTCTATTGTATTCCTGGCGGCCATCAGCGAGTACGACCAGTGTCTTATTGAGAATGAGAAAGACGTGAGGTCAAAACACACACACACACACACACACACACACACACACACAGCTATATATATATTTGCACTCCAAGATGAGAATATTCCGTTTGTGTTCCTCTTTTTTCAGAATCGTATGAAAGAGAGCCAAGCTTTGTTCAAGACCATCCTCTCCTCCCCTTTCCTCCAAGAGTCCTCCACCATCCTCTTCCTCAACAAGACAGATTTGCTAGAGGAGAAGATCAGACAGTCCCATTTAGCAGACTACTTCCCAGATTATACTGGTAAACCACGCTGTCTCTCTGTGTTGAAGGGGACATGTTGTGCTTTTGTTCATTCACTGATGATCACTTATTTAGACAAACCCATCAGTCCCATTAGTGTCAGTGTTGCCATTTGGCCCATCATCATGTGTGAGGCACAATGAGACTTCTTTGAAAATCTCCTTTACACTCATGGTGCACAGCAGCGATGTAGCAAGGTAGCGCAGGTGTGGATTTGTGTTTCTTTGCACAATAAACATCGCAAAACACTTCAGAATGGACCCGCAAAATGTCAATAACACTAACGTAGATGGAAAGCTGCGCGTGTCCCCTTGAACACAACATCTGCCATTTCTCTCCTTTTTCATTTCCAGTGACGTCGTCTAAACACTCACATTCACCCTCATTGTGTTCTCTCCCGCAGGGCCTCAGAAAGATGCTGAAGCTGCGAAGAAATTCATCAAAAAGATGTACGTGCAGCAGCATGTGGGCCGCCACAAACCCCTCTATCCTCACTTCACCTGCGCCACTGACACAGAGAACATCCGAACCATCTTCAAATCGGTCAAAGACACACTCTTCATGGAACTCATTCATTCCACTAACCTCGAATAAGAGAGGAAAACAGTGATGGTTTCACTTTAAAGAACCTAAATATTGGCTGCATTTCATTTGTAACGTGCTGTTTACTGAGGCAAGAAACCGTCAGATCGCAGCATCGGATCAAGTTCATGTATCTGTAAGCTGTATGAGCAATCATATATCAGATATCCTTAATTATCCCACAGGTGAGAACGACTCATTGTTTCAATGCGGTGATACAGGTTTGTTTCTTTTCATACAATCACTGTTTGTTTGCTCGACAAAGTGCATCTTATCAAACTGGTTTGACAAACGTGTTGGCGGAATGCAAACCACCCTGCTCCTCTGCCTCATCTTCCACCAGAGGAGTAAGTCAAAGCAAAGCAATCACCAAGTGCATCTGGTTATATTTATGCAAATGTAAGTTTTTATTATGCACCCCTCTGATGAGTCCCAGTCTTCCCTTTTCCATAAACTTTGAACCAACTTCCTTGTTTTGAGTGATCTGCAATTCCAGTCACTTACATACGTACATGCATAGAAGCTTATTTTGTCATGAGAAATAAAAGGAGAACACGCCGATGGAGGCTTCAGTGCTGATCCGTGCGGTGATATATGAGCGCAGGAACATGGCACTGATTAACCCAGAAGTGCTGTGTGTTGGAACTCAGGCGTGGTCCAACCTTCTGGTAGGCCTGCAGACCTTTGTACTGTACTGAACAATGCTCCTCTCAGGTCTGCCAGGCTGCTACTGATCTTCCTGTTTAGCGGCGGGGAGCACAGCAGCGGTAAGTCAACACGGTCTCTAGGCTTACACCTGTGAGAGTTCATTTCCTGCTTTGTGTTTGTGTTTTTCCTGCCTTAGGGTTGAGCTATTTAGACAAGTCATGCCAAATACGAAGGAGCTGCTTTACAGAGAAGACTATTATTGTTTGTTTTTAAATGTATGAATCATTTTTCTCTGCCAGTATGTGGTAAAGTGACACAGCTCTGGTTTCTGATTGTTATTGCTTTGTTTTGAACCCTCTGGCAACTAAAACCCCCGTGAATGGCAACAAAACCACGCTCACAAATCTTCCGACAGGCATTAACAGCACCTCCGACACAAACACACACACGCACAATTTATCCCCTCTGGTTGCGGATAATAACGCCACACACACACACACACACACACACACACACACACACACACACACACACACACACACACACACACACACACACACACACACACACACACACACACACACACACACACACACACTTGAATATTCCCAGTCAGCTGCACAGCCTCGGGAAGCCGCCGTGGTTCTAGCAGGTGATTGCCCTTATTTGGTAATAGCCCAGGTCACGTGATCACAAAATGGTGGAAGCTGTGCGCTGTGTGCAAGCCGAGCATCTCTGTCGTAAGGCTGGGAGCGAGGAATAGGGAAGGGAGTAGGGAATAGGGAAAAGGGGGAAAAGCAGGAAGTACATCCATGCTGTGAGACGCAGGAGGGACAGAGACGCGCCGAAGACCAGCAGCGGTGAGTGGATGGTTTGTGTTTGATATGGGAGGAAAGAGAGATGTGTTTGTCTCACACACACACACACACACACACACACACACACGGCAGACAGGAAGCAGAGGGGGAGGGAGGGAGGGAGGGGGGCAGCTGAGCTCAGCACCGTGGTCCAGGATTTGGAAACAGATCAGCATCCTCCATGGATACTCACACACACATACATAACAGCTGATTCTGTGATCCTACAATACATCCCTGTGTTTGTGTGTGTGTGTGTGTGTGTGTTGGTGTGTGTTGATGTGTGCTCTTGTCATACTTGCCTGTACACACACACACATACACACACCACTGTACTGTGTGTGTTCCGGTGAATCATCAGTGTGACAGTGTGAGACGTCTCCACTGTAGCACAAATACCCATTCAGCATGTCTTCCTTTACAGCTGCACACACACACACACACACACACACACACACACACACACACACACACGGTCTGATCTTTCCTTGTTCCTGGGTCATTTTAGAGCCCCAGATAACAAAGATCTCTGTTTTCTATTCCTCTGAGCGAGCATTGGTCACTCTGTGTGTATTTGCATCTCTGCTCAGGCGCGCTTGGCGTCATGTGATCTGTGAAAAAAAAACAGGAGGAGCTTGCTATGATGTCACCGGCCGGCTGCTCGCTCTCTTCTCTCTCCCATGTTGCCTAGCGCCCCTCATCATCATCATCATCATCATCCTCTTCCCCCTCCTCCGGTTCGGACGGGAGGATTAGTGGTAGAGGAAGAGGAGAGATCAGATGACCTTTGACCTCAAAACCTTTCCCTCCTTTTCCTCTGTGTGTCATCTTTACCTTTCAGTCTGTCGTTCACAACGGATGTCTGAGTGCTGCTTTGTGTTCCATACAACTGCTCTATTGTCTTCTTCATCCTCTTCATCTTCTTCTCTGTACTACTAATTTCACAGGTGTGTGTGTGTGTGTGTGTGTGTGGAGGGGGATGATAATGTGTTATGACAGATATAAGCAGCATATACATGTGTCTGATGTACTGCAGGTATACACACGTTTATGTAGATGCATTGTAAAGTAAATGATTATAGATGATTGTGACTAGATGAGTCCATCAGGGGTCAGATTTCTCCATTTCATTATCAAACATTTGTCGATTAAACACACAATATAACAATGACAGTGGTTTGTGAGTTTTAATTAAAGATGACAAAACTCCAACTTGACAAACGAGCACTTCTGCCTCCTGTCTCTCCTCTGTACAATAACAGATGTTTGGCTCAAACTTGTATCATTCCATAGTTAATAACTCTATTTGTCTCTTTCCTAGGTCCCCTGAGTAATGAGGGGATGGACACGGCATCAGAGAAGATGAACTCTGAGGGGGGTGAAGGGAGACCAGGTAAGCCTAGCTGCAGTCCACCACACTGGCGTCCATTATGTGACACACACACTCACACACACACTCTTTCCTCCGCAGCGCCTCCTACATCTCTGCCTCTCCAGGGAGGTCAATCGCAAAGGAAGAAGCTCTCCGCCCCTCGCATCAGCCTGTCCCTGGACCAGAGCGAGGACGACCTCGGCGAGACGCCCGACGACCTTGACATTAACGTGGACGACCTGGACACTCCGGATGAAGGAGATTATCTGGACTACACAGATCATGAGACGGACTGGGAAGGTGGGTGTGGTCACAGACCGGACAGCTGGGGCGCCTCTGCACAGGAACACTAACAGGATTTAACCTCTGGGCTCTTATCTTGTAATTTACAGCTTATAGTGTCAAACAACCTTTATATGATGTCAAGAGAAACATTGGACCAGATGCTTTTATTGATTTTGTGCCTCTTACACTGAAATTCTGTATTGTAATTCTATAAACCCACCTTGGTTTATTGTGGCAATGTATCAGCCCTGATCTGAGGCATAACACAAGGTCACTGTGTGTGTGTGTGTGTTTGTGTGTGTGTGTTTGTGTGTGTGTGTGTGTGTGTATGTATGTGTCTATTTTCATGCCAGAGCCCCAAACGACCAACAGGAGCGATATGGGCGAACCGCATGAACCGATCCCGGCCTACAGCGCAGAGGAGGAGCGTCAGGATGCCAGGCTGTGGAGGACGGTGGTCATCGGGGAGCAGGAGCATCGCATCAACATGAAATGCATCGAGCCCTTCAAGAGGGTCGTCTCGCACGGAGGTGATCACTCCAGATCCACGTCATTGATTATGGAATTTGGCTAATTTCCAAACAGCGAATCCACTATATTGCAAATCATTCCCTGAATTCTTAAAAACGCTTGTTTAGTCTGTGTTGGTTTCGACTTTGACGGGATTTAAGGTGACTTGGACAAAGCAGCTTCCCGTGACAGTAAAAGATTGAATCATAATCGCTTTGGAGAAAAAAATGGGACCTTGCACTTCCCATCAGTTATGCCCCTAGTGGACAGTCCAGATGGCTGCTGGCTGAAAATTAATTTACTTGGAGGTGACAGAGCCAAAACACAAACAGAGACATTTAGAAACAAGATTTATAGAAGAACACACACAGATGAATTGCCTTTGACTGAATTGGGAGACAGTGTTTCAGTGTTTGGGTTGTAATAATGTGGATATTGTGAATCTAACTAATAGTGGCCAAGAGACATGAGTTATGTTTGCTCTGGGTCACACTCTCATCCTGTAAATCCCAGTATTAATTAGATAGCAAACAGTCGGCCACAGCCTGTTAGTGCTGGGAGGGATGAAACCAAACGGCACTGAGGGGAGTTAACTAGTGAGTTAGACTGGTTTCTGTAATAGGACACTGCTTTCTGTTTCATTGGAGTTCTAATCCGACTAATGGAAGTGGAGGTAACGTGAGGATCAGTGGTGTAGCTTTTCCAGAGGAGAGCAGGTCTAATTACAGCAGGAGCATCACATCATAAAAGCTTATGATCCACTATATCACTTTGTTTTTGGTCTGAGCTTACAATGATGTCGTCTTTGTCTTATTCTGAAGGCGCCTTTGTCCCTGCCCTTGTCAAAATGAGGAAACACTGCAGCCTTTAGTCTGCGGCTCGGTTTTCACGGGTCATCCCCATGTTACCGTAATAGAATTCAGGTTCCAGCCTTCTATCCTGAAACAAGTGGGAATAAATGAAAGGAATGCTTGTGACTGGGCTCCTGGTTGGGAACGACTGGCGTTTAAAGCAATTTTCCCACTTAGCTTTGCTCCGAGCTGTGGTTTTGTGCGAACAAGAGACATCTGTCAGCGAGCAGTGGATGTGATCTTCCAAGCTCTGTCGTTTAGATAAAAGCCTTTCTTGTCTTGAGTGACACCAAATCTGCTTATGAATGCGTCGAAGAATAAAAGGAAATTACATTAATCCCAAAAAGACGCGAGACGGACAAAAGAGGAGCAGATTGGCCGATAAATACAACAGAAAGAATGGAATAACAAGAGAGCAATCAAACTCTGCAAACTACACTGATTAAAGCTAAACTCTCAGCCAGTAATGGAACTAGGTCAAACCGGCCATTCTTGTTGATTTGTTTCTTTTTGTGTCATCAAGGCTACTATGGCAACGGAGTCAACGCCATCATAGTGTTCGCCGCCTGTTTCCTGCCAGACAGTAGCAGAGAAGACTACAATGAAGTGATGGAGAACCTCTTCCTGTAAGTCTCACACACACACACACACACACACACACACACACACACACACACACACACACACACACACACACACACACACACACACACACACACACAGTCATAAGCAGGTATTCGGTTTCATATTCAGTCAGTCAGTCATGGAGGCTCTAAGCCATATTGTTGTAAATATTTTTCTCCCCTTAATTAATAATTTATTAAAGTTATTAGTTATTTATTATTACGTATTTCTGGTTGAACTTGTTT
The DNA here is from genome assembly GCF_046128005.1 of Genypterus blacodes. NCBI lineage: Eukaryota > Metazoa > Chordata > Actinopteri > Ophidiiformes > Ophidiidae > Genypterus > Genypterus blacodes. Next base: position 61,050 of record NW_027466886.1, on the reverse strand, counting down.
ATGAATTTAAATTGGCTTCATCAATTTATTTATAATTTTATTTATTATATTTTTTTATTAATTTATTACATTATTTTACTGTCGTACAGAAATATTATTATTGAGTTATAATATTGTTACCTGACTTAAAGTAAATGTCAAACATCAGTATCCTTACTGAGCTCAAAAAATCAGTGTTGGTTGTGAATATTATATTTCTGCTTGAATAATGAATTTGCTGGGGGTTTATTTGTGTTCCTCTCTGTTTTTTGAAAGCAAGGAATAAAGAGAATCTCTGATAAACTGCGGCCTGATTCCTTAAATGACCCACAACCCCACAGAGCAGCAAGAACTCCAGACTCAGAAAGAAAGTGTGTGTTCTCGCTTGCTGAGAAACGGCCATGTTGATGTTTCCTCAGCACCGTTGGCATAGCTGAATTTCATGCTTGGACAGTCTGGTTGAGATCCCACAGGCTGTTCTGTGGAAGATATTGAGTAAGCTGGCACATCCAAGAGTTTTTGGAGACAAATGAAAGGAGGCGTGTCTGAGTATCTGTGGTGTGTGTGTGTGATGCCAGATGGCTTGAGATCTGATTCCTTGTGAGGAGGCAGAACTAGCCCAGTGGTAAACAGCATGCAGCTTGATGTCAAGATCACAATAGTCCCGAAACAGAACGAATGTGTTTGGACCAGGAGGGTAGAAAAGGCAGAAATAAGCCAAGAGTCACCAGAGTTTTGTAAGAATTACAGAGGAAAACTCGGGGAGGGCCGAGGAGAAAAAAAAGAGAGATGTGGAAATCCTCTATTTGCTTTTCAAAGGAGGTGAAAGTGTTGGGTGGGGAGCGAAGCGAAGAGCGAGTTGGTAGGCAGAGAAATGAGAAATGGGAAAAGAGAATAGTTGCTTTGGGTTTGAAGCAGAGTATTGGATTTTGGAGAAAGGTCTGAGTCTGATTGAGCTGCTGGGATGGAGGAAGCAGCCGGAGGATAAAAAAGGAGAAATTCAAAATCAGACGGCTTGACCAGGAGAGCACTTTCTCTCAGCTGACATCAGAGAGGAAACGCTGCTGTGTTGGATTTCTGCATTTGAATAAGAATAAAACCATTTTTGCATATTTTGCTTTGGCATTCCACCATTTTGAGATGATGTCATCATCTTGTCCTCTTCTTTGCTTCTATGGATTTGTCATTTTGTCACAGCGTTGCTTTAGAACATGTGGAAAGTAGCAACATTCAAAACATACTGTAGAATAGGAATTTTGCCCCCCCAAGTTGCAAGAAATGACATCATTACACTGAGGAGAGATGCTGTCGTCATGGTGAATGTGTAGATCCCGTCTTTATGTTGCACTTTTGTTGTGTATTGTATCATGTTTAACATAGGAAGATAGCAAATATAGACTAATCGGGACCAGAGATCAGGGTTCAGGGGTCAAATGTGTAGTTTAAGGGTCAGACTGTACCATTAGGCTCTCCCATTGAATTGCAGAGGACTTATGTGTGACAAAGGTTGCTTGCTGCCAGAAAAAGCCCCAGGGGAGAAAGTATCTAATCCCTTTAGGGGACATTTTCGTCTCCTAACGACTCCCACTGTGTTCTATCCTCATAAATTGTCAGATCAGGCAAACTAAACGCCCCCGGGAAAGCAATGTGAAGATTACCTCCAACATTCTGATGACGAGACTGGAGTTAGCTTGTACCCTTCAGGCAGGCTCCATGTATTTGTTCCATGTGTTTAGCTGTTACAGAGATGTGTGTGTGTGTGTGTGTGTGTGTGTGTGTGCAGCTATGTGATCAGCACACTGGAGCTGATGGTGGCAGAGGACTACATGATTGTCTATCTGAACGGAGCCACGCCCCACAGGAGGATGCCGGGTCTGGGCTGGCTGAAAAAATGCTATCAGATGATTGACAGGAGGTCAGTCCCTTGTCAGATGTAACGGTTTGATTTCACCGCTGATATCGTGAGTGTGTGTGAACAGACGATCTCTGTTTTTTTGTTCTCCAGGCTCAGGAAGAACTTGAAATCCTTCATTATTCTTCATCCGTCTTGGTTCATCAGGACGGTTCTAGCCATCACCAAGCCCTTCATCAGGTAAGCTCACATCAGGTGTCATACATATGGACCGGGCTGCGTGCTTGTGTGTGTGTGTGTGTGAACTTTATTTTTTAAAGATGCATGACTGGTAAGCACTTGTTGACTGGTTCCCTGAGCATGAATGCTGTTTTGCAGGTTGCAGGAATGCCCTACTGCACTCTCTCACACACTCACACACACACAGAGACGCTGTAATGCACAGCACAGTAACTTGGTGACTTTACGGTCATAGTTTGATCCATTTTTCAGTAATATAAATATTGTGGCTTGGCCCTTTAAAGTCAGAGATAATGGTGGTTCAACTTTAAATTAGAGGGTCCAATGATGAATTCAACTAGAATGACAATGACATTCGTCGCAAATAATGAGCCTCTTACAAAGCGTGTCTAATTAGAAAGTGGTGTGTGTGTGTGTGTGTGTGTGTGTGTGTGAGGGTCCATCATCACACTCGTGCTCGCCTGTGTTGCCTCCTCACAGCGCCAAGTTCAGCAGCAAGTTAAAGTACGTGAGCAGTCTGGACGAGCTGCAGCAGCTCATCCCCATGGACTCCATCCAGATCCCTGAGTGCATCATTAGGTGAGGCACATCCTTCCTACACACACACACACACACACACACACACACACACACACACACACACACACACACACACACACACACACACACGCACCCGCATTGTCTTGATATTCATCGTCTTGATATTCATCTCGCCTTCTTGAACTCTCACCCTCAGACTCGACGAGGACCTCAAGGAAGCGGCGGAGAAGTCGAAGTAAGTATCGTCTCTCCCTCTGTCTCTCTCTCTCTCTCAGCACCCCTCTCTCCCTCCTCCTCCCCCCTCCTCCTCAGTTTAACCCTCTTTCACATGGAACCTGGACTCCCTCTTGAATCGGGCTGCAGATCCAATTAGGAGGGGGGGGGGGGGTTGCTAAAGATGCTATAATGTGTTCTTTACATCTCATTTATCACCACGGTGATATCAGTGATTATTGCAGAGTGATAGATCACTCAGCTCGTACATTAATGCTGTTTGGTGCGTCAGGCCTTGTCGGTGATTAATTCTGCACTGAGTTATGTTGCATGTGGTCTTGAAATTCATAACCGGCCTCCTCTCTCTCTCTCTCTCTCTCTCTCTCTCTCTCTCTCTCTCTCTCTCTCCCCTCCTCTTCTTCTTCCTTTCTTTTACAGAGTGAACAGTTTCCTGCAGGGACCCGAGCCAGCACCGAGCACCACAGAGTGAGTAAATCTTCCTCCTTCCCCGACACTTCTTCTTCGTCTTTAAGTTCACGTGTGGGAGAGTTACACTGGCCTGTCACCCCAGCATAAACACACACACACACACACACACACACACACACACACACCCTCGCCCTTTTAACATCTCTGTTCCGTGTCTCTTCTCTCCACCCTGCCAGACTAGACGCAGCCGGTGCCAGCAGGTCCTAAACCCCCAGGCCCCCCTGCCTCCCTGACCCACTGCCCCCCCGCTGACCCCCTGCCCCCCTCCCTCCCTCCCTCCCTCCCTCCCTCACACCAAACCATCCCACGGCGAGCAGAAGCGGGCCGGATCCCTCCCAGTGTTCTGCTCTTCGCCCTGCCCAGCTGGAAACGACATCAACAAGAGGCAAAGGCTTGTTTAAATTAGTGTGTGGACTTTAATACGAAAAAACATAGTTTTAGTACCTGTTACACTCGACAGACTGTAGATGTCATTCTTAGTAAGTGTAGCTGCCTCAGTGTACTAGAACTCCTCACCAAATACACTCACACGCCAGACAAACGCTCAAAGCCACTGAGTGAGTGGGAGTGTAGCAGTGAAGCGATAAGGACGCTCCACCGGTTAGTCAACATCAACGCAAAGTCTCAGTATTTCACACAAAGATAAGTGTCGTTAATCTACAAAGATGTGGTTTGAAAACAAATAAAGGAAGTGCTTAAGATGATCAAGTACTTCATAGTTGTTTTAAACGATTGATATCTAATTATATGACGTTCCTGAAAAGTCCATATATTTCTATTTATTGAGTCGATATGAAACCATGTACAATGTGAGAGTGTGTGTGTGTGTGTGTGTGTGTGTTTGTGTAAATTGGGTAATTTCCTCTTATCTGCTTCTCTCAGATCATAAAAGATGTTTCCTCAGGAGAAAATGAAAAGGGGGTTTCTGTTAAGCACAATCTTCTCCTGCATGTGTGTGTGTGTGTGTGTATGTGTGTGTGTGTGTTAGTGTATCAGTGCATGTCCTGTTCATAGATAATTGATGACCCTCTTACCAGGAGACTTCTATTACAGCGTGCAGAGGAATTATGGATCAGTGTCTCGCAGTTCAATAAAAAGAGAAATGGATCGATCTCTGACATTGTTTTCAACCGTTATTCACTGGGGTGTGATGTGCGATGTGTGTGTGTTGGTTTAGAACGAGGATTTAATTGCTCCGCTGGTGGATGACGAGTCAGCCATTTTTCACGCGGTTATTAATCTCCTCGCCGCTGCACTTTAACTTAACAACGCGTCTCCAAATTGAAATATACGGAAGGCAAATGTGTGGAAATGTAGGAAAGAACAGGGAAAGTAAGGATGAGTGGAGTAAAATGCTCCTTCAACACTGCAAAGATGAATAATATGATTCACTCGCTGTCGAAACAAGCAAAGGAAGACGCCTGTGATGACTGTTATATATGTTTGAAATCGTAAAATGTAAACCAAGCAAGGAAAATAAAGCAAGACTCTGTCCAAAAAGTGTGTGTGAGGATGCAAAACGGGTGTAAATCAGTGTGTTAATAGCTTCTGCTTCCTAGTTTGGTTCAATTCATATTCATATTCATATTCATTGGAGGAGAAATGGGGATTCTCAGTGTGTGTGTGTGTGTGTGTGTGTGTGTAAGAGAGAGAAAGAAATAGTGAAACTGAGGAAAAATCCAGAAAGAAAAGAGGAAGTGAAGGCGGAATTCTTCATCGGAATGTGTAGCTCTCATCATCGTACTCCAGCTCGTCCTCGTTGTCGTCGCCCAGCTGCCCGTAGCGGAACTTCCTGTACACTGTGCCGTCCTGGCCCATGTAAACAATGTCCTCGTCTTCATCGTCGTCGTCGTCGTCATCATCGCCCTTACTCCCCGCGCGGCGTTCGCTCATGTCCACGAGCTGCGACGCGCCGGCCGGGCCGCTGTGCGACGCCGAGGAGGCCGAGCTGAAGCCTCCGTACTTGCTTCCTCCTCCGAACCGGCCGCCCGAGCCCAGCTTCTCGTAGCCGCGGGGAGGAAGGTCGGAGGGCTGGCTCTTTGAACGGGAGTGTCTGATGAGGACGACGACGGCCCCCAGGCCCAGCACCAGCAAAATGCAGGTGGTGATGAAGACCGCCAGGTTGCCTCTGGCCTCCTCTTCCTCCTCATTCCGGAAAGCCAAGTTGGTGCTGAGGATGCATTCCCCTGGAAAATCCCATAGAGGCATAAAGACGTCAGGAGGTTGGGATTCAGCCAAAGCTTTGTTGATAAATGGTGTCAATCCATAATCAATAATCAATGTGTTTATATAGATTGTCCATCAAAATCAATATTAACCCCCACATGCACTTTGGTAAACGTAGTTGAGATCCACTTCAGATCATCTCAGTCCTCAAGCTCAGTCTCACCTCGTGTCTCGGTGCAGTTACAACAGTCCTGCTGCTGCGTGGTGACCTGGGGGTCTTCCTCTTCCCCTTCTTCTTCCTCTGCCTCTTCCCCGCGGCGGCAGCACAGCAGGCAGCGCCCCCCGGCCTCTAGGATGGCCTGAGGGGGACAAGCCGTGCAGTTGGCCAGGCCAGGACCCCGACACTCCAGACAGGAGCCGTCGCATTCCTCACAGGTGTGACCGGAATCCTGATGGAAGACATGAGAGCCGAATGAGTTCTCCTATAATGTGGCGACGCTGGTTTGAACATGCATCCATTCATCTTCCTGTCACACTGTTTTAATCAGGTGCCACACGGTGCGCCGCATGGAATTAAGGGACTAACACATTGCCGCCACAAGACAAGCGTTAATGTTTTAAAGCCTAAAAATGTGTTGATGACATCACCTGCATCAGAGGATAGAAGCCCGGGTCGCACAAGGACTCACACATGCCGTGTGTGAGCAGGTATCCAGGCTGGCACGACTCACAAGATTGGGAATTTTTACCTGCAACAACACAACTTTAGATTTGATTGAATTGTGCACAATCATTTCTGAGATCATGAAGAAGCAGAATTTGCGAGAGAAGTGCACATGCATTACAGATCAGATCCCTGTTACCTGAGCAGGTTTTGCAGCTGGGCTGGCAGATCTCGCAGGTCCTGTGCACGACGTCGTGGTAGAAGCCCGGCGGGCAGGCGGGGAGGCAGCGTCCCTCCCTCCTCAGGTACAGGAGACCCGGAACGCAGCTCAGGCAGCTCTCCTCTCCTCCACCGATGCACTCGCCGCAACTCGGGTCGCACTTCTCGCACAGCCTGGAGGCCCCGTTTCCATAGTGACTACACAGGCGGGCAAGTTATGACAGATTAGGTTTAATTAACTGATATTAGATTACTGCTTTAATTCATTTACGCAGTCGCTAAGACACAAAGAAATTACGCACAATCTGTATCAGAGAGATTCACGCAGCCAGACAACGGGACAGAAGGCTTATGGCGAAAAATAAGTGTGTGTGTGTGTGTGTGTGTGTGTGTGTGTGTTTGGGACACTTTCTGCTTCTACGTGTTCTGGCACTCAGGTCTGAAAGTATGGAGAGTGACACTTCACTGGAATAAATAGCCTTTGTGACAATCTGTATCCCTTATGGACGCTCTCTGGGGTATTTAATTGCACATCAATTTAACGGCACATTAATTTAACTCTCTCAATCACTGCACCCCAAATAAAATCAAGTCTAATTAGCATTTTATAGGGCACATCAAGGGCTATTTAAATCTCCAGCCAAATTAGCTCGTATCTCCACACTGCACCCCTGCCCAACTAACCAAAGATGGGCAACGGCTGCGCTTCCACAAAGACTTTTATGTCACCAAGTGCTAATCTTTTATTAATGAGAGCATCACTGGACCGCACGTAATGTGATGGATGATGGGCACAGCTGGAGGGGGGGAAGCGGGGTTAAATTACCTGTGCTGGCAGGTCTCCACACACTCCTTGCCCTCCCGGTATAGGTGAGCGCCGCAGGTGAGACACTGGTGGCTTTGTTTGCCCATGCAGGTCTGACAGGCCGGGTGGCACGGATCGCACTTCTGCCCCGGCTCGTCCTGATAGAAGCCCGCTGGGCACTCGTCCATGCAGGTGCCATCTGCAGCCACAAACACACCGGACATTATCATGCAACTGCCTTCAAGACTATCAGGCATAGAGTGGAAATACAGAAGTATTACTGATGAATGGACAATTTGAAACAGTGTAGTAATGCAAGTTTGTCACACTCAGATTTTACACATTTTCCAGAATTTGACCAAAATTTTTATTTTCCCCAAATTTTGAAACTTTGTATCTCTACTTATTTTACTGCAAAAGTAGAAAACCAATCAAAATGTAATATTCCTAAAATATAAAACACAAGCATATTAATTAACTTTCTTCCTCTTCTAATCAATAAGTCCCAGATGCCTTACGAGCTCTCCAGAACCTGCAGATTGTGGCGTATTATCATAAACTCACTAAGCAGCAGATGTCTCAGATTGCAGCTCAGGCAGTGGCTTTTGCCGGGACCCGAGCACCTGTGGCAGTATTTGTGACACGGGTGGCATTCCCCCTCCACGTCTGCATACTGATGAGCCGAGCACTTGCTGGCCGGTGGCCCGCAGCGGCCGTGTCCGTCCGGCCTCTGACCCTGATCTCTGCAGCTGGTGCAGGAGCCGGCGTGGGGCCCAGAACAGGTCAGGCATGACGCGTCGCAGTCTGGAAACACAAGCAGAGGCCCGATAACAATCTGAGCTTCCACTCGCTGAGATGCGCTTTGTGCTGCAGGAGGTAATTGAATTAAAGGATGGATGCACATGCAGCAGCAGCAGATCCCTGGATGGAAGAATCAATCATTTCTATCAAGAGGATGGAAGAAAAGAGGCATGAACCTGTGAGGTCAAGGGTTAGAATCAATCATATACTGTATATATATTGCGGTAACACATACACGTAGTTTCTCCATTCTCTCTTTCATTGTGTCGCCCAGGAGCTGCTACACATTTTCTGTTGCTGTACCTTAATACGGGACCATCATACTGCATATAGACGTATATATATATATATATACACACACAATATAAAGTATCTGGATAGGTCCTTGGATGAATTACACCTTTTTCAAGAACAGGAAAAATACAAAAGAGTTCCAACAATCCTCCAAAAGGAACATTACACAGTGTCTATAAATGGTTTGTCCCTCTCAAAGGAACGTAATACAAAAGTATCTACTATATCCAGGTTACAATAAATTAGAAATCAGTCACATTCCGTGTTACAATAGAAAGCTGTACTTTAAATGTTTTATCTCTGGCAGCTATGCAGCAACAAAAGTGGGAATAGTTGACAACATCTTCTCTGTGAAAGTCTTTCCTCCCTCTGTGTTTTTGAATAACAAGAAGAACGTGAGCGGCGTGCCCGTCCCCAGGGAGTCGTCTTTGCGTCGCTGTATTGTTATCCTGGTTTGACAGCTGCCAGTTAACAGATTCTATTTTAGTATGAGTTACAGTTAGGGGAGAATTTCAGAAAAGACATTGCCGCTCACAAACAGCAGGAGAAGCTTCTGCTGGTGTGATTCCCCGAGGAAAACAAGCCGTTTAATTACTATCCGCCTCCCAAATGTAGAACATCACTGTGAGTTGTGCACCTTTACACTCTGCGGTGGCGGCGTCCCTGTAGGTGTGGGCGGGGCACTCAGACAGACACGCCCCGTTGCGCAGCATGGTCTCAACGTCCGTACAGGCGTCGCAGTCGTTGTCGTTGGGCCCGTCGCACGAGGCGCAGTCGGGGTGACAACGCACACACGCCCCTTCGTCCGCGTCTTCGAAGAACCTCTCAGGACAGTCGAGCACACAGAGGCCCTCGTGCAGGAAGTGATACTCCTCACAGCCTGCAGCAAGAAGGATGAAGAAGAGGACCTCTTAGAATAAGCATACCAATGCCAAGTCAAGTCAGAGGAAGGGCAACTCTCCAGAAAATTTCACTTGGGAATATCAGAGGAATGACAAACCACAATGACGTTTATTTTAGATGAGGTTAAACTTTTGATTAAACAGTAGTAGGGGCACATTGGGACTTTGACTGATCAGCGATGGCGGCTGACTTTGTCCTTGTGTCTATTTCTGAATTCTGAGTACCTGTGCAATGTCCAAGTGAGTTGCACTCCTGACAGGCTGAGGGACAGCGCTGGCACTCGTTGTCCCGCACAGCGTGTGCCGGGGGACACGCCTCCACACACTGGTGCTTGTGAAGGAGGAGAGGTTCTTCACAGCTCAGGCAATGGGTGGCGTTCCTCCCACAGGACGCACAGCCCGGTGCACAGCTACGACACACCTGGCCCGTAGGGAAACCCCTGTGGAGGGCAAAACGTAGATATGCTGCTATATATTTGTACACAGACACAAAGTAGGACTATACAGTGCAAGATTTGTGGCCTGGTAGTCTGCCGATAAACTTCTTCAAAACAATCCAAGTGAACAAGACAACCTACCCATTGTTCCCGTTATCAGGTCGGTTTTGTGCTTCTGAGTACACACATATGCTCACAATACTCACAATGTTCACTATACGGTATTAATGTGTTTGTTAGACAGTTTATCAAGTTTGCAAAGCAGTAAAGTACTCCCCCTATTCAAGTAGTAAGTGTGCTAGCAGTGTAGCTTCAGGTTCATGTTTTCGTATAGCGTTATAGAACTCCCGAGTCTCATAACAACTGAGTTTAGTTTGCTTTCTTAACCATCTGAATAGAAGGGGAGGGCACACACTCATCCCTGTCCAGGAGACTTAACCATTCAGTACACTCCATTCACTCTACTGACTATCATCACAACGAAGAGAACTAGTCACAGGTAGGTAAGAGGTGTACCTAATGGTTGGAGAAAGAGATAGGGATGCAGTACTGCCACCTAATGGTGTAGTTGAGGTACAGCAAGGGTTTTCATGACTGATTTGGAGGAAGAAGGCCCCTCCCCATTATTGTCAATCTGGTGGATACCCGGAATCGAACAGGGGCGACGGCAACGTGGAAGTCAACAGCGTACAGCACTAACCACTAACCATGTGCACCACAGAGCTGATACAAGAAGCTTGACTCTGTGCGCTTTTCTCTCTTTGCTTTAGAGATGCGCTTTGAAAATAAACTGTGAGCCCATAAACTTAAGCAAGCATTGGGAACATCAGAGCCAACATGGTGTCACACTAACCACCTGCACCACAGAGCTCAGGCAAGAACTTTGACTCTGTGCACCTTTCACTCTTTGCTTTGGAGCTGCAATTTGAAAATAAACTGTGAGCTCATCAACTCAGGCAAGCTTTGAGCAGAAATCAACAAATTCTCTACCAGGGCTTGAACACAGAACCCTGTGGTTATGATCCAATCAAACCCCCATGAAATATAAATTATTCACTTTTTTTGCCGTGATCATTACATTTAACATCATGTGGGGAAGATAATAAAACTCAGACAACCAATGAAGGCAACAGAGTTCAAGTTCAGAGACGTTGTCAATGCTTATGGTGTCCACCTCTGTCCAAAAGAAAGACATTTAAATGACACAGCCACAAAATAAGTATAAAAATGACAATGATGTCACGTCATGTTCAAAGTTATGCAGACAGAATATATTGCAAAAGCATCGTCCCCTGACCTGACGCACTGTTGTACACACTGTCCATCCTGGAGGAATAACGGAGCTTTCCGAGAGCTCTGACAGCGGGTGCACTGCTGCACGTTCACACACTGCAGACAGCCTGGAGGACAGGACTCACACACTCCGCTCAGCCGACTGGCAAAGGAACCTGACGGACACTTTGACACGCACGTCTGCTGTGTGGTTAGGAAGCGTCCTGGAGGAGATAGACAGAGGAAACATGAGGGCAAAATGTGTGTATAAGTGCACATGTACAATACACACACACACACACACACACACACACACACACACAGACGTGCATAATGTAGTTGATGCTGAGACAGACAGTGAGACAGTGACAGACCTCTTGCACATGATGTACACTGGGTCCTCTCCTCTCCAGAACAGGACTGACAGGACGGGTGACAGTCCTCACACTCCCCATCATCTGAACGGAAAACAATCAGGTCACAGCCAGCCACGGAGATGACACACACACACACACACACACACACACACACACACACACACACACACACATACACAGTTCCTAGCAGCCATCACAGGAGTGTGATGGGAACAAGGGCATATTCAAAGTTTAACAGGAACTTTACTTTTGGTTGGTTCGTCTAACCTATGTTCTTTCTCTGTGTTATTCTAGCTCCTATAATTAAGATGTCTTGCCTCCTGCTAATTACCATATGTTGTTTTACAATCTCTGACTAATTCCTCAATCTCCTGCATGGAGGAGAGGGAGACGATTGTTTCAAAGTCTTCATCACGCTGTTGTTTTTATCTGTTTCTCAGTGCTGAAGTTGGTGAGGGTTCAAGGAAGGTGGCGCTCAGACCAATTACCCTTGAAAATTCCTCTTCTGCTCCTGTGAAAGTACCCAAATCCCTCATTCATTAGAGGCAGACAGTTGGATTAGTGGAATACATAAGCATCAGATAAGCCTCACCACCGCCAAAGGTCTTAGCAGGACAGGCCTCCCGCTCCGGCACACAGCCCCCCTGCCTCCCCGGCTTCTTCCCGTCCTCGCACGACGTGCAGTCCCTCTCCTCCGGGCCGTCGCAGGTGGCGCAGTCCGAGTGACACTCCTCGCAGTCGTTGGTGTCCTCGTCGCCATAGAAACCCTGGGGACACACGGCGACGCAGGTCCCCTCTGGAATTCAAGGAGAAGATGGTTCTCTTGTTATCTGATCAATATTGCATGAAAGGTGTAGTAAGGACGTGAGAGTGGACAGGAAGTATCACACACTGTCATGCACACACACGCCAGGAAATGACACTTAATGAGTAAGTGTGGCCACCGGCGATGGAAGATAGAGGAAGAAAGACAGGAAAATATAGCATCTTATGAAATCTAGAAGAACGGTGATGAAGAGTTGGCAGTTTTACCTGAGAGGAAAAGGTCGGTCTCACACCAGTAGCACTCGTGTTCGTCACAGCTCACACAGTTGTCATCGCATGGGATGCAGGTCATCTCCTCCTCCACGGCGTACGTCTTCACCGGGCAGTATTTGTAGCAGCCGTCCTGAAAGCTGAACAAACAAAAAAAAAAAGGCTCTGAGAGGAAGAGGCGAGGGCAGAAAAGGTCAGAGGTCACACCAGGGCACACAGGCTTACTTGTAAAAGCCCTCAATGCAGGACAGGCAGTGTTTAGGGTTATCTGTTGGAAGAGGATGAAGACAAAACATTGTCAGCTCGCCTTTTTTTAGACAAAACTGCCAGCAACACACTCGGAGGAGGCGCCCGGGCGCAGGCAGGGGTTCATTGGGGGGGGGGGGGGGAAGGGGAGGGGGGGGGGGGGAAGGGGAGGGGAGGGGGGGGCTATTGTTGTTTACTGAGCCGTGACTTACACAAAACGCACTTCCTGCAGCCTTCCTCGCACGCCATGCAGTCGTCATAGTCTGGATCCTCCACTTCCCCTGAGGGAGAGAGAGAGAGAGAGAGAGAGAGAGAGAGAGAGAGAGAGAGAGAGAGAGAGAGAGAGAGAGAGAGAGAGAGAGAGAGAGAGAGAGAGAGAGGGTGGACACGTGCGAGACGACGCATTCAAGGTCACCTCTGATATCGTGTCGGTGGATCACATGGTGGTTCACAAACGACCATCCTCACCTTCTCCACACTCCACTTTAACACACGCTCCATCCGCCGTGTAGTAGGAGGGGTTGCACTCGAGGCAGTGTGTGTCGGCGGTGCAGAGGCGGCACTGGTCCGAACACGGCTCACAGCTCTGATCCTTGGTGTGGTAGAAAGCCTCAGGACAGGCGTCCACACACCGGCCTTCATGCAGGTAACGCTCCACGCCAAACTTATCTGCAGGGGAACCAGAGAGCTGATCATGTGACCGCTGAAGTCATAGCAGTATTATGGGATGCCCTGTTTCTTCATCCATCTACCCTCACTGCATGTAACACGTCTCAGAAGCTCACTCTTATATATGAATCAAACATGAAGTGAATGCCGTCAAGTAGAAAGATACATTTCCTGTTTCTTATTTGAAATGGAGAGAAAGGAAAGAAATTGAGAGGGGCAGAAATAGAGACATGACTCTGGGGGGGAAATTGGAAAATTAATGAGTGAAGTGAAGTAGGAAAAATGAAAGAAAATGGAAGGAAATACCAACAAAAATGAAGGTTAGCGGAAGATAGGATGGAACAGACGGA